>NW_024581088.1:5634460-5657545 GCF_017639235.1 Corvus kubaryi
GGAGAAGGAGAAGGAGAAGGAGAAGGAGAAGGAGAAGGAGAAGGAGAAGGAGAAGGAGAAGGAGAAGGAGAAGGAGAAGGAGAAGGAGAGGGAGAGGGAGAGGGAGAGGGAGGACCTGGCAAATGCGAGCACTGCGGGCATTTGAAAACAAATCGTGAGCATTCTTCGAGCGGAGAGAAAATAAACCATAAAGCAGCTACCTGAGAGCTTTAAAAACTCCCTCACAAAGGGATCCAGCTGCTTTCCAGAGGGTTTGGGAGCTGCTTTTTAGGGGCAGTGATGTGCAAGGGGTGGCTGTGCCCTGTTGGCATTCCCACTGTGCAGAGGCGAAGCGATGCTCTTTGGCGGTGGGGAAACACCTCAGAAATGAGGGGGGTTTTTTGGTGAAATGGCACTGAATTTGTTGCTGCCGCTCCCAGAAATCCCTGGATTGTGTTTCTCCTTCCTCCAATGGTTTTTTGCTGGAATGGAGACAACCCTCAGTGCGTTTCCTGTGTTCTCACCCTCACCAGCATGCCCGGTTTGTGTGGGTGCCACACACAGCACCTGGAACCAGCAAAACCCACCCAAGCACCCCAAAGAAACCCCTCAGCAACAAAAAAAGCTTCCAAGTTGTAAAGATCCCCAAATTCCCAGTTTTTCTGTGGGGAAGAGGAAGATTTTCACACTATGAGCCGGAGCAGGAGGCTCTTCCACAGAGCAGGACCCTGAGTTGCCTCTCCCTGAGACCAAATCCTTAAAGCTGCCCCCAAGAGGGATCATTTCTGTGCTGGAGGGCTCATCCTGCCTCTGGACATGCTGGATTCCATGCTTTTGCAGCACCCAGCTGTTTTTCCAGAGGCATTTCGGCATCTCCAGCTGTTGGCAGAGCAGGGCCAAGGCCGTTCCTGCCAGAGACCTCCCCAAACTCAGTATCTCCTTCCCAGCTATGCCAACAACAGATTTATTTGGGCTTTTTCTCCTTCCTGGTTCTGGAGTTGTTCAGAGAAAATAAAAAAAATCCCTTTCCAGAGCCATCATCTGTGCTGTGTCTCTGTTCCAGTCAAAATCGAAAGGGCTCGGGTTGATTTCCAGCTTTTTAAGGCAAAAGAAGAAATAAATGCAATCAAAGGACGTGTCGGGGGGAAGAAACTTCAGATCAAAGCATTGGGGCGGCTCGCTGTGAGCCAAGGCAATGTGTCAAGAGGAAATATTTTTATTTCTGAATGTGAGATTTTTTTCCTGCCCTTTTTCTCCTGGAGTTTTCAGCCACAAACTGTCAGGGATAAATCCAAGGGGCTTGGAGCGATCCTGGGATGGTGGAAGGGGGTGAAGGTGTCTGGGAGGGGTGGAGTGAGAGGATTTTTGAAGTCCTTTTCCAACCCAAACCATTCCATGATCCCTGTGGGCATCTGTGGTGGGGAAAGGGAGCTTGGGAGGGTGCAGGGATTCCCCCATGGAGCTGTCTCTGGCTCCAGAGGGACTGGGATGAATCTGGAGGGATTAGGATCACCAAGATGGGGGGTAAAGGGGTGGAGAAGAGGCAAAACCCTTTTGTTGCCACTAGAGAATCAAAGATGGGACTTGGAGATGCTCATGGACTTCTCCCAGCTCTTGTCACCTCTCTCCAGCTCCCTAGGGGCCTCCAGCTCCATAAATCCCAGGCTGGGTTACACCGATCCCAAGTTTTCCCCACTCCACTGCTGATACAACTCAGAGAATGCTCCCCTTTCCCTAAGCAGCCCCAGAGCCATCCGAGCAGCAGGTATTCCTCGTTATTTTCCCACTGCTAAAACCGGGGATTTCAGCACCTCCACATCCTCCTGCAGCCCCAAACCAGGCCGCTGTTTATCAATCTGCTCGGTGGGGTCCTGGCAGATAAAATGCATTTCACTGCAAGGATGCAAAGGGATGGGCTCCCAGGAAGAAGCGGGACCATTCCCATGGCATTGATCGGGGCAGAGCTGCTGCTGGCTCAGCACTTTGGACCCCTGGATTTCATCAGTGGAGTGCTCAGCCCTCGGCTAATTGGATTTGCCGTCGTTAGGGTGATCTATGGCTCCTCCAAGAATTCTGGGCATGGGCCTGGCTGGGATTTCAGCAGGGACAGTGAGCCAGGAGGGCCTGGAGCTGCAAGGTCAGGCGGGAAAAGGCATCATGAGGTGTTGGGACATCAAATATTGGGATATTTCTCCCTGGGGATGGCAGGGACAGAGCTGGAGCTGGGTGAAAATTTGGGCTGAGGGAAGATTTTGTTTTTAACTGAAACGGCGCCTTGCAAAGGGCAGAACGAGACCCTGCAAACCCAGGGTCAGGGAGGGTGTGAAAACCAGCTGGGATTAATTACTGAGCAGTGAATCCCTGCTGCATTAATTAGGATGCACCCCAAACCGCAGCCCCGAGCCTGCCACAGGCTAAGGACGTATCGGTGGCGAGGTAAACTGAGGCACGGGTGGGTGAGGCTTTGTCACAGGGCCACCCGGGGGGGGCACCTTGTCCCTGTCATGCTGGATCATGGCAGAGATGCTGTTTCCATCCCCAGTTTGGTATTTAAGCCGTTTTTATCTCAGTCTGGAAAAGAAAAAAATCTGGGAAAACAAAAATCTGGAAAATTCTGAGTTTTTTCCTCCATCCTGTGGAGCAGCTCCTTCGATTTCCAATGAAGGCAAAAAGAGAGCTGCAACAACAACAACCAAAGAAGCTGTGCACCCACTGATTCGCAAGGAATGAAGATCCACGACTTTTTTCTGGGCCAAAAGGCTTTTGCTTTCCCTCGGCTGGCACAAAAAAAAAAGTCCCAGTTTTGGAGCCAAGCATGAGGAGAGCCCAGGAGCTCAGCTGTGCCTCAAAATTCAGATATTCAGGAGGTGTTTCATCCCACGGGAAGGAGGAAAAGCTCCAGAACCCAGAGCCTGGCTTTCCATCATGTCCAAGAGGAGCCCTTTGCCGGGAGGAGCCCGGCAGACGGATAATTGGGAGCCGTGTCAGGCGGGTCAGATGAGCTGCTCTTCCCTGACCTTTAAATCCAGCAACTCACAAAACTGGGGCTTTTCTGCAGCCAGGCCACCGGGACGGCATCTGCTGCCTGCCCTGCCCGGCTGCGCCGTGGAGCCGGGAGTGGCTGGATTTATCCCAACCATCCCAGCCATCCCTCTGGGTGCGAGCGCTCCGCGGCCGCTCCAGAGCGGGGACAGGGAATCCTTGCACCCAGGGACAGCTGGGTCACCCCTCCCGTCAGTGCCGGGATGATGCGGGATGAACTCCGGGAAATGATTCCCGGCGGTGCTGAGTCGGGGAAATGGAAACGAGTCCGGTCCTTTACGGGAAGCCGGGGGAGCTCATTGAAAATGCAGGATCTGCCTCTCCCGGAGCCATCCTGATGATGGTCCTTTCCTGAAACGCTGGGATGAAAGCCCAGAGCAGGTTTGGGGCAGCAGCTTCTGTCCCAAATTGGAGAATTCCTAAATGATTTGGGTTGGAAGGGACCTTAAAGTTAATTTAATTCCAATGATATCAGCAGGGACGTCTTGCCCCGGACCAAAGAAATCCAGAAAGGCCCTAAAATTCCTGCCAAGCCAAGGGGGAGTCCTGGAGAGCAGCAAAAGCTCCCAGCAAGCCCTGAAAAACATTCCGGAGGGGCTCCAGTCCTGCCGTCCTTGGAAAGCGCTGGGGGATGCCTAGAAAACGGAGCGGGATTCACAGCAGGATCCCGGTGTTCCTGGGGAATTTGGGGACCTGCAGCCGGGGTATTTAGGCAGCACAGAAGGATCCTCAGCTGGGACGAGGGGAACAGCTTCCTAGAGCAGAGGAGGAGCCCCAAAATTTCGTATCTGATGGGTTTTCCTATTGCCGGTCCCTGGAGCCTCTCGGGAAGCCGGCGCTGAGCTCCAGCTGGTGTGGAGACAGGAGCATCCCATCCCTCCGCTCTCCCTGGGGAAGGATCCTCGCTGAGCCAGGCAGGAAAAGCAGCCGCGAGCCCGCAGAAATAACGGCGCAATTAGCAAAGTAATTAAACCGCGGCTGCCGCGCAAATCCCGCCCCGGGACAGAGCCCGATCCTGCTTTCATTAAACTTGCCCCGGCCAGTCGGGGATGGCTGCGGAGAGGCTCCGCTTATCCCGGGACATGGATCCCCGCGCTGCCGGGAATATCCCTCCATCCGCCTGGGTGCCCCCCAGGTTTTGGGGTCGCTGTTCCTGGACAAGTCCCACCCTGGGGACACGGCTGGGAGTGGCTGGGGCATCCCAAGGGGGAGGCATCGGGGAAAAAGGGACAAACCCCAGGAAAATGGGAACTCTCTGAAGGCTCTGGTGGGGTCCGATGGTGTCTGCTCCTCTTCTCTCCCACCACTGCCAGTTTCTGTTTTTCCCCATAGGAATGATCCAGTTGGGACATAATAATTAAATTAATGATTAAAACCTCACTCAACCCTGAGTGAGGTCCCAGGGCTGAGAGAAAACCCAAGGCACGAGGAAACGATGATGGAGGAAAAGGGCGGAGAATAATCCCTATTTTTCACTCTCCTTTGATCCCTGCTCCCTCTGTTTCATGGAGCCATGGACGCCCTCTGAGGTTTGTGGGGGTTTTTAGGAGTTTAAAGGAATTTTAAGGCACGGCTGGGGGCACCGAGCATCCCTTTGGGGACATCAGGGGGCCGGTCCCCAGCTCTGCCTCCCTCCCCCTCACAGGGGTGGCTCCTGCAGCCTCACCAGGCCGAATTAAAATGCAAATATGTCCCTGCCTGCTGGGGACAGATAGGGAACCTCTAAACAGGGAAAAGGCAGCGGGAACAAGCACAGGGAGCGCCGAGGGGACCTGGGAGAGAGCGGCTTTTTCCATTATTTCCCCTTTTTTCCTCCTTTCCGTGGCACTCGGCTGTTTGGCTGGGGATTATTTAACGGGATCTGAAGCAGTCGAGGGGTTTGGGGTAGCACAGGGGGGTTTGGGGTTTGTCCCCGTGGGTGCCACCAGCCCGCAGCTGCGGCTTCCATCTCCCAATCTCCAACAGCTCTCTGGGGCCTTTTTAAAAATTATTATTATTATGTCCCAACTGGATCATTCCCATGGGAAAGAAAATGAAAAATAAACAGGCAGTGGTAGGAGTGGAGACACCATCAGGGCCTTCAGAGAGTTCCCATTTTCCTGGGGCTTGTCCCTGGGCGTTCTGCATTTGCTGACGGACTTCCAGGGCATGGGGAGCCTGGAAAAATTGGTGGGGAGCTGCTTTCCTGGTGTTCCTAATTCCCAGAGGGATTGTTTGAGGGCTGGGATGGTGGGTGGGACTCAGGGGTGTGGATTTAGGGGTGTCTGGAAGTGTACCCCTGCCCCTGAGCAAAGCCTTTATATATTATACAGCCTTTATATATATATATATATATATTTATAATATTTATATTTATATTTATATATATATTATATATATAAATAAATATATATTTATATATTTATATATATAAAATACATCTACATATAGAAAATATATATAAAAATATAAAAATATAAATATAAAAAATATATAGATATATAAATATATAAAAATATATAAATATAAAATATAAATATATATAATAGAAATTTATATAAAATATAAATTATAAATATATATTTTTTATGTAAAATGTTTACTATTTTTGGTTTTTTATTTTTATTTTTTAATTTATATGAATCTATATATTTCTATTTTTTATAGATTTCTATTTTTATAGATTTCTATTTTTATATATTTATATATATTATATTTTTTATATATTTATATGTTATATATTTCTATTTTATATATATTTATATAAAATATAAATATATAGAAATAAATAGATGCATATAAATTTTAAAATAAAAATATAAAAATATAAAAATAAATCTATCTATATATAAATAAATATACATAAAAATAAATATACACACACACACACATTATGGATGCATATATATGTATAAATTCTAAATACATCCATATGGATGAAGGATAAATATCCACATCTAAAGGCACCAATAAATTGATGGAGCTACAGAGAAAGCTTTGCTCTCTTCACCCTGGTCCCTCACCCAGGAATGACTGGAATCAGGGATCCTGGGATGCTGGGAATTGCCTGGAGGAGGTGCCGGGGGGTGCAGGACACGGACTGGGGGCACACGGCCCTGAGAGCATCCTCAGCCCCTACAGACACCGTGGGTGCCGCCTTCCCAAGGGTTCCTGCGTGCTGGATCCATCAGCTGGGACGGGAGCTGACGGGCTGGAAAACCGCTGCTGCTGCTTGGTGTCAGACCTCGGGCTTGGCTACGGCTGGGCCAGCAGCCAGAAGGAGTGGGAAAACCTGGCAGTGGGCACAGCCCGTGCCAAGCCTGCCCGAGCTGCCTGTGGATCCGTCCCTGTCGTCCCCATCTTGCACCTCCGCAGCCCCAGGACGCGCTCATGGACCGGAGTCAGGCGCTGCCAGCTCTTATTACACTTAGAAAATTTTATTCCACCCTTTTCTGACCTTTCCCCACTTCTTTTTCTTCCCTTTTCAATCCCCCCCCCTCCCGCCCCCCACGAATATTCATTTATGTTAATTTGAGCGAGGAGTTCCAGGCAGGGGAGGCAGCTGAGTTAATTTTCCTGCTCAGAGCCACTATCAGCTCCGTGGCTGGTTCAGATAAGGGGGCAGAGTAAAAACCAACCCCCTGCATGCCCTGCCTGCCCCCCGAGCACGTCTCAAACCTGCATTCATATATTTATGGATATATATGGATATAGGAAACCAGCACGGAGCTCTCAGGTAAATTTTAAGGCCACCCAGGGGAGAAACTTTCCCAGCCCCAAAACTGAGCAACTCCTTAAAGAGGCTGTTGAGACACCACCCACCACCCCGAACCACAGCTCTCCTGCCAGGGAAACTGAGGCACAGGTGTGGCTATGGCATCACCTGCTCTCTGCCCACCAGACTGCCCAACAGAGGAGGATTTTGGAGGGGGAACCCTCAAATCCACAGCTTTGACCCCAAAATGCTCGGTCAAAGCTGAGCCAGCCCCCAGCCGACCCCACAGCCACCAGGGCTCAACCCCAAACCCCCTGGGAGCCGCCACCCAGGGCACCACAGCAGAGACAGGGCCGTGACAGTGCTGCCACTTTGCTTTTTGTTCCATTTTTTTCCTTTTCTGGTCTTTTATTTAAGAAAAAAAACTGAAAAAAAAAATAAAACGAAAAAAAGAAAAAAAAAAAAAAAGAGACACAGTGGTGGGTAACTTTTGATCCAGAAATAATCCGCTGCCAGCCTCCACCGGGTGATGCCAGGGTGTCCCTGTCCCCACATGCTCAGTGCCCGTGGGGACAAGTGCACAGCCCAGGGTCCCCAACCTGCCAGCCCTGGTACCCCGGTGTCCCCTCCAGGCCGAGGGTGCTCTGCACCGGGCTGGGAGATGGCGTGGCCCTGGACTGGGGGGTCCCCTGGGTGAGCCAGGGGGGACTGGGAGGTGCCACCAGCACGGGGAGGCCGGGAGGCATCGGGTTACGGCAGTCAGAAGGCACCACACAGGCTGAGCCTGGCCCCGGGCATCCCTGCTGGGCTGGCACTGGGGGAGCTGGGCTGGCACTGGGACACACAGGCCAGGTCCCATCGAGGGTGTCCCCGTGGCACTGGGAAGCCCCTGCACCGCGTTGCCATCCCAGAGCCACATTCCAACACTGGGAGGGGGCAGAAACCCATGGCTGGCCCTGGAGGCCCCAGTGGGGCTGTGGGGCGGGGGGGCCGAGCACTGGCCCCATGGCTGGGACAGAGGGACAGGCAGGGTGGGCAGCAAACGTGCTGGTCACCCCCAAAGTGCCCCAGGCAGCCAGGGACTGGGGCTGGTCACCCCCAAAGTGCTCCAGGTAGCCAGGGAGTGAGTGGGGCACACCGGGAATTTGGGGCTGGGTCACAGCAGGCGATGGGGACAGCAGTGCTCCGGGCCCGTGGCCATGGTGTCCCCAACTCTTGCCTCACCCAGCATCACCCAGTGTTGGCCAACGTCCCAAAAGCCATCGGGGTGACCCAGCACTCACCTCCAAAACTGTGCAGCTGAGCGCAGCAAAGGCTGGGGGAGGCCCTCTGGAAGCCCTCGCCCACCACCTCCCTGCTGGGCTCCGGGGAGAAATGGGATCTCTCCCCTCTCCCAGCCCCTTCCCGGCAGCACCCACAGCCTCCTCCTGCCCGGCCACACGCACGCCCCGAGCTGTGACCCCGTCCCCTCGCTGGGGGGCCACGCGTGTGCTGCTGCCTCCCCTGGGAAAACCAGTGGGGAAAGGGCGAGAACAGAAAAGAGGCGTCCCCGGGGGTGCCTTTGGACGGGGTGAGGATGTGAGATGTGCGGAACAAGGAGCCGGACGCGGGTGTCCGGCCCCGGAGAAGCGTGGTGGCGTGGCGTGGCACGGCGTGGCGTGGCGTGGCACAGCGTGGCAGCCCCTCCCTCCCGCCCGTCCCTGCTGCCCCTGCGTTAAGCGATCTCTTTGATCCTGCAGATGTAGTTGTGAAGCTCCTCGGGGTCCTGCAGCCCCATGTCCTGGCACACCCACTCCAAGTCCTCCTCATCGGCAATGGGGATGGAGTTGTAGGCCAGCTCGTCCGAGGGCATGGTGGCGAAGGTGGTGAATTTCACCCGCTTCCGTTTGGAGGTGGGTGAGTTGAGCGGGTCCTCGCTCTGGTCCCGCGTGGAGCCCCCCGAGGAGCCGTCCCCGCGCCCATGCACCTGGCTCTGCACGCTGGTCTGCGAGCTCCCGCTGCTGTGGTGGTCCCCGTGGCAGCAAGTCTGCACATTTTCCAGCGGGTTCCCCGGGCTCTCGGGCTGTGGGGAGAGGTCATTGTGAGCCCGCAAGGGCTGCCCGTTGCCCAGGAAGACCCAGTGGTGGGAGTGGTCCATGTTGGTCTGGCCTTCCGGCGGGATGCGCTTGTGCCGGTACTTCAGCACAAAGACGATGCAGTTGATGAGGAAGACCAAGATGGCCAGACAGAAGACGCCCAGCAGGGCATACATCCCAATCTCCAGGTCCGTCAGCCCCCGTGTCACCTGCACGAAGCCGGTGGGGATGGTGGGGAAGTCCTCGGTGGGGTGAGATGCGCTGGACATCCGGCTGTCCTCGCTCGGGTCCGCTTTCCTGTCCACCTCTGCCCGCAGGGTGGTGCTTGCCCCCGCCTCGCCCAGCCCCGGCCTGCTGGGCACGTGGTCGTAGTCGTAGGTGGGGTCCTCCTCGGACCCGAAATGGACGCGCACAGTGGCCAAGGCCGTGAAGAGGACGCTCTTGCGCTTGGTCTTCTGGCAGCTCTCGCAGATGACCAGCTCCGCCCGCAGCAGCTCCCCTGCGCCCTCGCTCTCCGCCACCACCAAGGGGAACGCCCGGTCCTGGGTCACCGACACCACCTTCTCGTCCAGGCTGCTCACCACCAGGTTGTAGTCCTTGGGGTCATAGAGGGACAGGGGCGCCGTGGTGCCGTCGCTGTAGGAAATCCACAGGCTCAGCAGCGCTTCCTGCGGGACCAACACAGGCACCGGTTGCCCAGCAGGAGGCCAGTCCCACCTGCACCCCTTTGTCCATCCTCCCGTCCACCTCTCCATCCTTCTCTCCATCCAATTCACCCTTTATCCCTCCATTATCCGTCTTGTTCCAACCATTCCCTGATTTTTCTCCTTAGCCTACTCTTCCCTCCATGTTCCCCGTGCTTGCCCAGGCTCATCCCAAATCCCAGATGTGGCTACCAGGGCTGGGCCAGGAGCTGCATAGGATTCCATCCCTCCCCCTCCATCCCCATGGTTGTCCCCAGGCTTGGATCACAGGTCTCTGTGAAGGTTTCTGGGGTGTTTTGGGGTCACCAGGGTGTCATGAGGACACCGGGTGCTGTGAGGGCCAGAGTGTGGGCAGGATTTGGGAGGAGGGGGTTGCACCCCAAAATCCCCCCCAAGCCTGGATGCCCCCCCGGCCTCACCTGCTTGAAAAAGCTCAGGGTTTGCTGCACGGATGTGCGGGCGATGATGGTGTGGCTGTTGCCAGGGCTGGGATGGAGGGACAGCGAGAGGCTGGAGACCACCTGGGCCTTCAGGTCCGTGATGCTGACCTTCTCCTCCGCCACCGTCACCAGCGTCTCGCCCAGCACCGCCTCCACCAGCGGGGACACCACCTGCAGGGGTCGAGGTGCCTGTCACCGCCTGCCACCCCCAGCCAGGCTGGCAGAGGTGGGGAAAGGTGGCCAGGGGTACCTTGAAGAGGGTCGTGCCCGGCTCCCGCCCGGCCAGCGTGGAGCTGTCCACCATGTGGGCCACCCGCGGGTCGTCCACGCGCATGAAGTCGCTGACCAGGTTGGTGACCTCCACCAGCCAGTCGGGCCCCAGCATGGTGACCACCTGGCCCGTGCCCTCGGCCGCCGTGGTGTGGAACTGGGTGAAGACCTGCAGCGTGGAGTGCTGGTACTGCAGGGCACAGCCCCGGCTCTGCTTCCGCTCCTCCTCGTCCTCCTCGTGCTCGCTGTCCCGCACCGACCTGCGGGATGGATGGATGGACGGATGGATGGATGGGACAGTGGGTGGGCAGTGCTGCCAAGCTCGCCATGCCACGGCTCTTCAGCTCCCTCAGGAAAGGTGGCCAAGCAGGAAAAAATGTGATGTCACCAAAAAATGGTGGCTCCTGGGCCAGGAGGGGCTGTCCAGGAGGGTTCACGGGATTTAGCAGGATGTGGTAACGGCAGGGTCACCAGCAGCTCTGCCCACTAAACAGCTGAGAGGACAAGGTATCTGCTTGGGATGGACACCTGGAGGTCTCTAGACAACAAAAAAGGCACTTTGGAGCTTGGCTGTTCCCAGTTTCATCCAGGGAACTTTTGATGACTGCCAAGGAGGGATGTTCTCCACCAACCTCCCTGTGAAACTTTTCTCCTTCCCCATAACCTGTGTCCATGACCTCTCACCTTTCCACCGAGGACCCCTGAGATGCCTTTGTCTCCACCACCTTTAAAACCTCCTCATGAAGTCACTGAGCAAGGCAATCAACCCATGACCACCACCTCCACCTCGCCTTCTCTGGGCTGGCCAGCACGGCTCCGCAGCACCCACCTCCTGTCCGGCAGGATGGGCACCCTCCAGCCCTTGACTTGGCTCAGCCGGGCGTCCGAGAGCTCGATGTGCAGGGGTAGTTTGGGCACCCACACCGTCATCTCCAGCGGGGCCGACAGGTGCTCGTAGTTGAAGGTGACCCGGGCGCTCATGGAGCCCCGCGACTCCTTCCCGCTGACGAAGACGTAGTCGCAGCTGCTGGAAACCTGTGGGACAAGAGAGGATGGGAATGGTCCTGTAGACACAGCAGAGATCCCAGCAGGAGGCTGGATGTGCTGGAGGAGCAGAACTTCACCCGGCATGAATCCAGTTCATGCCTCACCTGGAGCAGGGATGCTCCCTCCTCCTGGAGATCCTGCTCAGAGGGAGATCCACACCCCGTGTCCACCACGCAAAGTGTCCCCTGACCCTGGTCCTCCTGAGGCACAGATCTGTGTCCACCACGCAAAGTGTCCCCTGACCCAGCTCCTCCTGCCAGCCCTCACTCTCTCCCACCTCCACCAAGAACCTCCACCAAGAACCTCCACGTGGCGCCTCAGTTCCCCTTTGGCCTCCACACTGGATTGTCCCTGAGCTAGAGGCACCCATGGGTGCTTCACAGAGGTTGCAAATTGCTCAACCTGGAAATTCGCCCCAAAATCCCCTCCAGAGGGCACATGCAGCAAGCACAGCCCCACCACGTGCCCATACCCACCAGTGCCTTGTCCCTGTCCCTCCTGCTCACCCCAGAGCGAGATTCCTGCGGTCTGACTGAACCCTCCTGTTCCTCTTCTCCCTCCTCCCCTTTTAATTCCCACTTATGCAAATGCCATCAGCGAAATCCGCTATAAAACAAATCCATCCTGCGGGGAGTCACTCATTAAGGAGCCAATTAAGGAGCTCAGGGGACACCAGGGCAGCATCTCCCAGGGTTTGAGCTCGGGTCACCAGTCAACAGCTCCTTCCCAGCCGGGGTGGCAGGAGACAACCAGAAAGGGACTCCAACCTCTCACCTGCAGCAGCCCTGTGGCCCAGCCCTGATCTCCTGTCAGGGACTGCATCTGATTTGTTGGATGTTGGAGAAGAGAAGAACTCGTTTGCTCAGCCAGCAGCACTGAGCAGCTCACCAGTGCAGAAGAGCTGATTTCCAGCATCAGAGAATCCCTGGATTCTCTGATGGCTGATAAAGGGTTGAGGCCAGGCTGCAGGAGGCTGGCAGCATCCCTGTCTCTCTGCCAACCTATTCCTTGAGCACCTGTGGGCAACCAGATGCAGGAATTTTGCATTTCTGAGCCCACAGCAGGGTTTGACTTCTGCAACAGCTCCAGGAGCCCTCTGCAAAGGTGTTGGTGGTCCCCTGGGGCTGGTGGAGGAGTCAGAGCCCAGGATGTCTCCTTGGGATGTCCCTGCTCCCTGAGCACTGGAGGGAAGGGCGACGCAGGAGGGTTTGTTCCTCGTCTTCCCATCAGAGGTACCAGCTCAGCAAGTCTGACAAGGCAATCTCATCTGTGGCGAGGCAGCGCCTGAATAAAGATGAGCTCCCGGGTGAATCCTGCAGCCGAGGATCTCTGGATATTGTGCCATTTATCACAATAAACACGATGGGCTCTGCTGGTGTTACCTTGGCTAATAAACCCCCCGGCACCTTCCTCTGGGCACCACTTGCTTTGCAGCCAGGGAGGGGGGCTGAAACTATGACAACAAAAAATCCCTGCACGCCAGGCCTGTCCCGAAGATGGAGTGACTGCAGATTAGCTCGGAAATGAAGCTTGTGCGAGGAAACTTCCCGGATTTACGGCGAGGTGTCAGGAAGAGAGAGGCTGAGGGCTGCCTGGGCTCCCAGCCAAGGCACCGCTGCCTCTGCTGCTGTGGCCAGGAGTTCCTTGCTTGGCACGGGGATAAGTGTGGGATCGAGGGGGACACACGTTCTCCAAGGCCCCCGGGAGTGGGAAGAGCCACCACGGTGCTGGCGGTGGCTGTGGGTGAGCAGGGTTCCTGAGGATCAATCCCACTGAGCTCCTGGGGGGTTCTCCAGGGGATGTGCAGTGTGGGGTTCTCAGAAAGGTCACACACAGGTGAGATCGAGCATCTCCCACTGAGCGCCGCTGGCAGCAGAGGTGGCCCTTCCACTCCCTGCGTGTCCCTCGACAACCCCCAAAGTCACCACGTTTTAAAAATAGCGGGTGGTTTCTACACTCCCCTGAGTGATGATGTCCTCCTGGACACCTTTGTCAACCTGTGCCACCACAGAAGGGGACGAGGATGACAACTCCCACTCATACTCTCCCACCACATCCTTCAGAGCCATGTCCACACCAATCCCAGGACAAATTCCACATTACACAAGAGAGCAACCACCGGGGAGCCACACCAGAGCAGGGAGAGGCAGCTCGCCAGCCCGCCCTCACGTTAAATTATTTACAGTAACAGATAGCACATCCCACTCCGTAAGCTGTGATTTATGGAGCAGGTTTAGAGCTCTGACACCGCAATCATCCTCCCCGATCTCAGCAGGTAACTGAGAGGCTCCCTTGGAAATGAAGCTCCAACACAAACACCAAATAACTCAGCGAGAAATTGTGCAGGGCTCCGAGCGGGATGAGAGCCGGGGCCGGAGGGCTGCTCCCTGCATTATTCATCCCAGCTCCTGGGCATGTGCCTGCTCCCCCCAGGCCTGGGGACAGAGTGTAAATAGATTTATGAGCAGAAAGGCAGCACATTAAACAGTTTAAGTGTCTTGGAGTCCATCCTGAAGTGTATTATTGCTCCAGTGTTTTATCACGCTGGGGAGGACTGGGCTCCATAAATTAGAGCCGGTGTTGTAAATCCCATGGATCTGAGTTTCAGTCGAGAGCTTGGGTGAGCACTTTGTGGCACTGGATGTCCCCCATGGTGCGTGACACGGCCCCGTGGACAGCAAACCCCAGCAGGGACAGGGATCTGCCATCACCCCTGTGGCAAAGGGGAGAGGGGCTACAGCCCCCCAGAGAATCCAGACCCCTTCCCTGCCTCTGCCCAACCCAGCAGGATCATGGAAAGGGAGAGCTGGCTGGGTGCACGCAGGGAGAGGGGTGGGAGGTGTTCGGGAGAAGGGAATGATGTCTGGGGGCGGATGGATGGATGGAAATGGTGGCAGAGTGACATGGGCAGGTGGGCAGATGGATTTATTCAGGGATGGAGAAATCTATATGGATGAACAGGGCTGGTGATGGAAAAGTCGGAGGGTTTGAGTACCAGGGGCTGCCTCAGTGGCTGGGGCAGGGAGCCTTTGGCATTGGCCCCTTCAGCACCTCTCCCATCTGGATCTTCCCCCTCAGCTCTTCTTTCCCCTCCATCATTCCCAGCTTCCATCTCACCAGTCCCCAGCCCAGCAGCTGATCCAGTCGGGACAGAAATGTCACTCCAAGGCCGAGTGTGGGCACCGATGGGGCCGTGCAGCTCAGCCCATGAGGTGACATTTCCCCTTATCAGCACCAGGTGTTGTGATAACCTGCAGTTACTGCTGCTGCCTGCTGCCAGTGTTGGAGCATCCCGTGGCCTCTCTGGGGACAGTGACAAAGTGTCTTGTCCTTCTCCTGGCAGACCCCAGGGAGAAGCTTGCATGGACTGGAGCCACCAAGGGGATGATGCTTGGTTTGGGTGGGGTTGTGAGCCACATCAGCTCGGATCCACATCGGGGTCAGGAGAACCCCAGCCCCTTGTGAGGGTCACAGAAGTCCCCTCCCCACACCCACCTTGATGATGTCCTCGTTGTTGGACTTGCACTCCACCATGGCTGAGACATCCACGATGACGCCGCTCAGCTCGATGGCAATGACCTTCACGGGAATGGCCACCGTGCGCCCCGTCAGGATGGCCGTGTTGATGATCTCCGTGTCCTGGGGGTGGCACAGAAAGGGCACCATCATGTAAGAGGGCAGCTTGTCCCATCTGGGGCAGGGAAGGACCTGGGTGTGGGTGGGATGGATGGATGGATGGATGATGGATCGATGGATGGATGGATGGATGGATGCAGAGATGGATGGATAGATGGATGGAGAGATGGATGATGGATGGATGATGGATGGATGGAGAGGTGCTATAGGGCAGGTGGGCAATCCCTCAGGGGTCCCAACCCCTCAGAGCAGGTAACACCTGAGGGCATGAACTTGCTCACCATGGCCAGGGGCACAATGGCCCTGATGTCCCTCTGGATGACTGTCAGCTCCGTGACCACCTTCTCCAGGTCTGGCGGGGGGTTGCGGCCGCGGTAGTCGATGTGCCACATGATGCGGCGTGTCACTGACTGGCTCGTGAAGTTCTCCATCTCGAAATCCAGCTGCATGATCTCCGACGAGGAGTCCCCATCCCTGGGCAGGGGGACAGCAGGAGGGGACACGGTGAGGTGGCTGTCCCAGGTCCCACAGACACACCAGGATAAGCGCCAGGCCGTCCACAGACTCCCCAGCAGGTGCCCTTGGTGTCCCCAGGCACAAGGGGGACTGTGCAGTGGGTGCCACCCAAACCCAGCAGCCCGGACCCCCACCACTGCCAGGGGCTGCTCCGATGGGATCCTGCAGATTCCCATGGCAATCTCCCCAGTGGGAGAGAGAAATGTTTTTCACCGCCTCTGCCAGCAGGACAAGAACACCTCATCAGCTCTGCCAGGGCTGCTGGGTGACATCACAGGGTGAGCGTGTGGCCACGGCCTCGGGGGACAGTGGGTGGCTGCAGGTGCTGCAGGCCTTGTCTCCCTGACTGTCTTCCCAACAGCATGGATGGATTTATTGCTCCTGCCTAGACACTCATGTCCCACAGGTCAGATCCCACATGTCCCACACCCAGATCGCAGATGTCCCATAGATCAGATCCCAAATGTCCCACAGGTCAGATCCTATGTGTCCCATAGATCAGATCCCATGTGTCCCACAGGTCAGATCCCAAATGTCCCACAGATCAGATCCCATGTGTCCCACACCCAGATCGCAAATGTCCCACAGGTCAGATCCGAAATGTCCCACATGTCAGATCCCAGAGCACTCAGGAATGACAAATAAATGTCAACACAGCAGCCCAGCCCAAGCTGTTGATTTTAAAGCCCCTTCCAAGGGGATTCCATGGGGAAACTGAGGCACAGGAGAAAGAGGTCCAAGCCCAGGCAGGAGCTGGGACAGAGCTGGGATTTGGGGCTGGGCCATCCCCCAGCCTGTGAGGAAGGAGGGGCAGGGGTCAGGGGAGGTGGACAGAGCCAGCAGGGGAGAACAGCCCCGGGACCGTCAGCTCAGCAAACACACCCAAATTAATGCCAGGGCTGGGGACAGCAGGACAGGGAGTGACCTCTGGGGTGTCCCCGAGGCAGGACAGGGTGTAGAGGATGCCAAACCCAGGATATGGTGCCAGGCTGAGGGGACAAGTTGGTGACCGTCTGCATCACGGCTTGGACACAACCTTACAGCAGCACCACCAATTACTCGCATGCCCCATCCCTACAACCAAATCTCCCCGGAGCTGATCCTGCCCTCACAGCTCTGCCCACCGGCAAATCCTTGGGGAAGCTCAGGGTTCAACCCTGCCCCGAGCCGGACTTCACTGCTCCAAAAAACTGAACACCCCTGGCAGAAACCCCAGAGCCCCCCCAAACCACAGCACCGTTAAAAGCCCCCGCAGAGCCAGCGGGGCGGGGAGGGAAAGTGGAATTGCAGTGGAAGGGAAGCCAGGACTGGCTCCGCTTTCATCTCGGCGCAGCAGCAATTGAGAAGGTCCCATCGATCTGGGGTACAGGACACAGCCAGGTTTCTCTCTGATCAATATCTAAATGAGTGAGAGGGAGCAGGGAGAGAGGAGAGCGAGAAGCTGGAGCTGCTCCAGACCATGGCAAGCCCCGATCCCTGATCCCTGCTCCCCGAGCCCACAGCAGCTGTGATGGGCTTTGTAGTGGAGCTGATCCACGAGGGCTGGTGGGGTCTTGCTGTGCCCCCAAGGCAGGTTTGGGGGTTCAAGGCAGTTCACCAAAGGCCACGGGGTGTGAAAAGCAGATTTGGCTGCTCTCCCAGTGCCAGGAGTACCCAACCCAGTTGGGAAGGGGCAGGTCCAAAGGCAAAGCAGAGCCAGGGGTGCTGTGGCAAAGGGACTTCTCGCCGTGGGGTGCCCTGAGGTGTCCCAGGAGCGCTGCCAGGCCCAGCCGCCACCCTCTGCCCTGCCCCAGCACCGTCTGCTCTGAACAGAGGCAACAGCCAGGCTGCTCACATGGGGGGAACCACTCAGGATGCAGCTTCTGGGGTGCAAAACACCCCAAAATGGCCCTTCTGACCCCAACGCTCAGGGCTCTCAGCCCCTCCCTGCACAGCCAGCGCTGCCAAAAGCCCCCAGAGCCCCAGCGCAGCAACTCCTCTGTTTGCACAGCCCCGAGGGCAGCACGGCGCGGAGTCATTCATCCTCTCCGTTCCGTTAATATTTGATGGAGTTGTTTGTCTAAAAGGTGATTGTAATCACTTTAAATTCCTCCCCCGTCTCTAACCTTTGCAGGCTGATTGGAAGCAGCGCTGGCAGCGGCAGAGGGGGAAGGGGGAGAGGATCCGGCTGCTGCCAGCTCTGCTCTCCTGGGCTGCGGGGTGGGCGTGCAGGGGACAGGGGGCTGGTGGCCCTGGGGACACGCCAGGATCAGCCAGGCTGCGGCTTTGGACGCTGTGGGTGCATTTGCAGGGTGGGGGTGAAGGAAAATCCGCCCTCCTGGTAAGAAAAGGGCTCTGCAGAGCTTTGGGGGTCACACCAGAGCAGGCAGAGCTGAGGATCTCCTTTTTCCAGGAGTCTGGCCCCAGCTTCGCTCAGTTTTGGGGTGGGGGGACAGAGGTGTGGGGACATTTCCATCACAGAGGGCAGGAATGAGCACATCGAGGGGCTTTAACCCAGCTCCTGGAGACACTCGTGTCCCTTTTCCCAGTGACAGAAATGTCACTCTTGTGTTCCAGCACTTCAGAACCTTTCCTGCTGCTGGTTTTGACCCCGTGCCCATCCCAGCCCTCGCCTGCCATGTCCTGCCAGTCTCACATCTCCCCTTCTTCAGGCTGAGCACCCTCTGGGGTCTCAGCTTGGCTTTGTGGGTCTTTTCTCCTGCAGATCGCTCTCATTTCCATCTCCAGGGCTCTCCTCAATGGACCTGAGCCTTTCCCAGAGCCCCAGGAATGTGTGAGCAGGGTAGAACTGCCCAGCTCAGGTGCTGGCATGGATCCTGCTCCCCATCCAATGGTCATCCATCATTTTAGGGTTCAGGTGGGACCTTGCCTTGCTCCGCTGCCTTCCCGGAGGAGACACCAGGATGGACAGCAAAGAGCTGCTGCCTCTCACAGGGCAGAAATTCAATTTCTTAATTAAAAAATTAAAATTCCTCCACCCCAGACTACGGAATCCTCCATGGCTTCACAATTCACCTTAAAACCCTCCATTTCCCCTGCCAGCAGCCACGTGGCACCGCAGCCCCCCAGGGCAGGGGGTAAAGGGAGAACTGCTCCAGGCCAAATCCCAGCAACTTCCCTGGCATTCCCAGAGGTGCAGCCCTTACCTGGGCCCGGCCCCGTCTGCCCTGGACACGTCCACGGTGGCCGTGGAGTGTTTGCCACCCGTCAGCAGCTCCGAGCTCACCAGCCACTGCCCGCTCCTGGATTTGGTGCTCAGCAGGTTCACCCCTTTCTTGGCCTTCACCCTGCGGAGAGCGACAGTCAGGGATGGAGCCTCCCCCGGCGGCAGCCCTGGATCCCCTTGGATCCCCTGCCGTGGCACGGGAGGAGTTTTACCCCTGATCCCTT
Organism: Corvus kubaryi; assembly: GCF_017639235.1. Lineage (NCBI taxonomy): Eukaryota > Metazoa > Chordata > Aves > Passeriformes > Corvidae > Corvus > Corvus kubaryi. Next base: position 5,653,254 of record NW_024581088.1, read on the forward strand.
CAGGCTGTGGGAAGCATCATCCAGGCTGGCAGCAGCAGCCCGCTCCAGCTGCTCTTTTTCATGGCATTTTGTCTCTCCAATGACCCCTCCAGCAGGATTTTGACCTCCCAGCCCCAGTGCTGACCCAAGTGAGACTGGGCACCCCTGGGGCACAGGACACAAGAGCCTGGAGCACCACATCCCCCATCCTGGGGGCTCCCTGCTGCTCCAGAGGCCACAGGGACGTTTGTGAGTGCCCTTTGAAGAGGTGTGGCCAGCCCTTGTGTCCCCATCTTTAGGGACACGCAGCGATGGGGGTCCCCTCTGCTCACCGGCCCACACTGGGGTGCCCAGCACCTCCTGCCCACCGCCCCATTCGGCTCCCGCGTGGCAGGAGGAGGGGACATGGGGCACAGCAGCCCCACGGCCATGCCACGCCTTGTCCCCAGAGTGGCTGGCAATAAACCCAGAGCTGCCGGCAGAATCCCAGTGCGACTGGGAACACTGGGAGAGGACAGGCAGCAGCGCTAGTGCAGAGATGTCCTGCATGGACAGCCCTCCCCTTTTCTCCAGGAAGCTCCCACTGCAAAACCGCATTCCAGATATTCCTCCAGCCCTGCTTCCAGATCTGCTCCAGCCTCCAGCAGACCCCACAAACACCACTCCCTCCCAACCCACGCCCCCATGCCCACAGCTGCCTTTTCCCAACCATCCCCTGGAGAAGGGAAGCGGGAACATCCCCAGGCCCTCACCTGAGAGTGAAGTGCTCCACCGTGGAGTTGGACATCAGGTAGAGGAGGATGCTCAGCACCTCTCCAGGCTTCAGGGGCTTGTCGGGCAGGCGGATGAAGACGTTGCCGTCCAGGTGATGCTCCTGCAGGGCGGGCGCGGGCGGGGGCTGCAGGAGGCTGACGCTGCCGATGCGCAGCAGCGGGTGCTGCGTGGGACCCTCGGTGCGCGCCCCGCCGGCCCCGCGGCGAGCACCCGCATCCCCAAGGCACTGTCCGGCGCCGTCGGGTGCGTGCAGGGTGTAGTACAGCTCGGCCTGCTGGCTCTCCCCCGGCACCACCTCCAGGCTCTCGGGGCTCTTCCTCCTGCCCAGCGGCACGGCCGAGGGGCCGAACCAGGCGTGGGGCAGCTCGGCCTGCACCAGGCACATGGCCAGGCTGCCCCGCAGCCGGCACGAGCTCTTGAGCTCGCGGGCGTCGCGGAAGGCGTGGAGCCGCACGCAGGGCAGCCGGTCAGTCACGTCGAAGTCGTCCCAGTCCCGGCCGGCCACGTAGAAGAGCACTTGGACCACGGGCTGGCTGGCCACCAGCCGCGGCTGGACGATGAAGGCGCGCACCTTCCAGTTGACGGTGAGGCGGTCGGGCACCTCCAGGGTGCTGGAGGGCTGCAGGTGCTCCTTGGGCAGCACCAGCCCCGTGCTGAAGGGCCCCAGGGTGACGTTGAGGACAGGCAGCTCCTTGGTCTGGAAGACGACGAAGGGCTCGGAGCGCTGCAGAGGAGTGCTGCCGTTGCCCGCCGGGCTGGCTCCCAGCTCCTTGAGGAAGAAGGCCAGGCGGGTGTTGGACAAGCGGTAGCTGACGGGCAGCAGGATGGCACCAGGGGGCTCGGCGGGCTCGGGGCTGGGGGCTGGGCTCTTGGCGTGGGCTGAAAAGGGGGTGCAGAGTGGGGGTTAGCGTGGGGCATCCCCGTCTGGAACAGCTCCCAAGCAAGGAACACAGATCCAGGCCGGAGTGGCACAAGGAGGAGCTGGAGCTTCAGCCCCCAGACCTCTCAGAAGGGCAGCAAGAGCCTGGCTGGGTTTGTGTCCCACAAACCAAAAATGCGGGAGACCCCGGGACCCCGAGCAGGATTGTGCCTCCTGAAGGGTGGCACCAACCTCACCCAACACCCTCGGCGTGGCGCGGGGTGTCCAGGGTGTGTTGAAGCCACACCCAGCCTCATATTGTCCCAGGGGAGCCCGAAGCTCTGGTCACCCACCCCAGCACTGCCTGAACCAGCAAAGACCCTTTAACAGGAACAGGGATAACTGGCTTTATCCCAGCTTCATCCCAGCTTCATCCCAGCTTCATCCCAGCTTCCCAAGACACGGATGCTGACTTTCTCCATGGGCTCGTTACCGAAAGTTGGATCCAGGCTGACTTTTGGCTGGCAGATCCCACCACGTATTTATCATCATCAAGCCTTTCCTTCTGCATTCAGCCCCCAGATCACCCAGGGAAGGTGGCTAAAGCAGCCCCCAGACCCGCTCTGTCCCCACAGACTGCCTTAAGGGTGGTGTCACAGCCGGTCTGTCACCCGTCGCCCACCCCGGGGTGCCACCCGCATTGTGCGTGTCCCCAAAGCTGGCCCAGACCAAACTTTTCTAGACCTGGTGGAGAGGTGACGTGGATGATGTTGGTGGCCCCCTGTGCAAACCCCAGCAGCGCCCAGGGCCCTCTGGAAATCCAACTTTGTCCTTCATTTTGATCCCTTTTGCCTTAAAAAAAATTACTCCAGGACTGAGCAGAGCAGGGAGCCCCAACCAGTCGAGGGGCAGAGCTGCCCAAGCCCCTTGCAGGGATCCCGTTATCCCACTGCAAGCGAAGAGAAAACCCACGGAAATCTTCCTGGGAAAGGCGGCCGGCGCGGAGCCGGCGCCCGGCACGGGCTGTGCTGGCAGCTGCGGGATCCTGGAAGACATCTCAAGGTCTTTCCCTTCTCCAGCGGCTGCCAGGAATTCCCGGGAGGGCTGGATCCCGCCCGCTCCCCTCGGCTCCCCGCATCCGCCGTTCCCGGCGCTGATTGCAGCCGCTCCCAAGCGGCTCCCGAGCAGCGGAGTCCAAATTACGGGTGTCAGACGGCGAGGAAAGGTGTGGATGTGCCGGCTCCGCTCCCGGGAATGACTCAGCCCCCTTCCCCACGGGGGCTTTGGAGCGTGCCAGGACCCGGAGGCTTTTTCCAGCCGGGAAAGTGGCCCCAGACACTTTCCCCGGGGTTCAAGGGACGCAGGAACCCCCGGGCGAGCCTGGAAGTCTCTGCTGCGGGGCACAGGGGAGTTAAGCAGCTTAGAGGGCTCATTAAAGGATTAGCGCTGGGGACGGGACAGGCAGAATCCCCATCCCGGGATGGAAGCTGTCCAGGAGCCAGGTAGAGAATTCCCCGGGGCTGTGGGAATGCTGGGCCCAGCTCCAGCCCCTGCCACCCCATCCAGCTTGTCCTGCTTGTTTTCCCATCTCCCAGAGAGCCAGGAGCTGCAGGAGAGGTGCCAAACCCTGGAAAGCACCCATGGGTGCCCCTCTGCTCGGCAGTACCAGCGCTGAGGGGCTTTCTGCTCCTGCGACTCGTGGAAGTTGTTTTCTGTTGGGAAAGGTGAAGGTTGGCATGCTCCTGCCATGCCCGACAAGTGGAAAAGGGGAACTTTTTCCAAGGCGTGAGATTATTTGAGGAAAAGGATCCAGCAGCTGGAGCGACACGAGCTGGGCTGCTTGGGTGAGGGACAGGGGAAGGGGCTTTGCTCAACTTGAAACATCATCAGGCTTTATCCCTTCAAAATCTCCGGGGTTCGGAGCAGGATCAGGACATTTCACAGGGAAAACCCACCCCAAAGTCACCCAACTCAATGCCCAGCACAGCCCCGAGCAAAACCCATCCTGGAGGAGGTGCAAAATGCCCGGTGTCACCCTCGAGCGGGGGACAGGAGAAGCTCAGTGCCACCCCAGCGAGCACCCAGGGCCGGGCTGGCACGCACTGGGAGGGCTGAGGCAGCTGGGTTTGGGTGCAGTTTGGCCCCTTCAGCGCCCAGCTCCTTCCTCCTCCCGTGGGGATTCTCTGATGGGTAATGAGGGTTGTGCGCTGCAGGAAAGCCCCTCTCAGACTCGGTTTGGTGCTGCAGTGGGGACACCCAGGGTGGCCCTGTCGCCGAGCCGAGCTGCGGGGAGAGCCAGGGCCAGGCTGGGCTGGAGATTAATGGGATGGCCGTGATGAGTTGAGTGCCGGCGGATTGGCGGCACACAGGGAAGCGATTTCCTTCGCAGACAAAATGCATTTAAATGATGCTCTAATCTGTAGCCGGGAGGGGACGGGAGCGGCGCCGCCCTTGCCTGGCCGGGAACTAATCCTGCTAGGAGAGGGTCCAACCCAGCCACATCCAGCCTGGAGTGCGGGGAATCACAGCCGCGGGGGCAGGAGGGAAGGAGAAGGGAGGTGGGAGGTGCGTGGAGCTGGGGATGCAGGTGCTGGATGGGGAAAAGGGATAAATAAAGTGTCAGGGAGAGTAAAGGATGGATGGATGGATGGATGGATGGATGGATGGATGGATGGATGGA
>NW_024581088.1:5657555-5657727 GCF_017639235.1 Corvus kubaryi
GGATGGATGGATGGATGGATGGATGGATGGATGGATGGATGGATGGATGGATGTCAAAAATGGCTGGACAGCAGGAGAATAGCTTCAGGATGAGGGAGGAGAGGGGATGGATGGGTGGAAAGGCCGGAAGGGAAAAGGGAAGGGAAAAGGGAAGGGAAAAGGGAAGGGAAAA
>NW_024581088.1:5657737-5666380 GCF_017639235.1 Corvus kubaryi
GGAAGGGAAAAGGGAAGGGAAAAGGGAAGGGAAAAGGGAAGGGAAAAGGGAAGGGAAGGCCCAACAGCTCAAGAGATGGAAGGAAGGTGCCCCGAAGAAAACCGTGAGGATGGACAGACGCAGCTCAGGACACTCCAGTCCCCACGCCGCTGTCCCCAGTTCCTGCCCTGGTTTCTTGTCACCCCCGGGAGAGGGGGTGGCCTCATGTCCCGCTCTGGCCAGGTTTGGAGGGCCAGAAGGGTTAAGCCCTGCCGGCTGGCTCTGCTCCGCAGCGCTGCTGCCGCTGTGGTTAGCGGGATTTGCAGCACCTGACCTGCATTCCGGGTTCATCAGGCCGGCACTGAGGGGCCCATATGGCCCTTCCACCCCGGCAGCCAAAACACAGCTCCCCGTGCCTGGCCAGATCCCACCGGCCTGGGGGCTTCCCAAACCCCCCGGGCTGAGGATCCAGCCCAGCCCCACAGCGGGACCCCCGTGTGTCCCCTCGGGGGGACCGGCAGCGCTGACAGGGAGATGTAAACACACAAGTGGTGACCCCTTTGTGCAGCCCCACATCTGCCCCACCAGATGTGCCCCGCGCCGGCCGCAGACACGGGGCCAGATGGGCCGAGCTGCTCTGGAGGGCACGTGGGGACAGGGGCAGCGCCCTCCAGCCCTGCCTCAAACCCCAGACCGGGGCCAAGGGGTCTCACTCTCTGCTGGAAAAAACAGCACCGAAAGTCCCTGAACACCCCTCCTCAGCCCTGCTGTGGGGTTTAGGTCACCATCATCATCATCATCCGTGCTCCTGGTTCAGGGGGTGCTGGGCTCAGACAGGCTGCTGGACACATGGGAAAGGAGGCTGCTGGACAGCCTGGATTGAGGCACCAGCTCCATCACCTTCCCCTCTTGCCCTGAATCCCCAGGAAATGGGGCACAGGCGGAGCCTTTCCACCCTGCTCCCACCACCCCTGCTCCCACCTGTTATCCCGAGGTTTGAGACCCTCCTCCTCCTCCTCTTCCCCTGATCCAGAACCAATGGCAGAGCTGAGCTCCAGCTTAGCCCAGCCCCAGCTGTCGGCCATGGGGATCACTTCAGGCTCGCTCCAGGGGGGATTTTTATCCCAGCTTATCCCGTGGGACACAGTGGGGGCTCCGGGGCTATATCCCCACTTATGGGGGGAAGAACACACGGGGAAACTCTGGAGAGCAGGGATGGGAGGTTTGGGGTCAGCCCAGGAGGGTTAAAACCTCTCTGGGTGTTCATGGATGGCACTGGGGGCTCGCTGGATCAGTGGATTGAGCGCTGCTCCAAGGAATGTGGGACACCAGCCACTGCTCTCCCAGCCAGGCTTCCCTGGGGATCCCACCTTGGAGCAAGGCAGGAGAGTTGTCCCTAAAGCCGTGACTTGAGCTGCCATGGGGATAAACCCGCCCCAAATACCTGGGGAAGGATTGGGGGCTGTCACCATCCCTCCCAGAGGGCCCCACCCTGGCTCCCAGCCCAGCTCGGGGCTCCTGGGGAGGGGTTTTGGTGCACACCAGTCTCCAGGACCACCAGTGATCCCTTATTCCCAGATCCAGTCCCGTTCCAGGGTGATGATCCTACCCCTGAATAGGTTGTCCCAGAGGAGTCAGTGGGGTGATGGATCCCCCCCAAAATCCTGAGAAGCAGGAGCCCCCGAGGAGGATGTCCAGCCTGGCTATTCCCTGCTGGACACCAGCATGGATCTCTGACTTCTCTTTGCTTCCACCCCATTCCCCTGAGCATCCTGCACATCCCAGGCTGAGCCCCAAAATCTGCTGGGTCAGGCTTTGCCACCCCATCCGTCAGGACCAAGCACAAAGGGGAAACAGGGGTGGCAGGGGCCCCAAATACCGGGGATGCGCCACATCTGGAGCTTCTAGAGATGCCCCCCACCTGCAGCTCCCACAGCTGGATATTCCCACAGCTGGAGGTGGCCCCAGCTCCCAGGGAAGGGTCAGGCTCGGACATCTCCCCACCTGTCCTGGGAATCCTTTCCCTCCTCATCCCACAGCAGCAATCCCTGCCACCCTACACTCCCACCCCAGTGGGGCCAGCACCTCCAAACACCCTAAAAACCAACAAAAAGGGAGAAAAGAAACCTCCAGGCCTCGCCCCAAAACTCAGCCAGCCCCAACAAGTGCTCCACGCTCCCGGGGGGGAGGAAAATAAAAGCCAGGAATTAAATACAAACGAAGAGCAGAAAATACAGGGAGACCCCTCACAGAAACCTCCAGAATGTTCCCTGCAGCCAGAGCCATGGGAATTGCTTTTGGTGACACAAATGCCAACAAGCTCCCCCTTCCCTGTGATGCATCTGGAGCCTCCATCTCCAGTCCCAGCTAATTGGAAGTCAATTAAGTGAATAATTGTTACAAACGTGGAATCACCTTCCCCTGGCAGGGAGAGCGTGGGATGCAGGGATGCTCCCGGATCTGGCCATGGCCAGGGTGGGGATGAGCTGGGAATTCCCATGGCACCGAGGTTCAGCTGGTCCACGCTTCCCAAAAATCAGCCTGGGGTGGGAATTGAGCAGGAGCTGGCCGGGATATGGAGTCTGGGATTGGATTCCTGGGAGCAGCAGGAGTGGATTCTTTGGTGTCTAACTCCTTTCTTGGAGATCCCTGAGATTTCTCCCTCTCCCAAAAAGTCCAGCCTGGCTTCCCCAGGATCGGGAGCAATAAAATCCAACAAGGCTGGTGGGACACATCCTGGGATTTTTTTTTTTAGCACCGAGGAAAAGGGAACTGCCGCAGCACTGCTGAGGGCTGTGCTTCCCCCAGGAAATTAATAAGAGGGAATAAACAAAACAGGGAAAAATAAATTAAAAAAAAAAAAAAAAAAAGGCAGGGACCTAAAGGAATAAATAAATATGGCCTAAATGGGATGTGCCATGCAGAGGCACAGCCTGCCATAAATTCCTGGAGCCAGCAAGGCTTTTACACAGCAGCTACTTTGGAGCAATTTCCACAAATCACAGCGAGGGACAGGCCGGGGGACAGGGAGGAGAAGACCTTTCCAGAGGAGGGAGAAAAACGAAGGAATTAATTAAAAAGGGGGATAAAAAAAAAAAAACCACGGGAGAAGTGGCTGATTGTGAATGGCTGGAAAGCAACGGGAGGGGAGAGAATTTGGGATAAACAGGGCAGCCCCCAAAATGTTCCCTGGTGGGTGCTGGGCTGGGGGAGCTCCACGCTGGGAGCAGCCCAGGTGGGCACAGGTGGATCCCCCAAAAACCCACGCTGGGGAGCCAGAACTGGGAATTGGGGATGGCAAATCCCGAGGGAGAAGCCCCCAGCACCCCGGTGTGGGGACGGCGGCAATGCAGGGACACCCCCAAAGCCACATGTCCTGCTCGGATCACCCCATCCCCTCGCCATCCCTTCCCACCACGGCCAGGAGCAGGAATACGCTCCCAGCACCCTCTGAACACCGAATTTGCCCCCCAGGCTGCCCTCCCAGCAGCTCCAGGCTGTGCCCAGCGACACCTCCCGCACTGATTCGATGCCAATTAATTCATTCCCCTCCTGTGATGTGGGGCTGGATTCGATTCCAGAGGCACCCAAGGAGCCACAGGGAAAGCCAGCCCTGGGTTTAAAGCCCCAGCATCAGCCTCAGAGCTCCAAAAGCAGGGCTGGGAAGTGGTAGCAGCTCCAACAGGGCTGGAATTCGTCCCCTTCCTTTGCTGATCCCGCAGCCGCACCGAGCTGGCAGCAGCAGCAGGGAGGGATTGCATTTCCAACCTGATTTATCTTCCAGAGGAGAAACACAGCTTTTCCTTGAAGGAAAATAAATGGAAAATGAATGCATTCTCAAGTTTTGCCAGTTCTGGGGCGAACCCAGACTCCTGCAGGGGACAGGAGGTGACAAAGCCACCCCGGCAGCATCTGCTTGGGCTTTTAGGGAAAATCCAGGCTGGCAAATATTATCCAGGTGGTGGAAAATGCTCGCCAGAAGGTGACAGTGGCTCCACCAGAAGATTGAATTGGCCTTGCTGGTGGTGTCCTCCCCAAGGCCAGGGCAGAGGTGAGGGGGGACGAGGGACATGGGCCGGGCCAGGAGCAGCTCAAGGAAAGGAAGGGAGAGCCACACCCTGAGGAACAACCCCTGCACGCCAACCCTGGGGTGCCTGTGGCACAGGTGACAGCCCAGAAATCCCCCAGCCCAGCTGGGCCACCACCAAACGTGGCTGGAGGACCCTGGACCTCCCAATTTCCCCGCTGGGTGAGCCCCAGCCTCATTTTCCCTGGGAAACAGGCAGCAGGACCTGCCTCACTCCATCCCCCTGAACCATTTCTCCCTCTGCCACAGCAACTTCCAGAGCAGACCCCGTCCCCACAGCCACCGCTGGGGTCCCCAACCCCATCCCAGCGTGTCCCACCCCACCGCCTCCCTCCCTGCCCGCCCGGGGGGCTGCTCGTTAGCAGAGCCGTGTATTTAATAACAAAAGATCCTGATTAGATTAGCAGCAGCGACCTTTTCCAGACGGACGGGACGCTCCCGCGGCGGCAGTGACAGGCGCCACGCGGGAGGGGACACCCGGCAGCTCCCGGTCCCCCCACACACCCAACACTGTTGTGGGCAGGCAGTGCAGGAGCCAAATATAATCAGGCTGTGCTGTCCAAGCAGCCCTTCCCTCGGCCGTCATCCCCCAGGATGGTGCCACATCCCACTGGTTCCCTCCGTAAGATGGGATGGAGCCGGGATGAGCCGGTGGAATGCTCTGCAGGCATCCTCAGCTGGGCTGGTTTTGCCTTTTTTTTCCCCCTCTTTTCTAGGATGCAGGCGAGCTGGGAGAGGGACCTTTACGATTTAAATCGTGGCACTTCAAAAACAAAATTCCCGAGGAAATAGCCAGGGTTCCAAAAATTCCTGAGCAATCCCTAGCCAGGGGGCTGCTGCCACTTCATTCCCTGCCTCAGTTTCCCCCCAGCGTGCTCGCCCAAAAGGATGAGGACCAAAGCCCGTGGCTGCTGCTCCCCAAAATCATCGCGCAGAGGATCTCCCTCATCTTCTTCCCTCCCCTCAAAAGCACCAAGAGGGCAAAAAGGGGTAGAAGAAAAGATGATTTCTCAGTGGGGTGGAACTTCACACCCCTAAATTGGGCTGGGATTTAAGGTATTGGGGTTTGGGGGAGGTGGAGCGAGCCTTGGGGTCACGCAAGGACACTCCAGAGCCAAAATCCATTGGAATATCCCCCTTTTCCGTGGCACCAAAGGTAAAACTGGTGCCAGGCCGGGTCCTCTCCCCTCAATTGCCTGCCACGGATCCTATTGCCCCTTCCCTGCTCCTGGGAATGCTCAGCTGCCCTACGCCCATCCCAATAACCGCGGTGGCGGCTGTCAAACCAGCAAACGGCGGGGTTGTGTTCCCGGCGAGCATTCCCAGTGTTCCATGAGCGAAGCCGGGTGTCGGTTCCCAGCTCCCAGCGAGTTATGGCACATCTCCACCTGCTGGTCTGAAAACCCCGGAGCCGGGAGACGCTGAGCCCAGACGGGCTTGGGGTTTGGGGTTGGGCTGTGTCCCCCCCACTGGGTTTGGGGTGTCCGGGCCGGAGACCCCACAGGGATGAAGCCGTGAATCATCATCCTTCACCCCCAGCCCCATTTTCCTGGCGTGTGGTGGAAGGCAGGACTGGGAAACACACAGCACAGCCCCGTTCCCTCCAGCAGTGGGATGGGCTGTGGGATCCGGCGCAGCACACCCCAAACCTGCCCGGAGTGCAGGGCCAGGATAACCACCCCAACCCCAGCAGCTCTGGAGCACTGCAGAGCCTCCAGGCTCCTCTTGGAGCGGGGAAACTGAGGCACGCCGCAGGCACGGGGTTCGGTGCGGAGCTGAGGGAAGATGCAGAGTCCGAGTTCAGCCCTACAGACAGCACAAATCATCCCATAAACCCATAAATCCTGACACATCCCTACACAACCACGCCGGGCAGACACCACCAGCATCCCCCCATTACACCACGGCCTCCACGTGTCCATCTGTCCATCCTTGGGGCCACCCTGGGGCCATCCCAGCCGGGGAGATGCCAAAATAAAAACCCCCTTTTTGGGCAGCAGCTCATGTGGGGCCTCGGCCAAGCAGCTCCCGGGGAGTGCAGCGGGAGCCAGGCTGGCACAGAGGGCTGCTCCTAAATAAAAAAAACCCAACAAAACAAGGAAAAAGGGGGAAAGGAATGAAATCTTCCAAGCAGGAGAGCAGCACACGGCTTCACCACGGGCTGACCCCGCTGAAAGCCCCAACAGTTTGTAGGGAACGCTGGAGAATCGGGAGCTCTCCTGTGGATTTTTTTTCCCAGCTCCCCCTTTTATTTGTCCACCAAAGGCCAGCGAAGGGCAGCTGTGCATCCTGAAAGGAGCTGGCCAACTCCTGGCAGAGGTTTCCCTTTTCCCTGGGCACCGGCAGCACGGCGAGCCCTGGCCCAGGCCACCCTCGCCCACCTCACACCGGCAGCGCTGCTGCAGCGACCCCCACAAGCCCCACAGGGAGCCCCACAACCGTTGCATCCCCCAAAATCTAAACCCCAGGCCTGACCCACTGCATTTGTGGGGTCCCAGCAGCAATGGGGGCTCAGAAACCCCCGGGAGGGGGTTTCTGAGCCCCCATTGCTGCTGGGAACCCCCCTTCCCCCCAAGGAGGGGATGGGGAGCAGCACATCTCCCACGGGGATGCTTCCCGCAGCCGACCCAGACAGTTGGATCTTATCCAGGGAATTCGGGCAGCAGGAGCTCCCTGCTTGCCTCCAAGCTGGCCAGACTGCTGAGCTGATGGTCCCAAAGAGCTCTGCCAGCCAACCCTGCCCGTGAAGGAGCCCAAAAAACCCCTCAGTGTCACGGTACAGGGGTCCACCTGCCAGCCCTAAGGGTTCGACAGGAAGTTGCGGCTCCACAGCCCGGAGCATCCTTGCTCCTCCACTGGGCTCCGAATTTCCAGGCTGGAAAACCCCTTCAATGCTCTCAATATCCCCTCTCCTCCTTATTTCACCACTCCCCAAGCTCCTCCAAGACCCTGGGGTGCTGCAGATGCTGAGAGAACCCCCAAAGCGCCTCGGCCATGGGCTGTTGGGGTGACACAGAGCCAGGCACGCTCCAGGGATTCCCTCCGGCTCCAGGAGGCATCACTGGAACCGGGCAGTGTCCCCAGGACACCCCGAGGCCGAGGCCAGAGCCAGGTGGCCACCCCCAGACTGCAAACAGCCCCCGCTTTCTGCTCGGCCCGGCTGGGGAAAGCGGCTTCGGCAGGGGCTTGGTTTTACATGGGAAACACCCACAAAAATCCTTCGTGGGAACAGCCTGGCACCCCTCAGGGTGCGTGACCCCTCTCTGGCCTGGCTGGCCAATGAGAGCCCCCAGCAGCAGGTGCTGGCATCCCCAGGGCTGGCACCGGGGAGGCCGGGATGGCACCGCAGCCCGATCGGGATGCGACTCAGGGCAAAGGGGGTGGTGCAGGCCCCCCAAACCGCGCGGAGGGGGGGGATCAGAAGGAGGGAGAGGGATGGCAGGGGCTGCACCCCCACCCCAAAACGCTGCCACCCGCGCAGAGCTTGCCCAGCAACTCGGCGCAGCCCGGGAAAGTGTCTGGGTGCCGGTCTGGGGATCAGCGAGTGGATAATAGCGGATCAACCCCTGATCCTGCCGCTAAAGCAGCTCTGCATTAAGGAGACAAGAGTCGGGGGGGGGCCGGGGGACACCCCCTCGCTCCTTGTGTCCCCCTGCCACCCTGCTGGCAGCCCAGGCTCAGCCCAGCCCGCCGCCAGCGCTCGCAAGCACAAGCTGTCATTTTATTAAGCCAGGAATAAACTCTAATCTTCACCCATTTCGCTTTGGGGAGGGGGGGCACGGAGAGAGCCAGGGAGGGGGGCGCAGAGGGGCAGGGGGTGCCCCTGGAGGGGGAGGAAGATGGTGCAAAGCCCGGTATTGAAGACAGAGATGTAATATAGAGATATATTTATAAATATTTATATCCCCCCCCTTGCCAGCACTTACCGGGGAGCAGCAGGGAGCAGAGGCAGCAGAGCAGCGCGGCCGGTCCGGGCAGCATCTTCTCCGGAGAGGCCATTGCAAGGTGGGGGAACAGCCAGAAAAAACGGGGTGGGGTGGTGTGGGGGGGGGGGCGGGAAAAAAACCCGAAAAAAAAAGAAATAATAATAAAAAAAATAATAAAAAAAAAATAATAACAACAAAAGGAATCCAAACCAAGCACCGGAAAAAAAAAAACCCGCAGAAATCCCCCTAAATCCAACCACGTGCGAGCCGGGAGCAGCAGCCAACGGCGGAATTTGGGGGGGGGGGGGGGAACCGGCTCAGGTTAGGGGGGGCTCGGCTTTGCCCCCCACCAGCTCAGCGAGCACAGCACCCCATCTCCGGTCCCCCGCCCCTCCCCACCCCGCACCCCAAAGCTGCCGCAACCTCCCCCCCAACCAGTGCCTGCAGGGCGGCCGGGGGAGCGCCCAGCCGGCGGGGGCGGGTCCCCCTCCTCTTCCTCCTCCTCCTCTTCCTCCTCGGGAGCCGCGAGCGGGGGGAGCAGAGCACGTGGAACCCCCTCCCGGAGGCCAAAAAAGCCCCGATGTGCCGATGGAGGATGATGCTGCAGGGTGCGGGTCTCCAGCCCCCCCCCCCCTTCCCTGCACGAGAAGA
>NW_024581088.1:5666480-5673867 GCF_017639235.1 Corvus kubaryi
GGGGGGGGACACCCCGGGGCTCAGCGCTGGCAGCGGGGGGACCCCGCCAGGAGCGTTGCAAGGAGGGGGGGTCCCCGCCTCCTCCGCGTTAAAGAGGGGGTGCCCCCCCTTGGATGAGCGGCGGGGATGCCGGAGGCTCGGGCAGGTGCGGGGGGCTCTGCCGAGGGCCCCCCCCGCCTGTGCCGGGCCGGGCTGGGCGCTCCGGTGCCCGCTCGCCCGGCCCGAGCCGCATCGGGCTCCGCTGGGTGCCAGCGAGAGGAGGGCGGCAGGGGGAGGCGCCTTCCTCCTCCTCCTCCTCCTCCTCCTTCTCCTCCTCCTCCTTCTCCTCGCAGCCCCCACCTCCCGCTTCCCGAGCCCCCCAGCGAATTCCCCAAACACCCCCGGGTGCGGCGGGGGGGGCCCGGCCTTGCCCTGCCCTGGGGCGATGCAAAGGGGTCGTGAAAATTGGGGGGGTTAAGACCCCTCCTGGGCAAGGGGAAGCGCGGAGAGGAGCAGCCGGGTTTGGTCACTCCTCGCCACCCTGAGGGTGCCTGTGCCACCCGGGGGCATCGGCCTTGTCACCCCCTCCCTGCAGGGCCCCACACAGGCTGGGGGTGTTGGGGACCCAAGGGGATCAGTCACCCCTTCCCTGCTCCCCTACACACTCCACACATCCCGGGATCATCTCCTGCAGGGCCCGGAGATGCTTCCAGCATGGCTGGGGAGCGATTCCCTTATCCCGGCTTGCTGGAGCCATGGGAGAGTTGGGATTTTGGGGAGCAGCACTCCTGGGAATGCCACCCTCCCCTCAGCTCCCCTTGTGTGAGCGTTTGGGGACCGAGACCCCATTCCCAGCCATTCCCTACATTCCCACCTGGGTTTTCCTGCCCACGCCAACCCCGCGGGTGCCTTCCCTCTCCCTGCTCCGCTCCCGTCCATTCCCGCATCTCCTTTCCCCAGGAAAGCTCGGCCAGCACTCTCCTCCCGGCAGCCTCATTGGCAGTGGAAGTGCGGGAGACATCTCCATTAACGCCCAAATAATTCACGGCAATTAATGGGATTGACCTTGAGCGGCGACAGGAGCTGGAGCTGCCCCCAGGAAGAGGCAGCCCCACAGCGCCCAGGAGGAGGATGGATGTCCCCGAGGGTCCCCAGCACCTCTGGGTGCTGCTGGGAGGGCTTGGAAACAACGCCGGGAATGGCGGGACCGGGGTGAGGAAGAGGAGGGAGATGGGATGTGCCCCAAACACCTGGAATTCTGCAGGAATGGCTGAGTGCTGTTTTGGAGCGGCCCCGCCACCTCCCAGGCGCTCGCTGCTTGTTTCCATAAAAACCCCATGATTTATAAGGCACTCTCCCAAATGCTTCAGGAGGGGAGGGCTGATCCCGGGCTGAATCCCCAGGGATGGCACGGCATTAGATGGAGCGAGGCAGTGCCCAGCCCATGATTTCCCCCTCCCCAGATGGGGCAGAGCCTCAATTTCCCCACCCCAGAACCATCCCTGGCACCGGGAAACTGCGGGATGAAGGCACGGCCACGCCCCATCCTTCCCCGTCTTGGGATCCTTTTCCCGGTGATGGATGAGGGCTTTTAGAGAGGGATGTTTGGGTGCCATCCCTCCTGAGCTCCTGGCAGGTTCTTGGCACCGCTGCCGGGAGATTTTTCAGCTGTTCCAGAAAGGAGCATTTTTACCCCAGCTGGGTTTTATTTACGACTCCGCGGAGGGGGCTGGGGTGGGCCGGAGCCTGGGTTGTGATCTCTCATTCCCGAGTGAGGATCCAAGCCAAGGCGAGAGGCCGGAGATAATTCCCGTTATTCTGGCAGGAATTGAGGCAGGGAAAGGCAAAACGTGGCCTCAGCACAGGGACCCACCTGAGCAACTCCTGCTCTTCCGCGCTGGATGGATTTCCCAAGGAGTTATCCCAAAAAAAACACTGAGGGTTGTCCAAGCAGGATGGGGTCTGACTTCCCAAATCCCACTGGGCATCTCGGGGATGGCAGCTCTGTCCCACTCACCCCATCGGCTTTAATCCCAAAACACCACATCCACCCCAGCGGCCTCAATCCCAAAACACCACATCCACCCCATCAGCTTCAATCCCAAACACCACATCCACCCCAGCGGCCTCAATCCCAAAACGCCACATCCACCCCATCGGCTTCAATCCCAAAACGCCACATCCACCCCAGCGGCCTCAATCCCAAAACACCACATCCACCCCATCGGCTTCAATCCCAAAACGCCACATCCACCGCATCGCACCAGGCCCTGTGCAGAGCAGGATTTTATGGCCTCTGGGCATTTCCCACGTGGATAAATCCCGGTTTTGGGAGCCAATCCCACAGATCCAGCGCCAGGTCGGGCAGAGAGCATTGCGGCCTCTCCCGGTAATCCCTGGCCGGCGTTTCACCTGCCGCTGATCCCGGGGCAGCACTAATCGCTGGGATAACAGGGCGCTAATCACCCGATCCAGCCCTAATCCCTGTGGGAGCCGCTCTGGAGGTGGCGCGGCCGCCCAGGGCCGGGGATGGCTGCGAGAGGGAGCCGCTTTCCTTTTTCCTGGGGAAACTGAGGCACGGCGGAGCTTTCTCCAGCTCCGCTGTCTCCAAGGTTTGCTGGGATGATCAGATGGATCCATGAAGAGCAGGGAGAGCTCCTGGTGTGCAGACCCCTCCTCTGGACTCATTAAACACCAAACCCCGTTTTTGGGGGGCTTTACCAAAAAGCCGAGATTTTTGCACCTGGAATTGTTGTTTTTCAACCCCAGGGCCCTCCAAAGAAGACAAACCCCCTGCAAACCAGAAAGAATTCATCCAAACCAGCCAGCAGAGTGAAAGCCTCACTCCAAGCATCCCATTTTCCCATCATTTCCCAATAAAGCAGGCAGGGAAGTTCCTTGCTGGTGGCTGGAGCATCCCACAGCTCATCCTGGCTGGGAGCTGAGTGCCTGATCCTGGAACGTGATTAAAAATATCTCTCAATTCCCTCCCTCGCAGAGCAGTGCCCGAAATCCATTTGTATCCTCTGCTTTTTCCCTCTATAGTTCTGATAATGACGGAAATAGAGGAATCCCGTAATTGCCATAAATTCATTTTATGTGCTTATTTCTTGAAAAAAAAAAAAGCCTTTTATTGGAATTAATTTTCCAGCTGCATTCACGGTTCGTTATGTGGATCCACGGCTCGGTCCCTGCTCCCAAAGTCCACCCCAAGGTTCTCCTTCCTCCCAGAAAAAATTGCAAACCCCCCCCCCGCCCCCAGCGAATCCTGCCTGACTTTTGGGTGCCCCGAAGAGTGCGAAGGCACATTAGGTACGGAATGCAATATTTATAATATTTAAATGAATATTTTAATAGCCCCATAAAAGGAGCGGAAGGGAGAAGCGAAGCAGTGGCGCCAAAGCCGCTCCTTCCTGCGAGATAAAAACGTTTCATTTCGGTTTTACTGTTCGGATCCGTCCCTGCCTCGGCTTTTACGCGCTGCTAAAATATTCATTTCGGGTCTTAACGTGGAAATTTAATGTTTTAGCGGATTTAACAAGTCAATATTATCAAAACTGGGGGGTTGGGGGCGTCAGAAGGGAACATCTCAACAGAGCAGCAGTGATATTATTTCCCCTTTTCTTCCAAAAATTGTTATCCCGTGGGGAAATTTCTCCATTTCTGCTTTTATTTCTATTTTTGAGGGGGGGAAATGCCAAGGGTGGGTTCCCCGATGTTTAAATCGCTGTGTCCCGTGTTTTGTGTGCATCCAGAATTCCCTGATGAAAACGGAGCATCCCAACACCCTGGAAATCCAGGGAATTGATGAACACCGGGGATTCAAAGCACCTAATTACTGCAGCTCGTTAGGAGGGTTGGTTATCTTGGCAGCCAGAGAGGCCAACAAGAGAGTTCCTTTCCTTGGCTTGCTGTTTGTTTTGGGGCATTTTAAAAAATGTGGATGTTTGGAGTTGGATTTAAGCTCTGGATGAGTTCAAAAGCAGCTCCTCTGAAATCAGGGCCGGGCTGGTCGTGGGCATTTGGGGTTGGGAGCAGTGGGGTGAGGAGCAGCACCTCATTTTATCCTCATTTTGGAGGGGCTGAGGGGGGATTCGCAGCACCTAAATCAGGCTCTTGAAGAGAGCAAGGCACAGCAGATGCTGATAAAACCCAAAAGCAGCAGGTCCTGCCTTAAACAAAGCCCGTTTTGCCCCCTGACCCTGGGGTTTTTCATGAGGGCTGGATCCCAAATATAAAAATATATAAAAATGGAAGAATCCCTTCTTTTTTCCAGCCCTGCTCTGCAGCCTGTGAGGGTTGGGAGCTTGCAGGGGGACAGGAGGGCACTTGGAGGTGTCCCCAAGTGTCCCCACTCCCCTTCCCACTCCATTCCCAGGTGGGAACACAGAGAGGGAAAAGCACTTTAGGAGGAGCAAGAGCAGCCCCCATTTGCTCTGGTTTCCTGGTTGTCCCCTCACTTGGCTTTTCCAAGCAGATTTTCCAGAGGTTTTTGGGATCAGGGGCCCTTAATGGTGCTGTGGGGACGAGGTCACCACCGGGCACAGCCCTGGTGGCCCCCCAGGACACCAAAGAGCTCCTGGCCAGTCCCACTCACTCCAGTGAGAGCTCCGAGCCACTTTCTGCACCCCTCTCCAACTCCCCGGCTGGGATTGCTCTGGGCTTGAGCAGATTCCAGGGAATTCTGGGCAGTGGAGAGGCCGAGCTGGAGATTTGCAGGGAGAGGGGAAGGGCACAGGGATGTCCTGGGTGGCCTCAAGTCAGGCATGGCGTGCTCAGGGGTTTGCTGCAACCTCAGCATCCTGGGATCCCTTCCCAGGGAAGGGCTGGGCATCTCCAGGATGGATTCACCTGGGAATTGCATCCAAACTTCTGTTCGGCTGCTGGGATGCTCAGCCCTGTGCTCACTGCATCCCAATCCATCCATCCATCCATCCATCCATCCATCCATCCATCCATCCATCCCAATGCATCCATCCATCCCAATCCATCCCAATCCATCCCAATCCATCCCAATCCATCCCAATCCATCCCTCTTCCCCCTCCTCTCCTGTCCCCTCTCTCCCCATGGCCACTGTCACCTTTCCAGCTGGGAACCCCCATTCCAGGGGTTCCAGAGCCCCTTTCCCCCCTTCCCTGGCACCTCCTGGCTGGGGCTGAGTCCACCCCCGAGGGCCTCCTTTTCCCCTTCCCTGGGCCTGTCCCAACAGTGCTTTTCCATCTGGGACAGAGCCAGCTGAGCATCCCACAGCCCGATGTGGTTTTGGGGTGCCTTGGGATCAGTTTGCTCCTGGCCACGGGCCCGTGGCAGCTCTGGGTTGCCACCACCACCCTACAGGAGTGTCACCTACAGGACACCCCCTGGGCACTCTGCTGCACCCCAAACCCACCCGAGCGCCCCCAAAACCCCAAACCCCAACAGCAGCAGCAGCAGAGTTGTTCCCATTCTCCCTCCGTGCATCTTCCCATGGGATTTTAACACTGAACCATGGGATTTTAACAGGCTTCCCGAGGGAATCTCCCTCCAGGGCTGGCAGAGCGAGCAAGGAGGGATCAAACCCGTCCCAAATTCCCTCCGGAGGCTCTGCCCACCCCGGCAGGCGGAAGCCTCCCCTGCCCACCAGCCCCGGGAGGCGAAACCCGAGCCTGGCCTTTATCCCGGAGCTCGGAGCTCCATCCCAGCGCCTTCCCGGCTGCCGTGTCCAGCGGGATAACAATGGAGCAGCTGCTGAATCAGCTGGGTCAGCCTAAAGGGCATCCCACTAATGGCCAGGGGGTCCCGGGGCTGCGGGATCCCAGCTGGAGCAGGATCCAGTAAAACCCTTCCCTTGCTGCCATTAGCAGCTCCCAGCTGGGATTTGGGATGCTCCCATCCCTCCTCGAGGGGCGGAACCCCCCTGGAAAGGCCATTTAGGACCATGAATTTTTCAGGAGCTCGTTTAGCATCTTCCCAGCTGGTCCTGGGCCGAGCGGATTAACCCCTTCGGGGTGGGCATGGAGGAGGCAGATCCCGAGTGGGAGCGGGGCTCGCTGAGATCTGGGGGTGGAAAAGGCGGAATTAGGAGCAGGGGATGGGTTTGGTTCCCTGTTTTCCTCTCCAGGACCAACAGCCACGGGGCAGGAGCCGGCAGGGAAGCTCTGGAGCAGCAGGAATTTGGTCTCACCCGAAATATCCCTGAAGCGAGCAGGAGAACCACGAACGGGGCAGCCGGGAGGGAAATGTTGCCGGGAAATCCATGGAAAAGGTTTTGCCTGCATCTCCCAGCACCTGCTCGGAGCCTTTGGGATCAGAGGCAATACCGGATCCGACGGGAAGGAGCCGCCAGCAGGACTGGGAGGCGTCGGGGAAAATTGCATTTGAAGCACAGCCAGGGCTGGAGTCTGGGATAATCCCAGCAGCGGGGCCAGCGGAGCCTCCTGCGACAGCATCTCCCAGCTCGAGAGGCGGCAGCCGCTTAAAAAGAAATGAAATTAAATAAAATAATTAAAAAATAATAAATTAAGGTAATATAAAATAAAAATAAAATAATAAAAAAATTAAAAATATAAATATAAAATTAAATTTAATATAAATGAAATTAAATTAAAATGAAATTAAACCAAAATAAAATAAAAATAAAATGAAATTAAAAGGAAATGACATTAAAATAAAATTAAAATAAAATAAAATTTAAATTAACATTAGATGTAAACAAAATAAAATAAAAATTAAAATGAAATGAAATAAAAATAAAAATAAAATAAATTAGAATTTAAAAAATAAATAAAAATGAAATAAGATAAAAATAAAATAAAATAATAAAAAATAATAAATTAATGTAAGGTAATATAAAATAAAATAAAAATAAAATCAAAAAATAAAAAATAAAATAAAATAATAAAAAAAATAAAATAAAATAAAATAAAAGCCCCTAGAAAGTCCACACGAGGAAAGGGTGGGGAATGGCTGGGAGAGAGGGAGGATTCTCCAGTGGGATAACAGCTGGGCTGTCTTGGGGGAAGAATTGGGATTTTCTGGAAAACTCTGCCATTTAAGGTTTCCAGCAATGACTCCCCTCAGAGCTCAGAGGTTTTTTCAATAAAATTCCATTTCCCTTAAGGGTGTCTGGCCAAAGGGTTTGGCTACAGGTGGGCACAGCTCAGTTAAAGCCCCCAAAAGCTGTGGGAGCACCTGGCAGGGAATTCTGCTATTAATGAAATTTCCATATTTAATGTGGGGCTTTTTTTGGGGGGGAAGGTCCCAACTCACACCTTTGACCCCACACCCAGGTGTCCCCTCCTGTCCCCTGCTCCATCTGGGTTCTTTCCATCCCAGTGGGATCCAACCCAGCACAGCGAGACCAAAATCCCACCAATTCAAAGTCAAACTCCCTGGAACTGACCAAAATCCCACCAATTCCAAGCCAAA
>NW_024581088.1:5673877-5683891 GCF_017639235.1 Corvus kubaryi
CTGGAATTGACCAAAATCCCACCATTTCAAAGTCAAACCCCCTGGAATTGACCAAAATCCCACCAATTCCAAGCCAAAACCCCTGGAATTGATTAAAATCCCACCAATTCCAAGTCAAACTCCCTGGAACTGACCAAAATCCCACCAATTCCAAGTCAAACTCCCTGGAACTGACCAAAATCCCACCAATTCCAAGCCAAAACCCCTGGAATTGACCAAAATCCCACCAATTCCAAGCCAAACCCCCTGGAACTGACCAAAATCCCACAAATTCAAGTTGAACGCCCTGGAATTGATCAAAATCCCACCCTGGAAATGGCCAAAACATTGGGGAAAAGGATCAGAAAATCCAGGAGAGGGAGTCAGGGGTGGCAGCTCCTCGTGGCTGCAGCTGGATCCTGGCTCTGGCTTTGGGCAAGGACAGGAAAGAAAATCCCCCGCTGGGACTGCGGGGTCGGATGCTTGGATCACCCAAATGGGGTTATTTTCCTGCTTTTTGGCCAAAGCTGCCGGAGTTTGACCTTGAAACCGTGTCGGGTTCCCTCCTGCCAACCCCGAACTTCCAGGTTTTCAGCAAAATAAAACCAGGAGCTGGCTGAGCGCTGTTCTTCTCCAAAACGGGATCCCAAGGCAGCTTGGCTGGCACCCCAAACATCCCAAATCCCCTCCGGGTGCCAGGCGGGCTTGAGGGGGGGAATTTGGGGGGCACCCAGCAGCAGTGGGAAGTCAGGGAAGCAAACAACCCCTTCCCATCCCCGCTGCTCCCCCAAATCTCCCAATTAATGCTCCTAATTCCCTGTTTGTGGTGCTGATGGGATCAGGGATCCCTCTGGAGGCTCCTTGCCCCATCAGGGAGCCACGGCCCGAGCCTGACTCCGACACGGCGGCATCACATGAAGGATATTGAATTATTTCCCTGCCTTTTTCTGGGAATTGCTGGTTAAAGCTCTCGGGCAGTGCTCATTCCCTGCTCCTAATCTCATTCCCGCACCATTTACCCCGGGAGCAGAGCAGGAGGCAGCCTCAGCTTCCCAGGATGCACAGAAATGGGGGATCACGTCACTGATCGGAGGGAATAATCAATATTCACCAGTGGGATCGCATTGATTATAACATTATAATATATATATGACATTTTAATATATATATAACATTATTATATATATATAGCATTATTATATATATATATAACATTATTATATAATATAACATTAATATTATATCAATATTTACCAGGGGAGCAGGGCAATTCCAAAAAATGGGTCCTGGCACTCCAAAATCCCTCACAAGGGAGGAAAAGGGAAGGGAAAAGCAGAAATTGGGGTTTCTTGGGAGGGGAGGGGAGGATTAATCACATGAACAAAAACTTAAAATCATTCCCCAGTTACCCAGCTAAGCTGCCAAACACCCGGGAGTCTCCAGGGAATGTTGTCCCCATCCCCAGGATTTCTGGGCCCTAAAACCACAGCTGGGGACCCCGAACTCGATGGAACGTGGTCCTCAGGAAATAAGGAGAGAGGAAATCTGACAGCTCGGGTTTCACGCTGGCAGAGGGAGAGGCTTTGTCCTGCAACCCCTTCCCCGCTTCCAAGTCGCCTTCAGGGATGCTGGAAACGCCCTGAAATCCAAGCAGCCCCCACCAAAATCCTTCCTTTCCGCTCTCAAAGTTTCACGAAGAACAACCCAAACCGCTTTGATTAGGGCCCAAAACAGAAGCGTCGCTTTTTTCAAACCTATAAACGAAATAAAAAACCCCAAAAAGCCGTGGGGGTGGAAATTCCCGTCAGCTTTGAGGCAGAAAAAGGAGGAAGCAGCATCAGGGATGGACGTGGTGCCGCGCAGGCAGACGGGGGAGAGCTCTGCATGAGAAATCCTCTTCACCTCATTTCTATTTTGCTGCATTTTGATTCTTTTTCGGCTGGAAAGTTTAAAAAAAAAAAACAAACCACCCTCTTTTTAACACATTCCCAGAGGGCTGCAGCTCCCTGCCGGAAACGGGGAGGGTGCTGACACCCACTCCACCACTCCTCCCGTCCTCACCTCCTTATTTTGGGGTTTTTTTTGGTGTTACTGATATGATTTCTCTTTTTTTTTTTTCCCCCCGGCTCATTTCAAGCCGGAGCTCCCCAGACTCTCGCTGACATCTGTTAAAATCCCCGAAACCCGAGCCTGAAGGGGCTGCGAGGCTGTGAAACCTCGGCTGCTGCTATTTTCGGGCCGTGCCAGGATCAGGAAGGGTTTTTCCCCACCTCGCTGGCGATCCAGGGCATCATCCCAGTGTGTTTTCTGCTGGATTTGTTTTCCAGGCTCCAAACCACGACCCAGGGAAGCCGGAGAAGCTGCTGGAAGGGGCTGAAACCCAAATTGTCCCCAAAAACGGGGACAGAGGGGACCAGCAGTGACGCAGACACCGGGAAAGACAAAGCATCCCGCACATCCCGCCGTGCCCAGCCCGCCTTCCACGCTTTCCTCCTCATGCTGCTAATTCCAAACAAGGAAAACTCCATGTGGAGAAAAGAGAAAAACTGGTAATTTAATTTTTTAAATTTTTTAATTTTTTTTAACATTTTTTTAAATTTTTCCCCCTTTTTTTCCTTCGGTGCGTATCGAGCGCGCCGCGTTCTCGCCGCCCGAGCCCAGCCCGCGTTTTACCCTACTAATGACTTTTTACACTCCAGGTAAAATCGGAACAAGACGGGAAAGCTTTCGAGAGCTCGTTCTGACAAATTCCTCGCTGTAATTACTGGAGCAGAAAGAACTCATCAGCAGAACACGCCGCTGCTCGGGGCGATAAAAGTCTCGAGTGGTGGGGAATGGCCCAGATCTGGGAGCCGCAGCACCAAGCAGGTCCCCAACCCCAGCCTGGCTCCCCCTCCCCGAACCAGGAGAGATTTTATACCCGAGTGATGCCGAGAAATCCCCGTCCTGCCGGGGCTGAGCTGCGTTTTACGGTTAAAGGGGTTTGGGGCTGGTTTGATTCACCCCTGTTTTGCTGGCGAGGTGAAAGGTGGGGGTCCCCCAGGCTTGTTCCCACTGCTCGCCCAGGTCTGGTTCTGCCCTGGATGCTGTGGTGGGGGAAAAAATCCATTTACATCAGAATCAGAATCAGAATCATCAAAATCAGAATCAGAATCAAAATCAGAATCAGAATCAAAATCAGAATCAGACTCAGAATCATCAAAATCAGAATCAGAATCAGAATCATCAAAATCTAAATCTAAATCAGAATCAAAATCTAAATCTAAATCAGAATCCATTTACATCAGAATCAGAATCAGAATCATCAAAATCAAAATCAAAATCAAATCCATCAAAAGCCAGAGGGGGAAATAAACCCCAGCATCCGGTGCAGTGGTTTGAGCAGCCAGCAGCTGGTCTGAAAAATCCCCTTTTTGGCTGCATCCACAGCTCAGGAGATGCTGGAGAAGCAGGTCAGGAGGAGAAGGCCACCGGGATGTCCCCAGATGCCAGAGGAGGTGGCACCATGGCTCAGCAGCTGGCGGGCACTGGGACAGTGCAGGCGTCCCCAGGACCATCCCAACCCCACATTCTCATCCCCAGACACCCTCATGGCTGCACCCACGGAATGTTTCTCTCCCACAGTGAGATGGGAAGGGGGTTGGGAAAGGTTTTTGAGGCATTTTGAGGGAGCTGCAGAGGAGTTGTGCCATTCCTGTCCCTCATCCCTCATGTCCCGCCTGCTCCTGGCCCCAGCACAGGGAAAACCCATCCGGGCTCAGCTTTCACTGCCCTCTCCAGTCCCCTCCAGCCAAGGCATCTCCCGAAGAGAGAAATCCCTTAAAAAGATGGGACAGGGAGGGCTCTAAACCCTCGGGACCCCCAGCTCTACCCCCAGCCCAGTCATCCCTGGGTGAGCGATGAAGGAGAGGAGAAATCCCTCCATCCTCGAGGTGTTCCAGGACGAGTTTCCATCCTCGATCCTCCACCCCGGGATGAGCTTCCAGCACAGGGGGCTGGGGGCTGCAGAGATGTCCCCCCGCCACAGAGGACACGAGGACACACAGCCCAGGAGGCCCCACAGCGGCACACGGAGTGTCCATCCCCTCCCCTGCCCCCACCCCCCGGCCACCGCTGTCACCTAAAAGGATCGGTCATTAGGGATTGATGGTGGATTAGACACTCGGCCCCATGTGGCTGAAACACCGCGGGCGAAGCATTAGCGGGGAGCTCAGCGGGGGAGGGACAGGCTGGGGGCAGCTGTGGGGACAGCTGGGGACAGGCAGGCACCTCCCTGCCCCGCCGGCTGTGGCCCAGAGCCACAGGGGCTCCCAGGCACCGGGGCAGGAGGGGGATGTCAAAGCCAAAAAGGGACAAACGTGGACCTGGATGGATCAAGAGCAGGATGGATCCTGGATGGATCCAGAGCAGGATGGATCCTGGATGGATCTAGAGCAGGATGGATCCAGCATGGATCTAGAGCAGGA
Organism: Corvus kubaryi; assembly: GCF_017639235.1. Lineage (NCBI taxonomy): Eukaryota > Metazoa > Chordata > Aves > Passeriformes > Corvidae > Corvus > Corvus kubaryi. The sequence continues at coordinate 5,678,323 of NW_024581088.1, forward strand.
TGGATCCAGCATGGACCTGGATGGATCAAGAGCAGGATGGACCCAGGACGGACCTGGATGGATCCAGAGCAGGATGGACCCAGCATGGACCTGGATGGATCTAGAGCAGGATGGACCCAGGATGGACCTGGATGGATACAGAGCAGGATGGACCCAGCATGGACCTGGATGGATCCAGAGCAGGATGGACCTGGATGGATCCAGAGCAGGATGGACCCAGGACGGACCTGGATGGATCCAGAGCAGGATGGACCCAGCATGGACCTGGATGGATCCAGAGCAGGATGGACCCAGCATGGACCTGGATGGATCCAGAGCAGGATGGACCCAGGACGGACCTGGATGGATCCAGAGCAGGATAGATCCAGCAGGGACCTGGATGGATCCAAAGCCGGATGGATCCAGCATGGACCTGGATGGATCCAGAGCAGGATGGATCCATGGATGTGGATGGATCCAGAGCAAAGGGAAAAGTCACCCCCAGGCCCCCCCACTGAGCTCAGCCCCACAGAGCAGCCCAGGCTGAGCACTTCCAGCAGCCCCACGATCCCACAAAACTTTCCCTGCCCCCTGGAAAAGCCTGAGCCTGGATCCTGACCCACCCTCTGCACTAGCCAGCTCCCTTTGCTGCCCTCGGTGGCCGGTTCAGTGAAACGTGGGCAACGCCGTGGTGATGATGAGCAAAGATGCTTTTTTTGGAGCACCCTGAATCTCCGAAAACACTTTCAGCTGAAGTTTCCTTGGATGGCTGGTTTGGATTTGCAACACCCAGCTCGTGCCAGAGCTCTCTCTGCCCTCTTGAGCGGAGCTTGGAAAACAAAACCTTCCCTTTTTGGGGGTTCCTTCCCTTCCTTTGGGGTGCCTCCACCCCGATTCGGGCACTGAGTGTGGCTCCAGGTCCCCCACCAGCACCGCGGGCCCCCAGCACCCAGAGAGGAGCTGGAGCAAACACAGAGAACGGATCCCTCTGCTCTTAATCTCCCTCTATCTGCTAATTAAATATTGATGGGAGTTAAATATTCATAGAACATTTGGCTCGGGGTTTTTATCTGTCTTCAGGCCGACGTGGGGTCTTTGATGTGTTATTTTCCTGGTCACCCAAGATCCCAGAAGCCTCCAGACTTGTCAACATTCTTTTGAGGTTTGGGGCTTTTTTCCCCCTCTTTGCCACGTGTTGCTGGGAGAGAGTTTGGGTTCTTTCATCCCTTCTGTATCTGCTTTCCTCCTGGATCTCTCCCCGGATGATTCCTGGAGTCCTGGAGGTGTCTGGGAGCCTCGTGGTGCCTCCAAAAAGGGAGGTTGGGCATCACCCGCTGCTCTCGGTGCATCTCCATCAGCGCGGAGAAGCCCCGGTGGGTCCCTGCGGGCACAGGGGGCACGTCCGGACCCCGGGGTGCTGCACCCCGCTTTGGGGACCCCCAAGGAGCACCGTGGCCAGGCCAGGGCCGGGCGGTGGAACAGCGCCGAGAGCCGTTCCTGGGGCAGCACTGACATCTTGTGCCAAACGCAGGGAAAACAGCACCCAAGGATTGTTGGGATGCGGGAACTCCTCCGCTGCTGCTGCGCCCCGAACCCTGCTCGTGCCCCCGCCTGGGCTGGCACCGCACTCAGCTCGTGGTTTGGCTGCTGCCGGGAGCCCTGAGCAAGCCCTGGGGTCCCAAAAATGACAAGGGGAGCCAGCCCTCGTCCCAGCCCTGCACAGCTGTTGCTCATCCCCATCATCATCCCCATCTTCATCCCCTTCATCATCCCCATCATCATCCCCTTCATCATCCCCATCTTCATCCCCTTCATCATCCCCATCATCACCCCCATCATCATCCCCATCTTCATCCCCTTCATCATCCCCATCTTCATCCCCTTCATCATCCCCATCATCACCCCCATCATCATCCCCATCTTCATCCCCTTCATCATCCCCATCTTCATTCCCTTCATCATTCCCAGCTCCATCCTCATCATCTTCCCCATCTTCACCCCCATCATCTCCCCCCCCAAATCCCCTTTGAGATGTCCCATCCAGCGCTTCCCACCTGGAATTTTTCCTGCAGGAGGACGGTCCTCCCCACAGCCAGCCCAGGAAATATCTGTAAAAGGATTTTAGGGGAATTCCCAAAATGGAATTCCCAAAATGGGGGCAATCCCAGTCCACACCGGGGTTGCTGCACCACCCATCCCACCTGCCCGGAGTGACTCCAGGGGAGGGATTCTCCAGGAAAACACCCCGGGCTGGGCCTGGAGGGAATTAATTCATCTCCCCTGGGGTGTCTTTTCCTCCCTGGTCAGGCGGTGGCACAAAATACGTGTGACAAATGTCACCGAGGCCACAAAGGCAGATCGGAGCTGCTGATAGCTGGGAAAACACCACGGCCAGCTCAGGGAGGGGGATTCAGGTAGGGTGCAACAGAATTCCCCAAATCCTGGTGATGCTGATCCGCGTTATCCATCAGCATCTCCCTGCACCTCATGGGCGCTGTCCAGCCTTGGATCTGGAGCCTGGAGAAAATCCAGAGAGCCCAGCAAGTCCCCAGTGTGGAGGGGGTTTTTTTGGATTAGTTTTGACCCCAGCTCCTGGGTTTTAGGATAGAGGATTTCAGGAGCATCTTGCTTGCCCTTTTGGGATTTATCCTTTTTTTTTTTTTTTTTTTTTTTTTTTTCCTAATTTTGTGCCTTTCAGGTTGCTGGGAAATCATGAGGCTGCAGGAATCAGGATGCAGATCAGGAATCGGGGCGCAGATCAGGAATTGGGGTGCAGATCAAGAGTCAGAGGAGGCTTTGGGTTTATTTGAGTTCGAAACTCGGGGTTTTCAAAGGCCAGGCTTGGGAAGAGCTCGCTCAGCTCGAGCAGCCCAGCCCTGATCGCAATCTCAGGCAGAGGAGTCTGGTGTGAAATCAGCGTTGGAGCCGGGGCCGTCCCCGTGCGGGGGCAGCCAGGATGCCGGGGGCCAAAGGACACGGGAAATGAGTCAGGGAGCGCTCGGAGAAATGTCGAGGAAGGGGGAGAGTTCAGCTCGGGACAGCTGAGAGAGGATGAAATGCCCAGGGACAACGGGACAGCCACAAAACACCTGCCCTCAGGAGATGGGGACAGCGCTGGTCATCCCAAATGGGAGCTTTTCACCGCTGGGATCAGCTCTCTGAGCTCCCCACCACTGCTTTGGGCTCAAAGCCCTTCCCTTTGGGGCTGCTCGCCCTTTGGGAAATGGGGACACAGCTCCAAAATCAAGAGAGGAGCCCAAACTCGCGGAGATCTACACCAAAGCCACACAATGCCAGGTTTTTCATGCTGTTCCCACTTCCCACAGGTGGGAACATCGCTCCCAGCCTCTCCCTGAGCCTGAATTTGGTGGGGGAGGGTGACATGGGCTGGTCCAAGTTTTTTCCAGCGGCTCCTGTGGCACGCCCAGCATTCCTCCCAGAGGATGGACATGTCCGAAATTGGATTTAGCCGTGATTTTCCTGGTGAAATCTCCTCTGGAGAAAGACGGCAGCGCTCATTCCATCTTATTTCCATAGGAGGAGGAGTCTCGGGGCAGCTGGGTGCCCTCAGGGGCTGCACACTCCACTTAGGGGAGCACTTTTGGGGATGAGATGCAGGCACCCACTGGGTTTTACAGCCTTGGACAGAAAAAAAGCCCCAAACCACCTCCACTGCTTTTTGGAGCAGAATCCAGTTGGGCTCTGGAGGGACGTGGGTGGCGGAGGGGACACTCTGAGCCACCTTATTTTGGAGACAGGAGGGGGTGACCCATCCTGATAGAAATCATCTCTGCAGCAGCAGGGGAAGTCCTGGGTGGCTGGGGCTGGACAAGGAGCTTGAAAAAGGAAACGACACGAAGGGGGTGTGAATTCAGTGGTTACCTCAGCGTCAGCCTCGGCGAGGCGGTGGAAAAGCTGATCCCGAGGAAAAAAAAAAAGCTCAGCCCGAAAAGGGAGAAAAAGAAATTAAGAAGATAAATAAAAGAAATTAAATAAAAGAAATTAAATAAAAGGAGGAGGAGGAGAATAAATCAAACAAATCCTTGCTAGAAACAGCCCTGCCCTGGCAAAGCTGCTTCGCTCCCCGGGCGTGACTTCGGCTGCAGCCGCCCCCGGGGGTATCGATCGGCTGGGAGGGAAATGCCGCAGCATCGATAAAGCATCGGCTGGAAAAGCAGCTGTGCCCCGGGGGCGAGCGGCATTCCCGGTGTGTCCCGGTGTGTCCCGGTGTGTCCCGCACAGACCAGGCTGGGGCTGGTTGGGAGCGCGGAGGGGGATTCAGCACCAGCACTCCCAGGAATGCTCCGCTTTCCTCAGCAGCATCCACCGGGATACCCCAATCCCACCCAGAAGCGGGAGGTTTGGAGCGCCTGCAAATGTTTTGGAGGGGGCAATGAAAGCTCAGCCCCCCGGTGGGGTCCCAAATTTTGCCACCTCCCCCTGTGCAGGAGCGGGGTCTGTCCCGTTTGTCCAAGCCTGGAGCCAGAGCTGGGAGTGCAAGCACGGAGCCCCCCCCGTGAAACAAGGCAAAAAAGGAGGAAAAAGGTGTTTTCCTGCCCAGATCATCTGTGGGATCAGAGGATTTGTGGGGCCACCCCAGAGCAGAGACTCTGCCCATGTCCTGTGCCCTTCCCTGCCCCAAACACGATGGGTTGATGAGCTGGGAATGTCATTGCCATTCTTTGCCTGCCGCATCCCAGAATTTTACCTCGGAGTCTTTAAAAGGGCTTTTCCCAGCCCGACAAACCCTGTTTTGTTTTCCTCGTGTTTCGTTCTCTTCCAGGGAATATTTTCTACCCTCAGAGGGCCGTGTTTGCCCCGGCTGCGCCAGGAGCGTTGTGGTGCGTGGGGGTAGGAAGAGGGATGAGGGAAAAGATGGATCCGGTCAGGGAAAGGCGAGCCAGGCAGCTGAGCCAGAGCAGAGCCGGAGTCATCCTCTCTCCTCCGCTCCCTGAGGAGGGATTAACCGGGAATTTGGGTGATGACAGAACGTGGCAGACAAACACAGACCCCCTCCTCATTATCCCCGGGGCATCAGCCGTCACCTCACTGTCATCCCGCACGCTCATCCCAAAGCAAATTTGGGCTGATTTCTGGGAAATGGCTTTGAAGAAGAGCGAGTGGAGGCTGTCCCCATTCGTGGCAGGGCAGGTCCCTTTCCCGGAACAGCATCCCCGTGGCAGGGCTGTGCCCGAAATGCCCCAGGGTACCCTCGGCATTCCCAGCCCCGTGGTGGGATGAGATTCCAGCACAGCCTCTGCCTCTCCCCGCTGCTTCCCACCACCCGCCAGCTGCCGGCAGCTGGGAAGCGCCCTGGGATTTGCAGGGGCTGGGGGGAGAGGGGGATTTTGGACAGCTGCAGCCAGGCAGAACCCTCGAGGGAAGCCCCTCGCTGGCCTCTGCCTTTCAGCCCAGCCCGGCCAAGAACACGAGCTGCTGCTTTGGCACCGAGCGCGGGGAAGTGCAGCCACCTGCTCGTCCTCCCCCCGGCCCCAAACACCCCCAAACAGCGCAGAGGAGTTTAAGTGCCTGATGCAGAAGATGTTGCTCTGTGTTTTGGGGTTTTTCTCTATGGTTTGATTTTCTTTAT
>NW_024581088.1:5683991-5700024 GCF_017639235.1 Corvus kubaryi
CGGGCAAAGGGGTTTTTGGCTGGTGGTCCCCCGGATCCCCAACCGCCGGGTCGGGGGGGGGGGGGGACATGGACCGTGGGAGACCCTGCAGAATGCTGTGCCTGTCCCTTGTCCCATCCAAAGGACATCCCCAAACCCTCTCACCCACCCTGGGGCTCCTTCCACGTGGCCTGGACACAGCCTGCCCAGGCAATCAGGGTGCAGAGCCAAACTTTGGGAACAGCCTGTCCATCAGCCCTAACGCTGGAAGCTGGAGCTCAGGAAAAATCCCAAGCCCGTCGGTGCCAGAAGCACAGCCTTCGAGCACATTTTTTTCTTTCCCAGGGCTGGGAAGGGGATGAGGTGATGAGTATCACTTACCCTCTGTGCTTTGGGACGTGGCAGGGGACCAGGCCCTCCCCCTGGCCCTGCGGGAAGCTCCCCCATAAAAGCAGCCGGGACAGCCTGGCCCCGGCACAGGCGGCTCTGCCACTGCCACAGCCCAGCATGAGGACAGTGCCCAGGGTGGTCTGTGCCCTCCTCATCCTCTCCATGCTGTGCTGGCACAGCCTGGCTCAGAGTAAGCACTGTCCCAACCCCAGGGGCTGGGGGACAGGGACAAAACCCAGGGCTGCGGGGTCGGGTTTGCTTCATCCACGGCACGCAGGGGGGTCCCCCCAAAGAGCTGCCATTGCCATGGCAGGAGGGCTGAGGAGGGAGTGGGGGTGTCCAGGCTAAGCCAGGCTTGTGCTGTCCCCCAGGAGCTCCAGCCATGCCGGACAAGTGCTGCTTCAACTTCCAGATGAGAAGGATCAAGAGGGACAACGTGGTGGCCTGTTACCCCACCAGCCCCGAGTGCCCGCACCAGGCTGTGATGTGAGTACCCCAAATCCACCCCTGCGTCCTGCCAGGCCCCTTGCCTTGCTTTGGGTCCAACCCTGATTCCCTGAGCCCCTCAGAAACTCAGTGTTGGGGTCCCCACTGATCCCAGCTTCTCTGTGTCCCAGCTTCAGGGTGAGGAACGGGAAGGAGATCTGCACCCAGGCCAGCAGGCCGTGGGTCAAGAGGTACCAGCAGAGCTTCCAAGTCAGCTCCTTCTCCATCCCCAGCTAGCGGGGTGGCCGGGGACACCCCATGGGGGACACCGCCGAGGCAACCCCTTTGCATGGGGGACACTGCTGGATGGAGCAGCTCACAAGGAACATCCTCCCCCTCACAATGACCTTCACCACCTCCCTGAAGGCGCCAAGGGCCTCTCCCAACCCCTCATCCCACCAGGATGGAGTGTCCAGACTCTCTGTGGTCCACAGAGAGGCTGCAGCAGCCGGGGGGTGCAGGGGGAGCAGCCCCACAGCTGTTATTTGTAGACACTGAGCAGAATAAAAGGTGATTCCCACATACAAACATCTGTCTGTGCGAGTCTCTCGGGAGTGGGCACATCCTGCTGTCGGCTTTCCTGCCCACCTGCTGGGATCAGCAAGGAGCCAGGAAGAGCTGGAGCCTCAGCCAGGCCTCTGTGAGGACATCCAGGGGTGAACGGGGCCAAACCATGTCCATGAGGGCTTTGGGGAAGCACCAGAAGGACAACACTCCCGGCAGGAGGGGCCTTCCTGTGCTCCTCACCCCCCATCCTAATTAACGGCCCAAATTCTATCAGAGGGCGATCTCGGGGATGCCTGAGACAGCCCAAAACCCCAGGGTGCCACCAGGAAATGTGATGGGCGCTGTGACAGCAGCAGAGCCACCACGATGAGCAGCCAGCAATGGGTGATGGAGAAACACCCAGGGACGAGCCCGGCCACCACCCAGCCACCCCACCCCAGAGCAAAACTGCGAGAAGAGGCCTCGCAGCCAACGGCAAAGGGGTGATTCTTGCACAGAAACTCGCACAGGACTTTGGTAAGTGTGAGCATCATCCTGTGTGGTTTGCTGGTGGCCACAACCCAACCCAAAATAGACTCAGCCCCAGCATCACTAGTGCTCCCACACTTTCCAGCAGCCCTCGGGTGTCACAGTGGCCAAAGGGGCTGTGAGGAGGAATTTCCCTTCACCACTTGCCCTTCATGGAGAGATCCCAGCGGTTCTTTCCACGGGGAAGGCCCGGAGCTGTCATGGAAAGCCTGGCAGGAGTTATATATTACCCAGGGGTGCGGGCAGGAGGGCAGCGAGCTCTTGGTGGCTGGAGCAGAGTCAGAGCTGCTGGTGCTGACAGAGCCTCAGGTGGGACATGAAGATCTCCTTGGCCCTGCTCGTCCTGCTGCTGGCAGCTGCCTGGGCTGGGAGGCCGGGGATGTCCTGTAAGTATCAACACGGAGATTTTCCCCTCTGAGCTGTCCCAGCTCCTCCTCTGATGGGATTTGGGGCTGGGGAGGGGGAGGACAGTTCAGCTCCTGATGGGGTTGTGGGGTGTCACCAGCTGCCCCAGCATGGGGCTGTCTTGGATTTGTTGAAAATGAGCAAAAATAGGGTTGGGTTCAGCCCTAGAAAAGCCCAGCTGGGGAGATCTACGGGCAGGGAAACGGGGGGCTCCTACCCCGGGGCGGAACATCCCCACCAGGGCTGCAAGATGTGGGATCAGGGAGCAGGAGCAGCACCCCTCGTGCCAGGAGTGGGAGAGCACTACATCCTCTCTCCTGCTCTCAGTCCGCAGCTCCAAAGTCATGTGCTGCCCCAAGGAAAAGTTCTCCCGTGGGAGGATCCCTGAGGACAAAATCCTGGAATACCACTACACGCCTCCCACCTGCACCCACAAAGCTGTTCTGTGAGTAACCTCAGTCCCACCCAGCCTTCCTCCCTGCCACCCCACTCCTCACCTCGCTCACCCACCTTCCCTGCAGCTGCTCTGCTTTTGGGGAGTCCCCCAAACCCCTTGGGAAGGGAGCTGAGGGTGGGGCTGCCCTAACCTGGCTCTTCACACTCACCTGCTTAACCCAAACAGCCCCAACCCCCCCCTGTTTCTGCTGTCAGTGGGGAAATGGGGAGGAAGCCAAAACTGCAGAGGTGGCCAAGAGTCAGCACTTCCAGGAAAAGAGGGGGGCAGGATGCTGCAGGAATCCCTGGTGGGATGCTCCACTCCCAGGCTGACTCTGGATATTCTTTCCCCCCAAAGCGTGACGATGCCGAGGGGGATGGTCTGTGTGGACCCAGAGGAGAAATGGTTCCAGAAGTACCTGAGGAAGCAGAAGAAGCCAAACAGCACCTCCAAGTGAAGCTGCCTTCCCCAAAAGCTCTATTTATTTGTACCCCATAATTCTCTGTGCCTTCTTGTGTCACTCATTAATTTATGGAGCTGGCTCCGTCCCCTCCCTTGTGGACTCAATAAACCCTCTCGTGCTGACCTGCAGCTGCAGTGAGATGTCAATCCTGGGGGAGAAAATGGGTCACATCCAGGCTCAGCATTCCCAGGAACAGCCCAGGAGCCCCTGGCAGGACAGGGAAACCCAAAGGGCTCAGCTGCCCTCCAAGGTGGAGCAGCCCCTGCCCAGCTGTGGGGTTGAGGATGCCCTGGGCAGCTGCCCATGGGATGGGGATGGAGCTGAGGTTCCCTTTGGGGGTGTTTGAGGGTGTTTAGGGGTTGGACTGGCTCTGTCCCTGGGGAACACCACTGGTGACAGCCCCAGCCTGGTGTCCCTCTGTTCCCCACCACTCCCTGGGCCCGGGTTTGTCACCCAAACAGGGCACCCGTCCAAGCCACGGGCAGCCAGTTTCTCCCGAGAAATGCTGAATTATCCACTTGCCTGTTTGTTTGTGACTCACTTGAATCATCTTTTTGATGAGCTGGGACTCTTTTTTGACGGCCTCACTCCTACAGATACCTTTATTCACACTGCCAGACTTGCTGCCATTTATCTGCCCCCATTTAGGGCATTTTTTGTACAAATCGATGACCTTGGGCCAATTGATCTGCCACGATCCCCACAGGATTCTTCAGCAGCTGGAATTGGTCTGGAATTGGAAAGAATGGTCTTGCCTAGAGCTGTGTGACTGCAATTCTCAGTCAAAATGAGAGTTAACAAGACTTTTCTTGTTGCTCTTTGGTGCTGGAAATCCAAGGATCCAGCAGAATATTGGGATGTGTGAAGGACAGGGCAGGAACTGGTTCTCCAAATCATAGAAGCATTAAAGAAAAGACCTTTAAGGTCAAGTCCACCCATTAACCCAGCACCAAACTGTGTCCCCAGGTGACACATCTTGGGATGGGGATCTCACTCCAAATGCCACGTTCACCCCGAGCACTGTGACTCAGAGCCGGAGCCCACACAGAGGTGCAGGATGATGACAGCAGGGCACGACCTGGAGAGGGAAGATTGCCAAGAGTGGGGCTGAGGGCCACCAGCTCAGTGTCCCTGTGGCTTTGGCAGTGCTGCATGGCAGGAGGGTGGCTGCAGTGCCAAATCACTGCCCTTTTCCCGGGCATAATCCCCCACTAATCCCTTTGGGATTTACTGGAATGCCAGGTGTGCTGCAGCCTCCTGCCTGGGAGAGGTTGGTCTTTTCCTGGCCATTCTTCCTCTCAGTCTGGCACAAAACTCACTCTGTCTTTGATGCAGGACCACAGGAAACCTGTCCTGGGTTGTGGGCCTTCCCTCAGGATCCTCGGAGAGGGAAAGAACATTTGGGAACTGGAATTACAAACCCATCTCCTCTTTGAAGGCAGAATTACTGCCATAAAGCCACACACACGAGGGTCAGAGGCAGCTCATGAGGCTGTGCCTTCTTCAGAACCTCGAGCCACGGGACCCCTTTGCATAATTTTTATCAATGAGTGTCACTTCCCAGAGGGAGGTTGCATAACCCCAGTGGTTTTCTCTGCACTTGCACGGGATCAAAGTGCTGCCAGTGCCTTTCATTTCTTCCTGCTGTGGGCTCCTGTTTTGGGGAAGGCAGAGGTTGCTGTGATCCCTTTGGTGCTGCAAAATGTGGGGTCCCTCTCCTCAAGAGGTGCCCAGAGCATCCCCCTGCCTCACAGGCAGCAGTTGGACTTGATGATCCTCGTGGATGCCTTGCAACTCAGAATATTCTGTGATTCTCCTCTTATTTATTTTTGGGAATGTGCAGCCCTAAAGGGCAGGTTTCTCACCCCGGGACTGAGCAAATTTGGGGTCTGCTCTAGCCCCACACTGTCTCAGTTGCTCCCCCTCAGTCAGGGTTGGTCCCTCTGCATGGCCCCAGAGGGTGAGGGGGGTTTTAGACTTAATTCCATCCTTTTCTTTGGGTTTCTCATGCAAGGCAGTGCCACAATCATCAGATTATGCAAGACCAGGGCCACATTTGCTCAGCAGCGGAACCTCTCCCAGTCCATGTGAGTCTGTCCTGGTGGTGAGGTGGCCACAGCCTGGCTCAGGAGGAATTTATGGGAACCTTTGAGGCCTTTTTGTTTGACTGCACCTGCCCCACCTGCCTCTTCCTTCCTCATTTGTTCCCTTTTCCCTTTTCTCTCCTTGGTGCACGAAATTTTGATGGTGTTGAGAACTTGCCCGTAACCAGACAAGCTAAAAACAAGTGGCAGCTTTGGCCCTTTACTCCCCTCCCTAACAAAAATGGGCTTTTTCTCTCTTTAGTTCTTCAAATTTGCATTTGTAAAGCCGAAGTTTCTCTTTCCCTGCCTTTCCTCCTCCCCAAATTCGTGTTTGTCTGCTGGATCCAAACATCATCTGCTCACAGATGAGGCCTTCCACGGCAGGAGAAATAAAACCACCCAGCCATTTCTTTACTCTCCCTTTAGATCAGTTCCCTGTATCTAATTCCTCAAACAGAATTAAACACAAACTCCCTGCCTTTGTGCTTTTGTGCAATTCACCGTAATACCCTCGATTCCAGTTATAATGGAAAATATTTCATCAGCATCCAGTAAGAAGTCCCATCCGGTCCTCAGCTGAATGGAGAACCGAAAGCTTGGCCAGTCACTTCTGCAGCAAAGAGGAAATGGTTTTGCCTTTTCCACCAGAAAGCATCTATTAATTGTGAGATTCTCTGTGCTTCCTGCCGGATGATAAGTCACCCTCTGTCATCCTCTGGAAACTGCAGTCCTCACAGTGCCCCGATCTCAGTTTCCAAGGTTTTCTGGCTGTGGGATGTTCCTCACCACTCTCCTGGCATTTCTTGTCCCCCAGTGCTGCTCTCTTGTCCATCCTGCCCCTTCTCCCTCTGTTTGGGCTCCCACCAAGGCAATAGCACCCAAGTCCAGCTCATCTCTGGCTCAGGGCTGTCCTCTCCATAAAAAAACCCATCCCAGGGTTTGGATAGCTCAGGATCTTGTTCCTGTGGTTGAGCCAGACAGCAATTCCTGGTTTCCTTCACCCTATCAGCCTGTCTGTCCCCACTCCTACTTCTCCCCCATGCACAGAGCAAAGCTGGCCCTGGTAAGGGCAGGAGAGGTGCCAGAATTCCAGGGGTGGCTGGAGGGCAGAGGTGTGGGAATGTCTCTGTGGGACATGTGGGGTTTACAGGCAGAGAGGTTCATGAAAGCACAAAAAACTTCTGCTGGCTCATCCTGAACTTGGGATTCCTCTGCACAAAGGGGGTGCTTTGAGTTTTAGAGAAACCTCTGGGTGCCTCTGCAATGAGCAGAGCAGAAAACCAGAATAAACTCGTGCTGATCTGCATTCCCCCGAGGAGCCAAGTCCCTTCCTTCTGCCTTTGTGTTCCCAGGGACATGGCACAAGCAGCAGGTGAATTCTCCAAGCCTTTCTGATGGAGAGCCTGGTTATCGTTAAATCCAAAGGACTCATTGATTCCTTTGCAGCCCCGTGCACAGAGTGGCTGGAACAGAAATAGCTGAAAATTGGGAGTTGGAGAAAGAGCTGGAACAGCTGGACCTGTTCCTCCACCACCCCAAGACCAGCTTAGCACTGCCCAGCTCCTCCTGACCAACTCCAGGAGATGATTTGCAGCCATTCCCACCTCAGAGAATGGCAGGACCTGGTGGCTGGGGAAGGTTTGCTGGCCAAGAGGCAGCTGCTGTGAGTGGGGAAGGGAGCACAGGCACTGCCATGGCTCAGCACTTTGGGCAGTTGGACTTTTCCCTCGAATCAGTCAGGAATTAGTCATGCCCAAGGCAGGGTCAGCAGGAAGGCCAGGGGAAGCTGGGGGTTTGCATGGTGACTGCAAACCCTCTGTGGCAGCATCAGGGAAAGGCTGGAAAAAGAAAAAAAATAGGAGTATGGAGTGATTTTGGCAGCTCACTCTGTCTGGGTGTGCAGCAGAGGGGGGTGTTTGGGAATTACCCTCTGGCATTGCAAATGCTGCCCTTTTTCACTCACTCTCCATTTTCCTGGAGGTTTCATCTGCAGTGAGCTGATCCCAGTGGGCACCAGCAGGATCCTCTCCTCTCTCTGCTGTCCCTGACAGAGGGAGCTTTGCTTTTTGGGGCTAAATCAGGAGAGATTAAATTGGATTAAATGACCCTGCTTGGGAAGAAGTGGGCAAGCAGTTAATTGCAACAATTTGAGCGTTGAGAGGCTGCAGCCGAAACTGAAAGCCTTAAAGAGGTGTAAACTCAGCCAGGGACAGGGAAGGTAGCAGGGCAGGCTGCAGGCCTGGATCAGAGCACGGACCCCGTGTCTCTGCAACCTTTCCAGTGAGGAAATTGATCTTTTGACCACATCACAGCAAAAAGGGACAAATGTGAGCCCCATGGTGACTTCCAGCTCAACACAACCCTGTCCCTTCACGATCTCTGCTGTCCAAGCAGGAGTTGGGGTTACCAGTGCAGAGGAATGTGTGTGCAGTGGTTCCTCGCTCCGGATCCCTGTGGTGGAGCAGGGTGAAGAAGTGGCATTTGTGGCAAACCCGGGGAGAAGTTGGGATCTGACTCCTGGCAGTGGTGTCCTGCCAGCAGCAGCGGCTGGGGGTGTCCACGCCAGGGCACCTGAGCTGGGCTATTCCACCCCCAGAGCTGCTCCAGAGCCCTGCCATGGTTTGGGACCACCAGGCACCCAAAGAGCACCCTGAAAGCTGCAGCCTCGTGGCCGGCGCTTCCCCTTCTGCGGTTTCCTCGCCTTCTCCAGCTCAGCGAAACTGGGTGATCCTGACACAATTTCCCTGGTATGATGCCATCACTTTCTTTCCTTGAAGCCCTGCACCCGCCCTCCGAGGAGGATAAAAGGGGAGCACGGCCCCAGGGGCCACAGAGTCCTGCAGCCTCCCCAGCTCCAGCTCCAGCTTCGCTCGCAGAGCCCTCAGCCCACAGCACCATGAAAGTCCTGGCAGCCACCCTGGCCACTCTGCTCCTCCTGGCCACCTGCTCTCCATCTGAGGGCCACCTCGGTGAGTCCAGCATCACTGCATCCTCCCTGGGAGCTGCCAGAGAGTCCCAGCTCTGGCAGGGCGGCGCTGGTGGCTGTGGGGAGGGTTGGGGGGTCTGTTTGCAGGTTTGGAGCTGGGGGGCTCCTGGAGGGGGTTCTGCCAGGGATGGTGGCACGAGATGGCAAATCCCTGGTGGGGGGCAGAGGCTGTGCTGCAGCTGAGGCGTCACCAGGGCCGTGTGTCTGTCCCCTCACAGATGGTGTCCCCAGCACCTGCTGCTTCAAATACCATAGAACGCCCATCCCTCGGCGCCTCGTCAGCTCCGTCTTCATCACCAGCAGCTCCTGCACCAAGCCAGGCGTGATGTGAGTACCCAGCACTGCCAGCGCTCGGGGCAGTGCCCAGGGGTGCCAGGGGGCACTTGGGGACGTTCATGGGACACTCGAGGTGCTGCTGGTGGGACTCAGATGCCACTGCCTCAGCCCAGCACCTCAAGGCAGGTTTTGTTCCGGCAGTGTGGTCACCAAGAAGGAGAAGATGCTGTGCGCAGATCCACAGGCACCATGGGTGAAGGAGCTCCAGAAGCACTTCCAGAGCCTGGAAAACTGAGCCTTCCCTGCTGACATCCACAATCCCAGCCCTGCATGGCTTCCAGCCTCGGGCACACCAGAGAGGATTTGACATCCCCTTCTTCGACGGGGAAAATTATTTTATTTAACTTATTTAAGTTAAACTAAATATTCTTTTTCTAAGCACAAAAATTATTTAAACTGTGTCAGAATAATAAACTGAAATAAAGTTCATTTCAATCACATCAATGTGTCTGGTCATGAAGAGTCAGCTTTGATGCCTCCTTGCACCAAGGTGGGAGAAGAGACCCACAGGGACCCCCTTGCCCTCCCTTCACCCTGGGTTTGCTGTTCCCCAGCCTGGGTCCAGCTCTGGTGCCACCCAGCCTGTCCCCACAGGTAACACCAGTGGTGGCTTTTGTTTAGGGAATGTCCTGGAAGCACCATGGTGCCACAGGAGAGTCAGGGCATGATGTTCCATGGGATGGAATATCCTTTGCCCATCTGGGATCAGACTCTGCCCCCCCCCACAGCAGCTCCTCAAGTCCTTGATGAAGGAAAACAACACATCAGAACAATTAAAACATCAGCGTATTATCAACATTATTCTCATGCTGGATCCATCAGCAAATATCTAAAAAATGATAATAAAATTGAGCAGCAGGTCCTTCCCCAGCTCCATTGCCCCACACCACTGGTGACACCACCAGCCAGGACATGGGCAGCTCCATCCCCAGACACAAGACATGAGGACACTGTGCCCCAACCCAAATTTCTGTGCCACCCAACTCTTCGTTAACAGGCACATTGCTAAAGTGGAAACTGTTTGGGTTTGAATATCCTGACATATTTTAAATACCACACCTCATAGCTGCCTCTTGTAAGCTCAGAGATGTTTGTGGTGAAGGAAATGCAGTGGACCTCACTCATCTGGGCTTCAGGAAGGCACTTGAATTAAGGCCAAAGAGTAAATTTTGAGCAAAGGCAGAGAAGATGTGACCAGCATATGAAAAGTGAATTTGGTCAAGAGCTGCCTGAAAGGGGCACGGTAATTGCTTCAGCTGCAAGGGGCTGTGTCACACTGAGAGGGGGTTACCCACACAGTTCCTTGGGTTTCTGCCTCAAAAAATATCCTGCTTGACATTTGCATTAATGACCTTGGCACACAAAGCAGGGGAAGGCAGAGGAAATGTGCTGATGAGGCAAAACGAGATGGGATCATCAATCTGGAGCAGGCCAGGAAATCACACAAAAGGATTCTACTGACCTTGAGGGATGGAGAAAGGATCCGAGGCAGTGGTACAGAGTAGGATCCTGCTGATGGGGACTGGGATAACAGGAATAGCCACTCCAGTCTGGGATCCTGTGAGCTGGGAATGTCTGGGGCAGGGAAAGACCCATGGCACACATCACAAGGCTGATGTTAAACAGCATGAAAAGGGTTCGATGCAAAAAGCTTGGGTTGAAAAATGAGGGACTGATCCATGTGAAGGCATCAGAGGTTGGAAGGAGGTGCAGGGGGCACTGCTGGTGTGAGGACAGGCTGGAAACTGCCTGGGAATACCAACAAAGGGGAAATCAGCTTTCCACAGGGGAGCTGTGAGGATCTCATGCAGGTTTCTGACCCAAGATAAAAACCAAGCGCTGCTCCCACAGACACCAGTCCTACCAGCAAATTCCACGAGCCATCCAGACTGGAGCTGAGATTTCCTTCCCAGTGTGAACTGGCTTGTCTTTACAAGGGTCACATAGGCCTGTGAGAGCCCTGTTTTCCAAGGTGTCCCTAAAAGCAGCGCTGCTGTGGAATCCAGCACTCTCCAAGGCTGTCCAGCCACCAGCAGCCTGCTCTCATTCCCAGGAAAAGCACCAGATTCACTCGTTTCCCTGGAGGTGGTTTTGGTGGTTGTGGGGTTTTGGTGTGAGCTGCCTCACTGTGAAACCAGCTCAGCTCAAGCCTTCAGTCTGGAACCAGGGAATAACAGCACTTCTGCCCAATTTCCTCCAGAATATCTTTTTTGGGCACTCCCATCTCTACCAGCCCCTCTTCCTGGGCCCTGAAGGAGCAGAGCTGAGTCTGGTTGTGCATGCCCCATTTCCTAAGCTGACCTCTTGCTGTTTCAGCTCCCCAGGGCTGAATTAATTTTGTAATTCCAACCTTTTACTCTCCACCTTCCCCGTGTGTGCCCATCCCAGCAGGAATGTGCCACTATCCCTGCAGTACTCAAGCACATCAAATCACCTCTGGGATCATCAGGGGTTTCTATTTCTTTATTTCCCTCCTTTCAGTTTCTTCCACATCCTCATCTCTGATTAAGTCCCTCAGAGCTTCCTGGGCCACCTCACTGCTGAGCTGAAAGGTTTTTATAGCACTACTTTAAATTTTCAGGCTCTGTCTATGGACTTCCTCTTTCTCTGGAATTTCTCTTTCGAATTCACTGGGACAAGACTAATTCTGGGGTCTGCTTGGATCCCTTTCCTGTGCAACCACAGGATGTGGCACTGACTCACGTTGTAGGGAGAATTACATAATGGTCCCTCACTTCTGTCCCCCCCAATCTGTGAATCCCAGCACCCACAGCATCCCTCCACTCCCAAATCCCAGCCAAAGCTGTCTCTCTGGACCCTCTCTCCTGCTTTTCTCCTGATTTTTCCTCCTGTGAACTCCCCAGCATGGGAGGCCCCAGCAGGACACGCTGTCAAACCTTTGCTTTGCTTTTAGGACCAAGCCAGGAGTAATGACAACCATCAACCCTTTCCCATCCTTTTAAGAGCCAGTTTTTTTCCCCTGCTGGGTGTAATTCAGCATGACAAAGCCTCCTCCTCTCAGGAGAGGCATCACTCCTGATTCAGAGTGCTTTTTGGTGTGAAAGCTGCTTTTTACCCTGGGCTAAACTCCTCAGTGCAGCCCCAGGGTGGGCTCTCCTGTGTGCCCAGGGCCTCTCCAAAGAGCTGACCCTGCTACCCCCCAAAAACATCTTGCAGGAAGGTGGGAAAGAGTGCAGACAGTGCAGAGAACCAGAAATAACAAAATATAACCAGGTTTTGCATCCGAGCCTGGCTTTTGCCCATCGAGCTGAGTGAAGAAACAGTGACTTTGCAACCAAGGGCTCACGACAGCTGTCCCCACACCAGGACTGTGCCCCCATCACCAGGAGCAGCAGGCTGGGAGCTCAGGTGACAATGACAAATTACAGGTGCCAGGCTAGAGCTCCATGCACACTCCTGAGGTTGTGCCACAAGTGCCAGGGATGCTCTGGGAGGGACACAGCCTCCAGCAAACACCTTGGGCACAAGAGGCAGCAGACCTTGGGGACAAGCAGAGGAAAAACACAGACACGGGGATGTCTGCAAGGAGGAAGAGGAAGGAGTTTGCTCTGTGTGTGATTCTGCAAGATATGAACTCATCCTGCTGCTGGTAAATGGGCTCCAGAGCAGCAGTACGGGCAGGACAAGACCTGGATGACTCAGGGGTCAGCCACATGTGTGGTGGTGCCCAAATTCCAGGGTCAGGTCAACCCTGGATCATGCAGGAGAGGTGAAAATGAACGGGGTTTTGAGAGATAGGTCCCAGCAGATGATGTGCTGTCTCCAAGGATTGAAGAGCATTTGCTGCCCCTTCCATGGCTCAGGAGCATCCTGAGGAGCTTCCCATCTACACAGTTCCCCATCCAAGGGTTTCATGAGGGAAGGGAGAGGCCCTTGGGGTTAGAGCAAGTGGTTTTTCAGAGAAAAGGAGAAAACAGGGCTTCGGAGAGTCAACTTCCACTCACTGAAATCTAGGAACAGATTTCCCCTCTCTCTCCTGGTGATCTCCCAGCACACTTTTCCTCACTGCTGCAGGATTCTTTCTCCCATGTTTTTGCTGTTTGAGATCAGAACATCATCTCCTTTCCAGCAGGAAAACAAAGGATGAAATTGTGCGGTGACCCCTGCGGACTGTTCTCAGGCCTCTCTCACCCTCTTTGCACTGCACACCACGATTCTTCCACGCTCTGCAAATTTAACAAATCCGTGCTTGTTTCGAGCAGCATTAATAAAAATATCACATAGCACCAGAGCTGTGGGGTCCCACATGCTCCTGGCAGCCAGGGGTGAAATGCACCCAGGCCATTTCCACAGGCTGACAATGCCAATGAGGTGTCAGAAGCATTAGGGGATTTTTTTGCCATTTGGGGAGCTGGCTCATCCCCACGGGACTGAGCTGCTCATGCAATAATCACTTCCCAGAGCACACTGCTCGCAGATTTTGAATCCCTGTCAAAAATGATGTCAGGTTAAACTCCAGGAAAAGAAAAGGAGCGAGTCCCTGCTAGTGTGGGAACACAGGACTTGGCAGAGATTCCCAAGGAGGGTTTCCCAGCCAGGTCTTCCCGGGCTGTTGCAGAGCAGCATTGCAGCACCATCTGCTGCCTGCTGCTCCCCAGCTCCTCAGCACGCAGGCAGCTGATAAATACCTCACTCCTCAGGGCGACAAATCCTGCAGTCACTGATTAGACAATGGATCTGTCTTCTCTTCTGGGGAGGAACCAGGGCTCAGGCTCCTCAGGCTTTCCTCAGCTGAAGGGCAGTCTCAGATGCTGAGGTCAGTACCGCAGGTGAGTGTGAGCAGCAGAAGCACCAACTCACAAAGTTTGATTGCTGCAAATATTTACTCAGGGTTTAAGCAAATTAACACTTCTCTTTGCAGTGGCCTCCCAGCAGGGGCACAGCACATCTGACTCCATGTGTGGCTGTGCATTTCTCGAGTTGATCCCAGCTCCTCCTGCCCCATCTGAAAGGCTCACAGGAGATTCCAGCTCCTCTTGCCCCATCTCAATGGTTCACAGGAGATCCCAGATCCTCCTGCTCCATCTTGAAGATTCACAGCAGATCCCAGCTCCTCTTTCCCCACCTCAGTGGTTCACAGCAGATCTCACCTCCTTTTTCCCCATCTAAAAGGCTCACAGGAGATTCCAGCTCCTCCTGCCCCATCTCAAAGGTTCAAACACCCACCCCAGGCTGCAGGATCGTGGTGCTGCACAGGAACAATGCACAGCCAGGACACAGCAGGCTGAGAACAGCTTGTAAAGGCTGTTTTTCTGTATTTGAGCTGGCAAGAGTGTGATCTTGTCCTTTTCTTCACTGGAATTTACAGGACTAAGTCCAAAGACATGAACCAATGGTGCACATGGAGCAGTTGTCCTCCTCTGGGCCCTACTCCATGGTGCAGCTCAGACACAAGAGCAGAAGGAAGCCCCAGCACGTGTGAAGGATGAGGGCACAATCTCAGTTAGCTGTGGCAAGACACATGCCAAGAAAAAAGAGGGAACAGGAAAAGAAGAACCAGGGGAATCCCAGTATTTCTCCTCACCCTCAAATCCGAGAATGCTATATTCAAAGTTGTGCTGGAGCATTTTCCAGCTAATACAGGAGCTGGTTCACTGTCCCAAGTCCTGGCCAATGCTCCCTCTCCAGCCTTGACCATGACAGCAGCTGCCTCATCATTCTGGCATCTCCAACAGCTTCTCCCTCTCAGACACCAGGCTTCTGCAGACAGCTCAGAAATTGTGTGTAACAGCCAATATTCTGCAAACATCTCGTGCCAGATTGAGCTGGGAGACAATTAACACAGCCCAACCCATCCAGCCAAGTGCTCCCAGGGCTGGGAGCACAGTCAGGGCAGCCCTGCAGAGCACTGCTGTCCCTCTCCACAGGCAGCTGCCATCCCACTCTGTGCTTAGCCTGCTGCACATGTGTACAGAGGAGATTTGGGTGTTTGTTCTCCAAACCTCCCTTGTTAATGCTGGAGGAATATTGACACAGCATTCCCTTCAAAGCAAATGGAAATTGAAGCTTTTTATTGAACCTTTTTTTTTTAAACTTAGCTTTTAGAACAAGATATTTAACAACATTACCATTCATTTCTACATCACATGTCTCAAGTTCAGCTGGGTTCCTGCTTTAGCTGCAGCTGAATGTTGTCTGCTTCCCCAGAAGTCCTCAGAGTGAAGATTTAGGGAGAAGCAGACACTTAAACACATACAAACCAGGGAAATGCAAGTGGGTTTTACTAATGAGGCAGGCACTTTGCTGCATGCACCTCTCCACCAGAAACAAGTCCCACTTTAGCAGACACCAACAGCATCTTTTGTCTTTGTCTAATGTGGGAGCTGTGTTGCACAGAAGTGGGAAGCCAGTTAATGTATGCAAAGTTTGCTGGAGCAGAAAGTGCTTGATCTAGTCAGGGACTTGAAGAACAGAAGCTTTGCATTCCAAACAAAGGATTCCCCCAGGAATGGGAGGTATTTGAAGATGTCCACTTCTGCATCTGGAATTAAAAAGCTGAGATTTCTCACAGAGAAATGCAAATCAATTAAGTGAACCAAGAAATGTTTGGGGAGGAGAAGGAAAATATTTGGCAGGCAAACACTAAAACGTCGAGCAGCTCTGTGGGAGTCATGTCCCAGGGACTGGACCAAAAACATAATTAGTCTGTTGTGGAGATAAACACCAAGCTTATGTTCTGTTTTCTCATCGCAAACACCTCCTGGGCACTTGCTGCCTCATATCCTTCCTCCAGCAGCAGAGTTGTGAGTGTGTGAAACACCTGGGAGAGGAAGGGTTAGCAAAGTGTGAAGAGTTCCTTCCAAAGTGCACAAGTAGTAAACAACATTTCCTCTGGGTTTGCACTGCTCCCAGACACACCGGGGACCACTTGTGGCATTCCCAGCTGATGTCACCTGCCTGGGAGCTGGATGGCAGCTCTGGATCCACAGTGCCTTGTCTCTCACACCTGGCAGCAGCCAGAGCTGCTCACGTGTCCCCACAGAGGTAAAAAGGCCACCAGTCCCACCAGGCTGGCAAGGAAAGGAGGGGCTTCAAATGTAGATCACATCTGAGTCATGCTGCTGAACCTGCAGGCAAATCAAAGCGGGAGAATTAGTGCTGGCTTAAAGTAACTCCCTTTGCTCTGGGTCTTCCTTTGCCTCCAACTCTGGAGCCTTTTGCAAGATGCTCTGCAAGAGCTTTTTCCTTCTTTCTTTAAACAAATTCTTCGCCTCAGCCCTGAGTTTAGTCTTAAAAGTTGCTTCTGGAACTTGCCTCAGAAAGAGCTGATCCCTCAGCTGTTGCTGCACTCAGCTGTGTCCTTTCGTTCTAAGCACCCAAACCCTGAAGGAGGTGTTGGATGTTATATTCTGGAGCTTTTAATTGATCCTGGGGGGGGGGGGGGGGGGGGGGGGGGGGGGGGGGGGGGGGGG
>NW_024581088.1:5700124-5774655 GCF_017639235.1 Corvus kubaryi
CCCCGTTTTGTTCAGATAAACCACAGCAAATCCATCAGGCTTTCTTCATTCCCAACACCTTGCCCAATTAGCATTGCCACAGACAGCTGATTTCCTTCCCACTGTTCCAGACCACATTTCCTCACAGCTCTTCCTGATTTCTCCAGTCCAGTGACATTTCAAAGCAGGTTGTTCTTTCCTGACACCCAGCTCGTTGCTCTTCAGGCCTCTTTGACAGGGAGCACATGGAAGAGAACTGAACTGTTGGGAGCCTGGGTATTTATTGGTCTCTTCCTGCCTGCCTTTTAAAACCACAAGACAGGCACAGTATGTTTTAAGCTCTCTGTACCTGGGAGCACATTTCTCATTTCCAAGTCTGGCTGGTACAAATAAAATTTAACGCAGATCCTCCTACTGTGTACAGACATCTCTGCTTCATTTACCCAGGCTTAAAGCTTTGCACTCCAGCTTAGATCAGAAGTGAGAAAAAAACAGGCAGCCTCGAGTTATAAACATTCCCAAATGATGTGCCAGCACCAGGGGCTCCAAAATCCTGCAAAAGCCTTGTCATCTGTGAGGCTGGGACAGAGCAGGACAAACCAGGTCCCTACAGGCAGCCACCATCTCTGAACTCTAAACTTTTAGTCAACATTTAGGAATTTACTCACAAATCTGATTACCTTTATCATCTGTTTTCTGGCTCCCGTGCCCACACTGTTGGCAGCCAAGGAATTTCCTTGGGAAGATGACTTTTCCACTGGCACCGTGTGTTGAATTTTGTTGGTACAGGGCCAGCTGCTTGTAGTGTTTAACAAGTAAGCAGGGAAAGGTCTTGGAAGATTTACATCCAACGAATCCCCAGTTTCAAAGGTTTTCATCCAAGATGGGGCCTTTAAAAGAAAAGAGCACATGGAAATTGAATGCCCTCTCTGTAGCAACACTCAGCAAGCCAAAAAGAACATCAGATGAGTAGTCAGAAAATAAAGGCCATCTTTCCTCATCATTTCTCAAGCCTCCCCCTTCTGTCTCTAAAATCCATTGACTCAGAGCCATTTTTGCTGCATGAGCAACAACCTGCAGACAAAGCCAGCCCTACTCTTGCCCTGCTTCGGGAAGAAGTTGAAGAATTTATTTAAAACAAGCAACTTATGACAAAAATCTGGGTCTAGTTCCTCATTTCCTTCAAAAAAAAAAATACACCAAGGCTTTTATGACTTTCAGCAGCCACAAAGCACATGAATGAGAATGTGATGCAAACTGTAAGAAACCACATTTAAACGAGTCAGTCACAACATTTTCGTTTGCTCCAAGACCTTAAACCCCTGATTGTGATTTCATAATCATAAAATGATTCTTTTTTTGCTTATGGGCCTGCTATTCAGCCCAAGAAAAAGGCCTTAAGATTTTGTTTTGACATGAATTTTCCTCCTCTGCGTTCATGCTTCTAATGTTTTATCATCAAGGGTAGTGAAGGCTTGGACTGAAATACAGCAGCTCCCTCTGGCACACCCACACTGTTCCATTTTAGGGTTCATGCTGCAGAAAGGGGCAGGGATTTAGGGTACTTACAGCTCCTATGGAGCGATCCAAGGAGCCCAGGACTTCATTCCAGTGACAGTAAAGCCCAGCCTGTTTTTCCTCCAGTTTCAGAGCATGAATTTCAGACTTCAGTTCTTTCAGTCGATCTTCGAATTTCCTGCTCTTTTCTAAGTAGTCCAGCCTGGGTCCACGCATCAGAGACAAAAAGCTTAGAGTGGCACAATTTAACTCCAGAACAGGTGTTTGTGGAAGGAGGAGAGTTGGTTTTCGTTTCATTTTATGTTTTATAGGTAGAATGAATTCTGCCAGTGCCAGCCTGGCTCCCCTGACCCAGTGACAAGGGGGTTCACGTCTTTCTTTTTAATTCCTAACTTTTTACCAAGCATTTCCTTCCAGACTAAGGGATGCCCGATGGATTGGCTCCCAGCAATTCCACACTTTAGCACTAGAGGGAAACTCTGTCCTCTCACACGCTGTTAGTTCAGCAAAGTGCTTTGTCCCTCCCCAAGACAGAAGGTTCTGGATTTATCACGGCTTGATGCCACCAAAAAAACCTTTCCTCTGTGTGAACAGCCAGTCTGACACAGAATCACCCACACCAGCTCAGTAAAAGGCCTCCAGCCACATGCATATCCCAAGTTAATAAAAGATGAACTGTGATTCCCAAAGATTTCAATTCCTCTCTCCTTCATTTGCACCCCAAGCATACTGATACCTCTCTCTCTCTATCTCAAAGGAGAGTCTCTTGAGGTCAATGTCCTTCAAATCCAGCTTTATGGATCCTTTGTCAAAGTTGGCATCTCTGCTGTCACCTGGAGAGTACTGGGGGTACTTGGCCATGTGCTGGAAGAGGCAACACAGCACTGTCAGTCAGATCTGAGGGACTGACCCGGGGTTTATCTCCCCAGCTCTGCAAGAATGCCATGCTGAGCCATTTTCTGAGACACACAGATGCTCCTGCAGCCCTTCCCCTGCACCCAGCTGGAATCCACAACCCACAGATCCAAGAGCAGAGATTTATCCTGGCTGCAGCGTTTCTATTTCAGCAGAGAATAGAAATCCATCCTCAGCAGGGCCGGAGCAGAGGAGGGAGTTGGGGCACAGAACTTTAGCAGTGCTTTCGTGCTGGGGACAACTTCACTCCTTTGCCTGAAGGCACTCATGGATGTGCCAGGATGACAGAGCTGGCTCAGCACAACCAGCTCCACAAAAAAACCTGCCTGGCTGCAATGCCACCACGAGTTAGTCAAGACCAAAGTTAAAACAAGAACTGGTGATGGACTTAGGGAGCAGAGGCTGTCTTGCCTTCATGCCTTTCTTATCATCCTGAGCAAACACAACTCCCATCCTCACTACACTGTTTTTACACACCAGTTTGTCCCACAGGTCTTTGTCCCCAGCTGGATGCAGCCGTGCCACTACTCAGCTTGCTGGGGGCTACAGAAATGTCATCAACACCTGACTATCCCTGAAGATGGAGTGGTTCCCAGTGGAGCAGAACTTACAGGATAATTAAGCCTGGTTATGTCTAAGAGCTTCTGCTTCGCTTTGCGTTCGGCCTCTCGGGCTTCGTGCAGGTCTTGTTTCAGGTGCTCTGCTTCCTTGGCTCTGGAAAATAAACATCCTGAGGGGAATGGCTGATGGTTTCCAACCAGCACATGGATTTCAGAGCTCACTAACTTCCAGAGAACAAGTCCACTACTGTGCTGTCTTTATACCAAGACACTCGTGGAAGGATGCTCACATGGAGAGCTCACAGGACACAGCAGGGCAGAGACACCCCTGCACAAAGTGGCTGAATTAATGTGATTTTCCTACTCCTAACTTCCATGGGCTCAGTTACAACCTGCTGATACAGATTGTCTCCAGACCATCAGAGATCCTCCCTGAGGTGGGGAGAGGCTGCTCTTTATTTTGGCAAGTTTTTGGCAGTATCCTAAAACAAGTAGAAGGATTTTTTAATAACAGGGTTAAAAATCCTCTGTCAACACTGGCCTGCTCTGCATCTTCAGGGAACATGCAAACATTCCGAGTGGTTTATATTTCACATGAATTTACCTGGTTTGACACTGCTGGAAGATCTGAAAAGGAAAAAAGAGGCCATTCACTTGGTACTAACAAATGAAAACAGCTTCATATCTCACAGGGGATAAAGACTGGTAAATTCAGTTAGGTAGCCAGTGCTCATTTGATAACACTAAATAGAAAATGCCTCTGCATTCTGGATCTTTCTTGCTAAACATCTCCACAGCCTTGCATCCGATCCCCTGTAAACCTGACCTGCAATACAACAACAGCTTCCAGGTGGAACAAACAAAGCACAAGGAGGCTTCGTCACTCTGAAGTGTCACTTCAGGAGCAGTTCCCCCCTGCTGGGCTCGGCTCTGAGGAAAGCAGCACTCTCTGCAGCCCAGCTGAGAGCACGCAGTGCCAGGGAAGCAAACCCCACCTCCTGTCAGATTCCTTCACCAGCTTCACCGCGATCAGCTCCGCCTCCCGCATCTTCTGCTCCATCAGCCGCTTCTCCTCCTTGCTTTTCAGAGCTGTGATCTCCAGCCTCTGGCGCTCCTGCTCAGCTTCTGCAGCGTTCTGGGCCAGCAGTTTGGCCTCTTCTTCTGCAATCTGAGCCTTCTCAGCCAGCAGCTCTGCTGCTTCCTGGGATCGGAGCTGAAGAGAAAGAATTTTTCTTAGTTCCTTGTTTAGAGCCAGCAAAATCCCCCCTGCAGGCAGGCAAGCAGGCAGAAGACATCTTTTACCAAGAGATCAAGTGATAAAATATTGTTTCTTAAATAAAAACCAGACACAATTTCAGGGTCTAATGCTCCTCCTCTGCTCCAGAATTTCCTGTGTCTCACCTCTATAAAGCAAGGAGAAAAATTTTCGAGCTGGACAAAGTTGAAGCCAGCCCCTTTCTCCCCATTTCAGCTCCAAGGTTGCTTCCTTTCCCCCGCTCTTTGCCTGAAGAGAGCCCTGTGAGCCAAATCCAGGGAGAGAATGGTTCACAGATTATGGCAGATCAGGGTTTTCCCGGGTATTCCTGGGAAAATGGGAAATGCCTTTTCCACCAGTGATTGGAAACTCTCCAGCCTTGCCTGAGCTACAATGTCTGGTTGTCTCCTGGTGTCAAAAAAGCATCCTACTTCCAAACCAAGAAAGCCCATCAAGCACAAGAACATTCAGCCTAACTCACCAGGGCCTCGTTGGCCTGCCTGGCTTCATCTTCCAGCTGGAAGAGGCGCCTTTCCAGCTCTTCTTTGGCTCTCTCAGCTTCTTCTCGGAGCTGCTTCTCCCTGGCCAGCCTCTGGTTCTCCATCTGGAAGTAGGATGAGCAAGAGTTTGTGGGGTTGCAGCAGAATCTCACCTGGGCCTGAGTGAAATGCATCAAATGAAGAAGGGGCTGCTCTCCAGCTGGGATGGTCACCACAGATGCTGGAGCTGCCTGAACTTTGCAGCATGGACCTCCTCAGGCAGGCACTCCTGGTTATTTCAGACTGCTGGGAGAGCCCTTGGATTGATCTGTTGTGTGGCCCAAATCTTTGGGATCACCTCTCCACACAAACACCTCTGATATCCTCAGATGCCTCAGAGCTGTTCCCACATCCAATCCTGCTGCACTTCCTCACCTCCCACACAATATTGATGGAATACAGGGGCAGCAAGGGCACCAACTGGAATAATAATCAGTGTTTTCAACAACACAGGAGCAGGAAGAATCTACCTTTTTCCTAGCTTTTTCTTCCCTGGCTTGTGCTTTCATTTGCTGGATCTCTATGGAGTCCACTTTTCTCCTCCTCATAAATAGGTCGTGGTTTCCAATGCACAGCTGGAAAATCTGGAGAGGAAAGGCAAAGCAGATGTGATTTTTATGGACTTGTGCCCCTGCCAGAGGGGCAAAGAGGCCCACACTGGCCTCAGAGGACAACTCTGACTTCAGCACAAGTACTGGCAGCTGCTTCCCTTCCAAGCAAATCAGCACCCAGGGCAGGCACACAACAGTTTAGGTAAGTTTGTAACAGGATGAGAGATTCCTTCTGTCCCTCATCTCCCTCTGATCCCAT
Source organism: Corvus kubaryi (assembly GCF_017639235.1). Classification (NCBI taxonomy): domain Eukaryota; kingdom Metazoa; phylum Chordata; class Aves; order Passeriformes; family Corvidae; genus Corvus; species Corvus kubaryi. Next base: position 5,705,701 of record NW_024581088.1, read on the forward strand.
TTTCCTGAATTATACAGGCAACACATCTAGGCTGAGATGTCAAGATCATGATTTTGTTTACAAACAATATTTCTCAGTCAGTATCACCAGGTTCAGCTTCACAGAAGGAAAGCAGGGCACTTACCAGTTTATTCACTTTGAGCTGAGAGGAAAAGAACTTGAAGACTTCTGCTTTTTTGTCAAGGGGTTTAATAGTTAACTACACAGGCAAAAGAAAAAAAAAGAAAGGAAGCACAGTGAGGAGGAAAATAAGTTGAAACTATTAAAACCAATGCAAACTTTAGCCCATCTCCACATCTCTCTGGGGAAGCAGTGATTCATGCCACAAAGAGGGGGACAGTGATATAAAACTGTTTTTCTCCATAGAATCAGCCTGTGTGGGAGGATAAACCCCCAGGCCCACCCCAGTGCCAGTCTGGGTGGTTTTCCTGATGCCACCTGTGCACTGCACACTGTCCCCAGAGCGCTGGAACAAGCACTGGTTATCAGGAGAACAGGACACATCAGCAATCCCAAGGAGCAGGCATAGCCCTAAAGTCAGGGAAATGTCAAACACCTCTCAGGACAGCAACCATTGCAGGGATAAATAAATGGATCAAGGGCCTAAGGGCTTGCTCTTCAGAGCAGCAGGTAAAAGTCCTGGAGACTTCCTCACTTTTTCCTTTTTCAGTCCACTTCCCAAGCTGTTCCCAGAGGCCAGGAAGGGTCTTCCTGCTCCACTCCCCACTTTGTGCTCTGTTTGGCTGCAGAACAAAACATGGCCCCCTTTTTTTTTTTTTTTTTTTTAATAATTTAAGACCCTGTTTTCTGTGCCTCAGAGGTTCCTTGGTACTCAATTCCTCTAATCCCTTTGCAAGGTAATTCCTATATGATTCCAGGGCATCTGGGTCACCAGGATCATGATGTCCTATAGGTCCTTTCACCCTATACGTAATGCCTGGCTGCCTTTTGAGGAGCCAGGCTGTGCTGTGGCACTGAATAAAGTGAAGTTTAAACACAGGGCTGCCCAATTTCCCCACAACAGGGAGTTAAAGCAGTTTATTCCCACACCTCAGGGGAAGTTTGATGTTATCAGGTACCAAAAATGTTTTGGAGGCAGCAAATCCTGTAGGTTTGCCTTACTGAATGGGCATGAATCTAAAATCTCACCTTCATGTTTTCCAAAAAGCCCACAGAAAATGGAACAGGCTGTGCTGCCCTTTGGCTGAAAAATCCCAGGGATTCCAGTACCAATGGAGTTTTCCTGGGTTTGATTTTTCTGCTTAGAGCCTTCCATGCAGCCCGTGATTTGCACTGAGAGTAAGTTTTCCCTGCTCCTTCACTTTCCAGAAGCAAAAGCTGGGCTTCCCAGTGAAATTGCAGCGGTGGGGTGGTGCTGAGGAGTGAAATCATGTCCCAGCAAACTGGCAGAGCTGAGGCAGAAAACCATTAATATCTCCCTGCATGTGTCCTCTTGCCACTGGGCTCCAAGCCTCAGCTACAAGGACGGCTCCTGCATGTGCAAACAGCATTAAGGTTTTATGGATTGTGGAATTCCTGCTGGGATAACTGAGGAAGCCAGGCACGGTGGCATTCATAATATCTGTCTTTTTCAGAGATCAACACACTTGTTTTGCAAAGGCCAAGCAGCAGGGAAGGAGCCAGAATGGAGTCAGAGCTCAGAGCAGCCTCGGGGAACCAAGGTTTCGAGCTCATCTGCAAGGCAGGGCTGTTATTTTTAGTTTTGTAACAAAGCTCCCCAGGATTTCCCCCTTCTCCCCCAAAATTATTTCAACAGAGGAAGCTTTCAGCCTGTTCCAAGAATCCCAGTCCACACCCATGCCCATGTAAAAAGAATAATACATCAAAGCCAGCATACCTCTTTCTCACTACAGGAAATGTTTCTGATAGAGCTCCACTCAAAGGACTTATTTGGAGAGAACCTGTTATTAATGCTGTAGATATGAATACCTTTGGCATCAACTCCAAGCAGGAGATCTGTGTGGTTTTTATTTTGCTAAAAAACAAGAGAGATCAGTAAATGGCATTTTTTTGGTGACATTAAACAACCACAGACAAGAAGCCCATATTTTAATATATTGATATTTATCTGTATTTTAGGAAATTGGTGTTTATATAAAATATTATGAATGCTGTCACTGTTACTAATAAATTGAGTCCTCTAGGTTGTTTATAGCACCTCAAACTATTTTTCCTTCCTATTCCAAGGAAGCTGTCAAGTTGTAAAAATATTAATCTTAATTGTTTGATTCACCTGCTCATTTAGAAGGCAAGAAAACCAAGTCAGAACAAAACCAGCAGCAGGGAAAAGCAGGAGTCAGGAGTCCCAGTTCCAAACTCCCTGGAGGATTTTAAAAGGACAGCACCATCATCTGCAGCAACTGCAAACTGCTAAAATAAGGCACTTACAGCAATTGGGAAATAATTGACACCATACATTTCCAAGTCTTGGGCAATTTTCAGGTAGTTCATCTCAGCTTCATCCCTGGAGAATAAAGCCATGATTATGAAACTCCTTTCCAGCCTTTCTCTCCTGGCTGACTCTCCATTTCCCACTTAGAAAAGAACAGGTAATCTGGTCCTTTGTACAAACTTACTTTAATTTTGTCATCTTGCTCTCAATAATAGAAAAAAGGATAATAAAAACAGCATCTGGACAGAATAAAGGCAGTAAAGTCACACCTATTTGAAAAGATGACTCATGGATAGTGTAATCTTCTTTAAAATGCATGAAAAGTCTCATCCTTGTGTTAGTTTTGCCACTCCATGTCTTGGAAACCCAACCTCCCATTGTTTTCCATGAATATATCTCCTTCAGGAAACAGAGTTCATTGAGAAATGAGTCTTGAACAGAGCTTTTGGCGAAGGCCAAAGAAGGGCGAGAATCTCTCCGCCCACTTTTCTCCTCCCTTCAAGGTAAATCAGTACATCTTTAAGAAAATATTCAATAAAAATAATGCTAAGAAGCCTCTAGAACAGAGAGAAATGGAACCCAAATATTAGGAAAAGCTGCCTCTGGGTGCTAACACATCCTATTTATTGCTTAATTGCATTTCCAGATAGGCTGAATCACACTGAAGACAACAAATCCCATAAAGAAACGTCTGGGATTTCTAAGAAATGCAAAGGTTTCCTACCTGGCAATCCCCCTGTGCTCAGCATACCAAGCAGTGATCTTCTCTTCCCACATCTCTGCTGTCAGCTGGTACTGCCTGAGAACCTGCGGGGGAAAGGAAGGAGGTTGAGTCCCTTTGAAGATCCAAATCCAATGCTGCCTCTCCCAAGCAAAGCGAATGCTCAGAGGTGCAGTTCACATCTTGGTCATTTTGCAGAGTTTTTAATGCTCTGGTTAATCCCCAGCAATATCTGCACTGCAAAGGGGAGATTCAAAGATTCTGCACTGCAAAGAGCAGATTCAGAGATTTGGATTTGTATAAAATTAAGACTCACCCTTTTGGGTAACAGCTCGTCATGGGCTAGAAAGCCTGGCTCATGGAAATTTGGGTCATAGTCACCATACTGTCCCAAAAAAGAAAAGTTATATCAGTTTGTTAGAGGCAGAATGCTGAGGGAGTTGTTCCTTGCAAATTTTGACGCGAAAACTTGAGGCAGATTTTATTTTGGTTTTGTTTTGGAAGGAACTTCCAGCCCTTGTGCCATGCAGGTGGCTCCAACACAGGCACTGAGTCACTTAGACTTCAATGCTAACCTGGAAACTGAAGGAATCTCCCAGGAATTCACCCTCTGGACTAGAGGAACGTCAGCTGTTGAGAAGTTGTGTTCACCTCCTGCCATTGTGTAAGTTGGGCTCTTGGTGGCAAGAAGGGAACAGAGCTCTAAGAGACACTAAAAAATTCGTGTCCTCCCATTCTGAGCTCTGTTTTGAGCACCTCCTGCATCCATGATAATTTTTTAAGACAACAGGAAATCATTCTAGCCTGGACAAAGATTATACTAAAATGTTAGGCCCAAATAAATCCCCTAAATTGCAGAAGCACAGTATAGAAAAAAAATCCTTGTAGTAGCATTTGATGCTTCTTTTTCTAGCTGTGCCTTTACATCCCAGGATGATCAACTTCTTTAACAGCAAATTTTAACCCTGTTGTGTTTACACACCACCAGGTATATGTGTTGGTTAAACCAGAAAAAAGTCAATGAAAAAAGAGATTTTCTATGCACAAACCTTGGCCTGAACAGCATAAGAAGCCAGTAAAACTGTAGCTTCTGGTGAGCAATAGATCTCCTCATCCAGGATTTGTTTCTTAACCTAAACCAACAGAAAAAGGGAGCAAGTGAAAGAAGCTCAAAGTCAGGATTTCTGTCAGGCTTGAAATGAAAGCAGACATGCCCAGACTATAACTTGGCACCAAATATCACCTTTATGAGTTAATAACAGCAACAAGAAATTGGCATTCAGGAACACAGGAAGCCTTTAGTTAGCATTGCATTTAACGAGACCAAAAATGCCAGTCAGCTCTCTCCACACAGTTACATAAGGAGCCCTACGAAAGAATATCTTATAAAACATCAGTTTTATTGTCTGCGCTTCATTTCTTTTAACAATCCTCCTTTTTTTCTGCCTGCTGTGTATCACATCAGACATCAAATTTTAGGTTGGAAGGGAGCTCTGGAGGTCAGGCTCAACCAGAGCACACTCAGGGTTGTGCAGCTGCTTGGTGCTGCCATATTAAAAACCCTAAGAGGTGTTCTCCAGCTTTCCAAAATGAGAGAATAAAGGAGAGCCCCAAAAGAGAAGCTGAATAATAGAGCACTTAATTTCTTCAGTTGCAATGGTCTAAGCACAATCACACAATGGGAAAGAGTCTTTCAACATTCGTCTCATTTTAATAACCTGTGGTGCTACCAAGACCAGAGGTGTAATGGTTTGGAATGTGTTGTATGATTTTAAATCAGTTGTGCAATTTCTGTTTGAAAACCTAAAGAGGGAAGGGGAAATCAATCTTCCCAAATCCTCCTCTCAGGTGGATTTAACCCAGGAACAAACACAAGACAACAAAATTTTGCATAGCTCACAGTCTTAAACATTTCCAAAGAGAAAAAATGACTTGAGCAAGCACAAGTTCTGTTTACAAACACACCTCTGTAGGTGCTGGGAACTGAAATGAACCACCAAGAAAGTTTTTTCTTTTAAATTTAGTCCCTGGTGAGCACAATCTCTGAACCTGAGTTCCAGCGCAGGGAACATTCTTTCTAGGCTGTTAAAATGGAAAGAATGAAAAGATTTTTCTTCCAATTTGGAAAGCTCCAGCTTTCATTCTCCACGGTGTAAATCATGCTCCAGAATTCAGAACAATGTGGATAAATCCCCTTTAAGTGTCTGGGCTGTTTTGGGGTTTTTTTCCTAATCAGTTTTTACAAGGACTTTTTGTTAAACTTCATGAAGAAGCAATAAATGACCTCATCTTTCAGCAGACAATATTTAGCTTTAGTAATTGACATTTATTCAGGCATTTTGGAAAAAGCTGTTATGCCACATTAATTTGCAAAGTTCTGAAGAGTCAGGAGAGCTGAAATCTTCAGGCATCCAGATGTCTGTACATGTTTTTCCTATTAGCATCCAGGTGTGAGCTGAAGTTCTTAACAGTCGGGAAACTTTGCAAGTTCCAATTTGTTTCAGCCTTGTTTTCCTACGTTGGAATGAGAAGTATTTGCTAATTGCCTGTCTGCTAGTTAAGGCAGGTTCAAGCAGAAAAGAAAAAGAAGTGGAAAAATCAGGATTAAAAGAGTAGGAAAAGAGTTCTGCTGCTCTCATTCCTTTCCAAAATTAGCTGAAGAAATAAACTGCCAAAGTGGTTAAAGGTTCTGGATGAAGTTCTGGTGGGTTTCTTAACCATTTCCCCATTATTTCATTAGCACACCCTCCTCAGGGCACAGGGGAATTTACTGGGTTCATTTCCAGCTGCAGACTGAATTTCTCTCATACACCCCAGCTACCTGCACAGACACATCCTGCTGGAATAAAGCAACACTCCAGAGGCTGAAACTTTCAGAGGGACTCCACAACAACTCAGCAGAGAAGCTGGATGTCCCAGACATTGGAAGTGACCATCCCAAATTCAGTGCTTGTATCCTTTGCTGCAGCTATGGGGCTTTTCCTGCTTGATCCATCTTTTTTTTGATAAGGCTCTAAGAATTTGCTCCTTCATCCACTTTTTGATGGAGCTCAAATGTTGTTTGCTGCTCTGCTCCTTTTAAACCTTGCCAGGTGAACAAACCTGGATTTCAGAATGCCTGTCAAATTCCAGGATCTTTTACCCCTACAATCCAAAATGAAGGTTTAGGGAGTCCTTGTTTTCTAGAGGTTTTGCCCTCCAGCACAAGATCTCCCCAAAAGCCTCACAGTTCTTCCAACAGTTCCAGCTTTGCATGAAATTTTTATTTAACACTCATTAAGGAGCAAAACAAGTCTGGAATATCCAGATTTGGAATCATCAGCCAAACTGCTGGGTGTTGTCACAAAAACCTGCAGAAGATGGAACATTCCAGCTTACCTGGACACAAACCCACAGCAGGCAGGAGAGATGTTTGTATTTCATAAAAGTAATATCTGTAAAGTTCTTGATAAGCTGAAGCAAGCAAAATTATCCTGAGCTGCCAACAAGATCAAAGACAATGCAAAAGGACTGGGGGAAATACAGAAGGAATTCATGGTTAAAAACTGTTCCTGACCTGAAGGAAGAATAAATGCTGGGTAATTTCCTGTAAAAGTTCCTCTTCTACCTTCTCTGGATAGAATTTAGCCAAAAAATGAAAGCTAATGGGATCTTCTTTGGGGATTTCTTGATCTAAAACCTGTTTAGAGATAAAATCAGCAGCAAAAAGGATACATGAGTGTCTCAAGATAATATTCCCGAGGAAAAGCAGAAAGCAGCAAATAATCCCCTTAAAGCAGCCTTCCCATATTTTAGAGGGAAGGATAATTCTGAGCTTTAATCTATAAGCAATTAGTGGTGATTAGTGTGGGATGTTCCAGGTCAAATGGGATAGAAGCAATCAGAGCAAAGAATCCAATTTTAGCCTTAAAAAAAAAGCTATCATGTAAAATTCTGAGTTGTCATGGAACACACCCCTTTAGCTCCTGTGCTCCAGAAAGTCAATACTTACAGAAATAAATAATTGCCACACAATAGAAGTAAATAATTGCCACACATTTTGTTCCCTGTACCTTTTTGTCCATCTTTAACCAGGTGCACATTCCTTTAATCGTGTACTGCAAGCCAAAGAACCAAGTCTCCCTTAAACCAAGGGCTCGGCACACCAGGTCAAACAAATCCTTTCCCTTCCACTTCATCTAAAAGAGAGAAAAATCAAGAAAAACATGGCTATCCTAAATGAATTTGCTCCATTTTAGCCCTTTCTCCTATGAAATCTTATTTCACTTTTAGGTTTTTAATGAAATAGTCTCAGAGTTGCTGTGTTCCACCTCCTCTCCTTCTCCAGACACATCCAGAGAGCAGCTGGAGTCATTTAATCACCAAGCAATTGAGGAGCACTGGGAATGAGGATTGTACTGTTGATTTCCTGGGATGTGGCTTTATAATAAGTCTTTATTAATATTTGTCCAAAATTTTGACTCAATAGTTTATACAAATTGGAGAGACTGAGAGGAAAGCCTTGGGAAATCAAATCAGGACACGGGGTAGGAATGCTGAACAATGAGAGCAGATCCACCTTTCACACCCCTCAGGTATTTCTGTGGCACCAGGCCAAGCCTTTATCCTACTCTGATTTAAATGAGTCTTCTTAAATGTTTCCATTTCAACTCAGCAGCCAGAGAGAGCAAACTTTGATTAAAGGTCCCAAATTCACACACATCTGATGCTTTTTTTCACCAAAGAGGCTGCTCATCTCTTTCTTCTATTTGACCACATTTTAGAACGATGATTTTATCTAATTGCTAAAACTAAAAACTGAATGGCAAAAAAACCAAAAATAAAGTGAACTTTTAGGCGGTATTTGAGTGGAAAGCTGGAAATCATCCCAGCAAAAGAGCAGTGTCTGGGGAGAAAGGAGAGGTAGCAAAGGAAGGAACACATGATTTGTTAACAAGGACTCTGACCTCCAAATCGAATTTTCCAAATCCTTTATTTTCACAACTCTGCCTGCAAGTACTCCAGAGCAGTAAGTCACACAAGACTAATCTATTCTGTTTCTGCAGGACCTAATAAATGACATTAAATGTCTCACTAAAATTGCCAGTCCCATTGGAACTGAGTTTTCTAACTCCTCAGAATAACTGTGTCTTGCTGTGCTTTTGCTGGATGATTAGGAATTAATTAATCAGGGACAGTTCTGTCCCTTCAATTGTGCAGCCCAATTTATTTAGCAATTGATCATTTATTTTTCTCCAGCCATGATTTCCCTAATCATTTTATCAGATAGCCATAATTAATGGAAGAACTGTCAGCTTTTTCATCAATCCTTTTTTTCTCTTCTGCCCAGAGATCCTAACACACATTGCAGTTAAAGAACTGGAGTTTATAAATGGCAAATTTAAACGGAATGTCCCAGATCAACAAAAGCACCAGTTTATAAATTATTTTAAAAGCAACATTTTAGCACCAGCTCTGACCAGTTTATCCAATCTGGAAGTGTCTTAAAGAGTTGTGGCAGTTCCAAAAAAAAGAATTTCATGGAGAAGTAGGAATGCTTACAAACAATTGGAATGCTTATGAAGAAAGCAGGTTTAGTGTTAATTTAGCTATGCCAGCCAAATGGATTTCATGCAAACAGCTTTAAATTCTGAACAGAGCTAAGAATGCACCTGAGATGAAATAATTCATTCTTTATAAAAATAACAGATCAGTTTGAAGACTCTCCATGAGCTGATAACCTGATTTTTCCTAATTTCTTGCTAATACAAAGGTCAGTCCCCAAGTCCCCAGAATTTGCTGACACTCTCACCTCACAGCTGAACTCCATCTCAGCATCCACTGTTATAATTTTAACTTTAAAAGTCTTTGGTTGTTTCTTCTTCAGGCCTCGGATGGACATATTTTTCAGTTGATGAGGGCAGCCACACCTGAAATCACACATCGAGGGATGGAAATTCGGCAGCATTTTCTTGGTTAGATTCCAAAGTAGGATGAGTCCAAACATGCAGAATAAAGTCACCTTTAGAGATGCATTTTTTGTGTCTAAGACAATAAGGACGTTGAAAGAAAAACCTTGAAAATGAGCTTGCTTCTTAAAATAAGTTGGTCAGAAAATGTTATTGCTGTCTTTTCTCAGGTTTTGGCTATCACAAACAAAATTCTCTTTCTCAAGGGTCTCTGCAGCATCTCCACACAGTAGAACAGCAGAAAGTGCAGCTAAATTTTATGATGTCAAATCCAACACAATCCTTTTCCACCAGTTATGGCTCCTTCAGCAACTGAACTATTGGATTTCTTTATAACATGAGATCTTAACTCCCTGAAATTATACAAAAGCCAAGGAATATATGCAGTGAAATTAAGCTGAATTTACCACATTCTCTTGTGCTACTCATTCACGATGACAAAAGTTATTTAGAACAGAAATTTTCCCAGTGAAGTTTTTCTGAAATGAGTTTAATTTTGCAGAAGCCAACAGAAAATTCCTTCAGAAATCTTCTCTTCTAAATGTAATCACCTGCACACCATCCACAAAATTGAGGAGATGCTGCTTCCACAAGGGCTTTGTGGAAAGCAAATATTGAAAGCTGGGGTAAATGATGGTGTGGATCTGCTCCAGGCAGTTCTCAGGCATTTCTTTCTGAGCACAGGAAATCAGCCTGTAAAGGTTTTTGCTTCTTTTTACTTTATAAAATTAACAGGTCAAACTTGTATAATGCAGTGAGTAACTGTGAACTATACAGGGCAACAACTGAGGCATTCCTGGTTTCCTACAACCTAAGACTATTTACAGTGTGGCAGAATTCCAATCTGTCCTTGAGGAATTCCAAAGTAAAGCTCGAGTTTAAACTGAAAATTTCCATTTGCCTGCACCTTCCAGGATTTTATAAAGTATCTTGCTCCCTTTTTTTGCTTCTGCTGAGCTCTAAATTGGCTTGGGAATGTATTGATTTTCCACTTACTTTGTTTGTGCCCCCCACCCACAGATTTTGAGCAGTTAAATAGGAGGTGAAATAGATAGGGAAGTTTTTCTTTTCAGAGTATAGGGAAGCTGAGGCAGGGAAGAGATAAAATAGTTACCAAATCATAGGGATATCAGAGGCACAGTTGAGAACAAGTCATTGAGGCAACTCAGAGTAGGGAAAACAAGCTCAGGAGGAAATTCATCCTTCTGATACCACTGGGACCAGTTGGGGAGGCCTCTCCCTCCAGTTGGCTCTGGTGAATCTTCTGCTGAAGTGTTTTTTGGGTTTGGGGCACCACTTCTGGAGCTGGGAAGGCAACTGGAGAGAGTCAAAAGGAGAGGTCCAAGGGCTAGAAAATCATCTGCGGTAAGATGAAAGCACTGGTTAGGACAGAGAAAGGCCGAGTGGTGATACATTGTAATGGCTGCTCTTCGTGACAAGGAATACTGGGCTTAATTAAACTGCAGGCAGGATGCAGACGGAGGGAAATTCAAGAATAATCAGGATGTTCTGGTGCTGGAAAAGCACAGGGTGGCATTTCTCTTTCTGAACTTCCCCACAAAACAATGTGACTGCATATCCTCGAGACTGGAGGGGCCTAAACCCTCAAAGGACTCCTCCCAAGCTGGTCCCTTCTGCCAGTGCCCACCACCAGCCCAGGAGAGGCCACACCACCAAAAACCAGTGAAATCCAAGGAACAGCATATCCAGAGCCCAAATCCCATCACCCCCAGGGCGCCCCTTTCTCCTCAGGGATTATTTTTTAAAGGAGTGAAAACCAGATCTGTCACAAACTTTCCTCTCAAGTTTAGGCAGCTCAGTGCACCCAACTGAGCAGAGCTCAGGTCCTTTCTGCTTAGCACAGCAAAGTGTTTTCAATTAATGAAAAAGGGAATATTGAAAACCCCCAAAATGACCACAGCAATACTGACAGGGAGAGCATCATGTGAGGGCATCCAAACCAGCAGTGATTACCCCAGACATTTTTTGATCTCTAGTCTGCAAGCTGCAAAATTAAATTTTAACCTGTTGCATTCCAAAGCTCTTCTCCACCTGGCTCTCTTCCCAACTGTAAATAATTGTACCATTAGACACACCATTTATAGCCTGAGAACTACAGGTTTCTATACAATCCTGGAAATAGTTTTATTCATTTCTAGAAGAAACATCAATGGCTGAAAACTAAGGAGAAAAAAAACTTCATCATTCATTTTTAATATGTAACCTGAAACAGCCAATTGAGTTAAACAGGAACTTGGAGTTAGGGCCAGTACAGAACATTCTCAGAGTTTCATATGGAAAATTCTGAACAGATAAAATTGAGCAGCTAGAGAAAAATGTACTAATTATCTCAAAATATGAGAAAAATGCCAGAGCTTTTCATTTCGACTTTGAAGTTATTTCTTTTTTCTTATATAACCAGGTTGAAATGACAATATAATTTGTTCAACATTTCCAATAGCATATTTTTTTTGTTCTTTCCAGAACTTTTATTCCATGGAAAAGCACATTCTGACTCACAGTGAAAAGACATTTTTGAATATCAAATTTTCCCCAGAAAAGTAAACTGCATTTTAATCAATAGCACTGGTAAAGAAATTGGAAAGGGTTTTCACACTGAATAGCTGAAATGAATGTCAGATCCCAACAACAGAAGCAAAAGCACTTAGCAGACGAGATTTTAGAAAAAGAACTCTTTCAAATAAGAGAAATCTTGCTGAAAAAAAAAAAAAAAACAATCTGGGTTTGCCATCTCTTGTATAAATGCAAAAGCAATCCCTGCTAACAACAGCGTTTAACTGGGAATCAAGTGCTCCAAGGCAGAGTTCCTGACACCCAGTTCCAGTGATTTATTCCTGCAGGGATCCAGAAGCAGCAGAATGTGAACCCTACCAAAGAACTCATGAATGCAAAAGAGGGCACGGTGATCAAAGATTCCTGCCCAGCCAGAACCTGGGAACAGAGAGTTCAGGAGCTGGGAACAAGCGCAGGGAGATGATAAAAGCTTGGTGTGGTGAGGGGAACAGAAAGGCAGCGATGGGGAATAAAATGTGAAGAAACAAAACAGCCCCAACTCTCTGTTCACACCCAGGATGAAAGGAGGGACATCCAGCAGCTCTGGATTAGAGTGTTCTCCCTCGTGGACAATGAGAAACCAGGAGCAAAGCGTGGGGGTGCAGTAGAAACCGGGAACGGGGAAGAGCAGGAAGAACTGGCCAGGTGACTCTGGCAGCAGCGATGCTTATCTGTGTCACAGCAGCGGGTGGGCAGCGTGTTACAGCACAGCTCTGCCCTTTGATCCACGCGGGGAGTACGCCACACATCAGATCCCACTCACTCACAGCATCCACCGGCAACCAGAGAGAAAAATGTGAAAGCAGCATCACCGCACGCACACAAAGCTCAGTAAATCCACCAGAATTCAGCACCTTGTAGACAAATATCTCCAGGAACAAGCTGCCCAAGAGTGAGGGTGCAATTTATTCCCAGCTTAGCATTTCCAAGGTGGATGGATGGGGTTTTGCAGGGTATAAAAACTTCCCTTCACGCGGCACTGGCTCTCAGTGACACCTGGGTGGGAGCTGTCACCATCCATCACGCTTGGGGCAGCCACACTGGGGTGAAAAATCATCTGTTTTCACACTCACACAGAAACCAGCAGCACTTCTTAAGCTGAGAACTCAGGTGCAGACAGGCAAAGAACTAATAGCAATTGAGACCCCTCTCTAACACCCCCAAAATGAATCTGCCCCACAGCAGCAAAGTCTTGACAGGAGCTGGAAATAGAAAACCTTTGGGAGAGCAGTGAGGATTCAAGAGACAAGGCTTGGGAATTACTTTTAAGAGCCACCAACAGAAGATGCTTGGAGCATCCACTGCAAAAGCACATTAACATAGACACTACCACAATATGAAAGACTGTCATCGCTGAAATATTTACTGCAACTCGGAGTGGCAAATTCCCCTGACTCATTATGTTTCTCCCAGTTCCTGAATTTCCATACTCCAGCTCAGGAATTAATGCAAGCAATCTGAATGCAGACGACACAGGCGAGCGTCGTGGGCTTTGAACAGTTGTTGACTCACACTCCTGTCTGTGCTCCCTGCCCGAGGAACAATTTAAGCAAAGAATTCACTGTTTTAAAATGGGTCAGCAAGATAAAGGATTTTCTCTACCCCTCACTCTAAAAAGAAGTTATCTAAAGTCACCAGTTGGAATCAAGACTTACCTCACAGATCCTTTTTTTGAATGACGATAAGAAGAAAAATAAAAAATCCCTTTTCATCCAAAAACTCCGTATTTTCCCCACAGACATCAATATCCAGCCCTCACAAGTTCTGCCACTGAGAATAAAATCCAAGAACAACTTTTCTACTTGATCCCCCTTCCCTTTGTTTCCATGAACTGCAGCATGTTAGCGCCCTCTGAAAAATCAAAGGATTGCTTTCCCAGGTGATAGGAACGGCTCTTAACCATTTCCTGCCTGCACCAGGGCTCCTCCCAACTTCTCTGCTCTGTAACTCACGTAACCAGGCACTAAAATAAGAGAAGTCCACGAGTTTTGGCTTAGATATTCGTAAGGATTGATAATGAACTTCCAAATAACTCCTTGGATGTGTATCTGATCAAACTATTTCAACAGTGTCTCCTGTTCTCCACATATCAGCCACCTGAAGAAGGGAAACTGCCCAGAGTTGTGCTGTTAATTAAATATGATTCCCTACCTGTCCTCTTCCTGTGGTGAGAGATGATGAGACACTGACACCAAAGAGAGAACAAGCCTCAAAAATGGGCAGCAGCCAAAATACCAGCAGAAAGTGATTAAGTGAGCACATTTAAATAAAAAAAAAAAAAAAAAAGGATGGCCTCAGTCTCCAGTCATGGGGAAAAACCAGGAGCACCTTACCTCAAAGCCAAATAATTTTGCCAATATTCAGTTTGTAAGTGGTCTGGGAGTTTTTTGCTAAACCTCCATTTTATAGACAGATTTACAGAAACTGAGTATCTGCCAGGTTATGGAGACCAAGGACAACAGGCCAGCTCTCACTCCATATTTCCTCTAACTATTCCAGATTTACACGGAAAACCTTCAAGAGTTGTCACATCCATCACTTAACAGCAGGGGGAAGAGCACAACACTTGTTGCTGTGCAGAAACCTCAGTGCCACACGAAGAGGCTGCACTGAGAGTCACCTCCAAAATTCCACGTAATTCAGCACTTACACCCTGCATTTGTTCAGAAGAGGAGGCTCAGAGAGGAACCTCATCACTCCCCACAATTACCTGAAAGCAGGCTGTGGTGAGAGGACAAGAGGAAGTCTTTTCTGCTGTGCCTGTAGGGAGAGGACAAGAAAAAAATAGCCTTAATCTGAGATGGGAGATTCAGATTAGATATAAGAAAAAATGTTTTCACTGTTTGGGTGGTCAGGCACAGGAGTAAGTTGGCGAGGGAGATGGTGGGGTCACCACCCCGGAGGTGTTCAAGAGTGTCTGGGTCTGGTGCTGGGTGATGTGGCTGAGGGGTCGCAGTAGCAGTGCCGGGCGCACAGCTGGACTTAACATTCCAAGAATCACAGAATATCCTGAGTGGAAAGAGACCCCCTCAGGATTATAGAGTCCAACTCCTGACAGCGCACACAACACCCCAAGAATCCCACCACGTGCTTGAGTACTTGAGCTCTGCCAGGTTTGGTGTTATGACCATTGCCCCAAAGAGCCTATTCCAGCACTTAACCGCTCTGGGTGAAAAAAATTTTCCTGATTTCCTTATATCCAATATAAACTTCCCCTGGCTCAGCTCCAGCCATTTCCTCGAGTCTTGTCACACACGACACAGAAGAGATCGGTACCTGCCCCTCCTCTCACCCTCATGAGAATGATGCAGACCCTCAGTCTCCTCCAGGCTGAACAAATCAAGTTACTTCAGCCACTCATCTTAAGATTTCCCCTACAGGCCCTTCGCCATCCTTAAAAGACCTTTAAGGAGATCTTAGAGCGCTCTTCCCACTTTAAGGATGCTTTATCCCTACCACCCACACCCATTTTACCCGCGCTACCTCTGAGGGGGCGGCCGCCGCCTGCGCCTTTAAATACCCCGGGAAGCCCCGCCCCTGGCCCCGCCCCTTCCCGCGCGCGGCGCTTCCGTGCTCGGCGCCGCCTGTTCCGGGCCCGTCCCTTTAAGGCCCCCGAGGCGCGGTGGCGGCAGCGGCGGTGAGAGGGACTGGGGTTCCTTGGGGCTGGGGGCTCGGCTGTGAGGGTTTCCCCGTGCTGGGGCTGCGCCCTGGGTGCTGCATGAAGCGCCCGGCTGAACCCCGCCGCCTGCGCGGCCCTGCTGGCGCGGAGGCTCCGGGGTAGGGCCTGACGTGGAGCGCTGTGGGGAGCTGCGGTGGGGGGGGCGGCTGAGGGCTCTCTCTCTGCTTTAATTTTCTTTTTTTATCCGTGTCTGCTAGTAGCCGCTGGTGCTCGGTGGGTGTTGCCTGTGCTGCACACGCCTGTCTGTGTGGGGTGTTTAGCCCTGGGGTACAGGAGGTTTCCCCACACTGACCTCTTCCAGCCCTGAGCGCCCACAGCTGAGTCAGGGGTGGGAAAAACAGCCCCTGAGTATTTGCTGAGCGTTTCATCCTATGGCTGTGTCCCTGTATCCCTAAACTCTTCTTTTGATGTGTTGCAACATCAAAGCAAGTCTGACAAATTGGGTAGATGGAGAATTCACAGGTGTTGGTAGTGCTTAACAATATATCAGAGTGGGAGAGAAAATGGTCGTTAATCTCTTATCAGTCTTTATATTGATTCAATTTTTCTATTGATTTTGCCCCTGACTCTTGCAAGAGTGGTGCAGAAAGCTGTCCCTAATTAAACCAAATAAGGTGATGGGATATAATTACTTGCAGGGAAGGACTCAAAAGCAAATAGATGTACTATAGATCAGACAGCTCTTTGATGTGTCATTTATGGCTTGAGAAGCTCATTACCTTTTTTTAGGTTTCATCAGCTCAGCTGATAATGAGAGGCACAGAAGCAAATGACTTTGAACAAAAGCTGCAGGCTGCTCCCTTGTTTGGGAGCACTCTGGTCATATACGGACCTGATGAACAGGTTTCCAGCCAAAACAGCTGCTGGAGCGTGAGTTAAATGAGTAATTTCCATAGCTACACTTTTCTCTATTGTGTTTGTGGCAGTTGGGGTGATTCAAAGGAGTTTTGTGGGATAAATCTCATCCTCATGCTGTTGTGTCCGGTTTTACTGCTGTCCTGAGGTAACTTTTACTGATAGTAAGGACATGGTGACATCCCTTCTATATTGTCAAACAAGGCTGAGGTAGTGCAGTAAATGGAGTTTTGAACTGTTCTTCCCCATTTTTCCAACAAAATGACCTAATGCAGCTCTTAGTCTAAAATAAGGAAAACTTTGGTATTGATCAGAAAGCCCTTATATTTTTTTGCTCTGTTACAATAACACATCTGCTTTTCTTGCTGCCAGGCACTGCATGACCATAACTAAACAATGTCTGTCCCACGTGGAGCTGTCCATGCAAAATGGATAGTAGGGAAAGTAATTGGGACCAAAATGCAGAAAACTGCCAAAGTGAGAGTGACAAGGCTTGTGCTGGATCCCTACTTGCTAAAGGTAACACCAGTTAACAACTTGTCTTGCATGGTGGGTTTTGTATTGTGTGGAGAAATGTTCTGCTCATTCGACTCTTAGAAGTTTTGATGAGTCCTTACAAGTCAAACTCCTTAAGGAACTTAAGGTTTTAGCTGTGGGGATGACTGCAAAGGATGAAAAGCAGTGAGTGGTGAGGACTTACAAATTACCTACTAAATGTATTTCTTTGAAGTGCCTTGTTAATGCACTTCATTTGATCTTTTTGAGAAGGTAAGCTTTTGTTGTTTCACACTTAGATTTAACTTTTCATGTTGATGTGGAGCATGCTTTGGAGCCTTGAATGTGTATAAGTCACTTGTATGACAAATTTTACAGCTGTTTTTTTCTGTATGCATAATTGTAATGTTACTGTGATCTTGGATTTATTCCTTGTCAATGCACTTCAAACGGGAAGGTTAAAAATTGTATTTTCTCCATTTTAAATAGGGAAACAGTGGTACATGGAGTTAGAATAAGTTGCCTTTGGTGACCAGAACGTTAAGGATAGAGTCAGGATGTGGAGCCCCTTTCAATATTTTATCCGGTAGAAGAATCTTTATTTATTTATTAACCTAATATATTTCTTAAAGGATTCTGAATTCTGCTGTTCCAACAAGAAAAAAAAATACTGACTTTTTCTATGAAAGAAAATTATTTCAGCAAGAAAACCCTCACATAAAAAACTTCAAAATACAGATTTCAGAGCTTTTTCTTCCCCATCTCCTTTCCTGTGGGCTCAGTTGGCAAAACTATCCTGACAAGAGATTGGGAAGGGCAGTGCTGTGCTTTCTGTGGAGAGCCTGTAGAGTGCACAGTTGCATTTCTCTTCATGATCCCTACTGAATCTCACTTTAAAAGATACATAAGACTTGACTTAGTGAAATTTATTTATTTATTTGATACTAGCTATATATTTACCCATTGAAATATAATGCCAAGGTTTCTCTTTTTTTTTTTTTTTTCTTTTTGTTCCTTTTACAGTTCTTTAACAAAAGAAAAACCTATTTTGCCCATGACCCACTGCAGCAGTGTGTTGTTGGAGACATTGTTCTTCTGAAAGCTCTGCCCGAGCGAAGGAGCAAACACGTGAAACACGAACTGGCTGAAATTGTGTTCAAGGTTGGCAATGTCATAGATCCAATCACAGGAAAGCCCTGTGCAGGAACCAGATTCCTGGAAAACCTGTCAGATTCGGAAAATCTGACAGAGGCAGATACTACCTATCTAAGTGAGAAACTTCAGGAACTTAAAGTTTGTTCAACAGACAAATAGCAGGGGAAATACTTTTAAGCAGAGGGCTTCCAGCTTTTGTCTCTCTCTGCCAGGGATGTTTGAGGCCCTGCTGTGACATGTTAAATGTTTCAGTGAAATCTGTAGTCAAAATAAATAGTAAATGTAGTTGCTTATGGAAAGAGATGTTGCAGAGTGATGGGCACCTGGAGCTTTGAATGAAAACACAGAGAAAAATGCAAGTTTAGTGTTGCCACTTCATTTTGTTGCCTGTAGTTTTGGCCCAGTGACAGTTCCCAAAGCCAGCTGCCCTCCTGGAATGACTCCTCTGTGTTAAGACAAGACTACAACTGTGTGATGTTTAATTTTGGTGGGAGGGTCATTACATTATTTGGTTGTTCTGTATTTCAGGCAGTCCTTTGTGGTTTGTAGGGTTACTGGAGATGATGCTATTAAAGCTTTTGAAAGGAAGTGTAGAATTTTAAAAGCAGCTGCATGCTTGTGTCCTTATTTCCTCTTGCAGGAACCTCCTGACTTCCAAACTCTCTAACAAAACACAGCCCTTTGCCTTTATAGTGACAGAAAGGTGAGAATCAAAGCTTTGGGCAGCTTAGTGTGGTTGGCTTTGTAACCTGTCCAAAGGCAGGATTTAATTCTGGGAGAGCTCAATCTCTTTGAGCTGCCAGCAACACAGGGGAGCTGATGAGCGTACAAAGCCAAAAAGTAAAAGCAAAGGTGATTAGATTTAGTCTCATCAGAAAAGCTAATTAAAATAACACATTTTGGGGAGATGGAGGTGCTGCTTTGCTGCATGCTTTAATGTGGAGCTAAAGTTCAGAGCAGCTAATGATGAAAGATGACTTTATCCTGGTCCAGCTCTGGGGATCTCATGTCCTCTCTTCCAGGACATAAAGCAAGCTGAGAGCCTGTAGCTGTTGCAGCAGCCTCATGTTCCTGACTTTAGATCTAAAAGGGCATCTGCCTCAAAATTTAGCAGTGTGGGAGGGGGGAGTAGGATATGAGAGCTGTGAGAAATCCTTTCCAAAGTGTCTGTTGGGCTTTAAGATCAGAAGCAAAACAAGGTGTATCAGACCTAAAATACCTTCCTTTAAGCAACTTGAGCTGTCTTGCACTGGTAGCTTCCAGTTGTGTTCTCTGCTGTTGTCAGAGTATTAAAGATCATTTGCCCTTTAACTTCCTGCACAAAATCAGTTCTGGCTGCCTAAAAAGCCTGACTGAACTCAGCAAATTATTTGGGACAGCAGGAATGAGAAACTTAAAATTCCTTCAGTGCTTCAAAGCAAAAAACGCTGCTCTTTGAATGCCAGTGTTTACGTGGGGTGTCAAGAAGCCTTCACTGTGTATAAAATAATGTGGGCATGGGCTCTGAGTTTGAGGAAGTGCCTTAAGTATGTGGCTGTAGGGTTTTTCTTGTTTTTGGCAGGGGTTTAGGTTTATATAAATTCCTCAGATCAAAGCAAAGGGAAGGAAAAACCTGAGCTCAGACTCCTCCCCAGGTGAATGTAAAACGTGAAACTTCATCCAAGCAAAGATTGGGAGAATTTGGGTGTGGGGTAGAATTTGGCCCTGGGCTGTAGGAAATGCACTGAAGTTGTATCCAAGCAGAACTTGACCCTCAATATATGGGATATGAGTGGTCTAATAACTAGATAAATGTAAGAAATAGAAAAGGTTTCCTGTTTGCTTAATAGGTTGCGTCTACATCTAATTAGGAAAGTAAATATTTTCTTGTATTTCTTGTGATTTCCTTTGAGTAGCAGTGAAAATGCCATATTTTTTTTCCTCTAAGATTGAGTCATCACAGAAGGTTATCATTTTTCCAGTGTAGGCTCTGGGAGGGTTGCTGAAGAATTTGCCATGCTGTCAGATCGAAATGTGACTAAAAACAAATTACACATCAGACTGTGCTATTTAATAGAGTGATGGCAATTGTAGATTGTACTTTTGTGATGTTAAAGCACATCATATGTGTTATCTTCGGGATTAGTCTCAGAGAGCGCTGATAGAAAAATCCTAAAATGGGAAGGGAAAGTTTATAGGGCCAAGATAGAATCATTATAGGTGTTATGTGAAATGATAAGGATTAGTCATTGACTGCTTTCTGTGTTTATTGGCTTGTTGCTTTTAGAACTACCCTTTAATTATTACCCTAATTATCACTTTATCCTTAATTTGAAGTTATTTAAGGATTCAATGCCAGCACACACCTCCTCCTCAGCCAAAATACCTCTGAGTATAGCGGAGCGGTGTGAGGAAAACCCTTCAGCTGCCAGCGAGTGAAAAATGTACTCAGAGAACAACAAACCAGGGCTGGGGGTCCCCTAAATCCAACTGTGTCCCCCAGAACCAGGGCTGGGATCCCCAGAACTGGGGCTGGGACTCCCCTAAATCTGACCAGAGGCCTCCAAACTGGGGCTGGAATCCCTCAAAACCGGGGCTTGGGGGGATCCCCCTAAATCCAAGTGTGTCCCTCCCCAAAACTACGGCTGGGGTCCCCCCAAATGCAGCTGGGTCCCCAAAACCGGGGCTGGGGCCCCCCTTTGTCTGAGTAGCGGTCCCCAAAGCGGTCTGGGTCCCCCTAAACCTGGCTTGGTCCCCCAAAGCCGGGGCCGGGGGTCTCCCCTCAGCTGAGGGGCCCTGAAGGGGTCCCGGCGCCGCCTCAGCCGCGCATGCGCAGGCGGCGCTGCCCGCCAGGGGGCGTGGCCGCAGCCCCCGGCCCAGGAGGGAGGCGGCGGGAGCAAGATGGCGGCGCGAGTGCTGCTGCGGCGGAGCCTGGCGGGAGCGCCCGCCGTGCCGCGCCTGCCGCCCGGCGCCGGGCTGGCCCTCAGGTGAGCCCTGAGGGGGCGAGGCGGGCGGGACGGGGCCGCCGGGGGAGGCTGCCCGCGGAGCCGGCGCCGCCCGAGCCACCCGGCGCCCCGCCGCGCAGAGCGTCCCCTTCCCAGGCTGGAAATGGCGCCCCGCTGGCGGGGCAGCGGCCGGGCCTGGGGCGGGGAGTGCGAGGCGGCGGGGTGTCCCTCAAGGTCACGGGCCGCAAGGCCGGCCCCTTCCTTCCCGAGTCCGAGTCCGCCCCTGGGTGGGAGGATGGCCGCGCCGCTGACCTGCCAGGACGAACCGGCCGCCGGGCTCAGGGGGCAGCGACACCTCATCCCCGCACGCACCCCCCGCCCCTGCATGGACACCCCGGCATGTAACAGGGCACCCCACAGCCACGGCTTTCGGGGTGCCCAGCCGCCCTGCTCACATGTATTTCTGGGATTTAAATACCTGGATGCTCCGCACCGCGCTATCCCTCCAGGATCAGGGCGTGCAACAGCTCTCTATCCCAACTCCTCCAAGCAACAGAGTGCACAGCCCAAAAATCCATGTTTCCTCAGGGTCGGGGTGCGTGACTGCACACCCCGGCATCTTCCTGCCTTCACCATGCACAGCCACACATAGAAACCCCCTTGGGAGTCAGGGCTGGTGTATCTGTGCTTCCCATGGGAGCTGGGATGTGCACGCACCCCTGTCTTGGTGCCAGGGCACAGAGAGAGGCACATCCATCAAGTTTTGGGGTGCAGAGATTTGCATCTCTGTGTGAACGGCTGCCCGAGGTGCAGACACACACACAGCTCCTGGGGTACCTTCCAGCTGTAGGAAGCTGGCACAGGGTGCTGGAAACACAGGAATTCCCAAGCTGGGATGGATTTACACGGTTTTTCCTCCCTTTCTTTGAAACGGGGAAAGCTGCTGCTTCAAGCCTCAGAATAGGCAAGACTAAAAGCATCCCTGCAAGCAGCTGTTCAAGGAGTATGTTGAGAGGTGCATGTTTTGGGGTTATTTTAGTTTCAAATAAACTTTGTTCAGACCACAGATCAAACACTGTCAAACGATAGACAGGTTGTTTTTCTTTCTCTTCCAGGCAGACATGGGTTATTAAAAAATCTAAATACTTCACCTGGTGTCTCCTACCCAGTTTATATTTTGTGCTAAAGTAGGAGCTAAGTGAAAAGAAGTATTTTCCCTGACATTTTTAATCTAATCTAAGCAAGCTATTCAGTGTTTAGCCTTTTGCATTCACAGCCCAACCTTTGTAGCAAGAAAGCAAAGCTCACAGTTAATATTTGCAGGATGAGAACTTGCTACCAAAGACAAGTTGATGCTCACAGCTGTTTAAAGACATGAATTGGCTCCCTGCTCCTCCAGAGCTAATTTTGGGTACACACTGCCCACAAAATTGAACCAGTGATCAGTTCAGGGCTTCTTGGTTTGTGGGAGTCTGGGATGACAGTGGTATTTTAGGATATGGATTAAAAACCAGGCCCTTGCATCTCAGTTTGGGTGCAGTGAACATCTGCTTTAATAAACTTAGCCTGTTACCTTTATTATAAGTGAGGTGAATATTTAGTTGTGATTTGTTAGTCAGTGCTCATGAGGAGCTTTCCAGCTGCTGGGGAAAAGATTTTCCATAACTGTGTAAAGTATTACTCCTGTCACTGTTTTGAAAATTAGGCATACCTCCACTTTTAGGTGCAGTTTAACATTCAAGTCATGAGATTCTCCTAATAGCAAAGAAATTTGCTTTTCAAGAGTTGTCCCTGTAGCTCCAGCTTATTCCTGCTGCTGCTGAAGGTCACAAAAATGATGATTAGGAAATTAATCATGATTATTTCTCTCTTTCATCTTCAAAGTTTGCTGCAAACAATGATCCTCCAAGAGTAGTTTTCTAAATACTGCTTTGCTAACTTTGTTTAATAAAGGGCAGGGGATGGTGAGAGTTTACAGGTCTGAGTATTGCAGGGCTGGGGTTGAGTTCTGCCTCCTGGAGCCCAGTGAGGGTTTAATGTGAGGGAGCTTTTTAAAACAAAACTTGGATTTCTGAGGTGGGGTTTAGCCCTGTGCTCTGAGCTCGGAGAAAGCTCCGCTCCAGGCCATTCCAGCAGCAGCCTTATCATGGAATGCCCTTCAAATGCCTGCACTCAGGAATAGCTGCTTGGCTTCCAGCACAGCCACATGTTTGTGTGTGTGCTCAGGGCCAGGGAGGGCACCATTTTCAATAAACTCACCAGTATTTACAAATTATTTCTTCATGCTTAAGGTCATCTCAGCTGCAGTTGTTGTTTCCCTGCTGTGAAGTACTTTCCCGCTCCTCCATCCTGCTCCCATGGGCAGAACCAGGTCATTATGTTCTTTTCAGACTAAAAGGTGGATTGTTGTAAAAAACTGCTTTTGTGTAATACAGGTGTGTCCAGTGGGATATTTTTCTCAAATGAAATTGAGATTTTCTTTCCCTGTTTTTTTTTTTTTCCTGAAAGAAAGCTTTAGGCTGGAGATCCAGCTGTCTTCTGCATCTCCAAGTCAGTAATTAAGGGTGAAAAGTTGACATCTGAGGCAGGAAAAGGCTGAAATTTCCAGCTTACAAGTAAATATATGTGGTATAAATACCACATTTGATACTTTAGAATTTCACTAGAAGCTTGTGACAGAATTAATTTTCTTCACAGTGGCTACTATGGGGCTGTCAAAAAAAGGCAAATTGAAGGAAGTGATCTTAGGAGAAAGAAGCAAAAACATTTGAGCTTGTCAGACATTGTAGAGGATCAGTTAAATGCATCAGATTCCCTGTCCTGGTCATCTGGAAAAGAAGAATAATTCTTTTAACACATCACTTAAAAAAAAAATCACAGTTATCACTTGGTTTGTGTGCTCTGATGTAAAGGGAGCTGGTATTATTTGGAAAGTGTACTTGGAGAAGCTGAATAAAGATGAGATAAGAAAAGACAGTGAAATTCGTGTGTTTCGAGGCAAGGGAAACGTGGATGTTGTACAAAGAGCCTGGATCTGTGTCCCTACATGATGCAGTTGCCAGAATCTGGAATTGAAATATTTCTTGGCTGGTTGTTTCCTACCACTCATCTTTTTTCCCAAATTAGTCTTTCATGCTGTTTTTCCTCTTGAAAGACATTTCATTTTTCTGCACAGGAACACAGGGCAGTTCCTTTCCCTTTTACACTGTATGCAGTTTTCCTTCTGCATGGTTTTCTTTCTTCTTTTTCACTCCTGACTGTTCACACGAGGGCAGACCCAGCCCTGGGCAAAGACAATGGGCTAAAAAGAGGATAAATAGGCAGCAAAAGTATCCATTGCGCAGGGAATAACCATGGATAATGTGTGGTTAACTGTATCTAGTGAAATGAGAAATCTCCCTGGGGAATGAGCCCCTTTTGCCTTGCTGGGAAAAGACTCAGTGGGAAGTTTTAGCAATATGTAACTGTATGTTGTGATACTATAATTTGCATTAAACTCATGGCTGCCTTCCCTGCCTGGTGGGAATTCCAGAGGCTCAGTGCCCTGTCCTTGTTCCCTGCAGGGGGCTGGGCTCCTCGGCCCACAGAGCCCGTGAGGAGAGCTGGTTAAAATCCCTCTTCGTGCGCAAAGTCGATCCCAGGAAAGACGCCCACTCCAACCTCCTGGCCAAAAGAGAGACCAGCAGTCTGTACAAACTCCAGTGTGAGTGATGGCTTTGTGCTCAGCAGCACCATTCCTCCCCTCTGTCCCTGCCTGTCTCACGTCCCTGTTGTTGTTGTTGCAGTTCACAATGTCAAACCTGAATGTCTAGAGGCCTACAACAAGCTCTGGTAAGTGTGTGAGTTCTCTTTTCACCTTTTAGGCATGTTGAGTTGATGTGTAAATTGGCAAATATCGTAATTGTGTAGAGGGGAGGTGACAAAATTCTGCTTTTTTAGGATTTGGTATTAAATAGATGCTAATGAAAGAGCAAAAAATCCTTTACTCAGTTCACCCCACTTTCCTCTTGGAGGTGTCATTTTCTAAGCTGCAGTTGAGGAGGATTCCTGTTGTGAGAGCTTTGGGATATTTATTGGAACAGCTTTCCCCCTTCCCTTAGTGGTCTTAAAGTTGCTGATGCATGCAGGGAAAGGTGGAATGTTGGCATTCCCTCTGCAGCTGCCAGGTTGAGGATGGGTTTTGTCTCTGCACTGAAGGGAAAGAGAGATCACTGGTAAATAAAACTACACCAGTGTTAAACTCAAGTAGAACTTTGAGATGTTACAAACCCAGGGGTTGATTTCCTCTCAGCTTTTTAATGTCCCTTTCACAACTCCTGTTGCTGAGCTGCTCCTAAGGAGTTACACAAACCCTTGGATGTGGTCTCTGCTTCGGGGTGATTCCCTCCAATGTGACAGCTTTCCCAAAAAGTTCCAGCTTTAGAACATGTAGGAGTTAATCCCATTTGAAATGGACTGCTTTAAGGGTGAAAGTGCAGAAATACTACTCCTTTTCTGCCTGCACAGTCCCCCCTCTGGAGCCCTGAAAGAGCTGTGTGGTTAAATTTGGGGATGGAGTGAGCCTCGCACCCAGCAGTGCTTTTCTCACTGACAGTGCCCAACTTGCCAGTGAAATAAAACATTCTCAGGATAACGACAACCAGCTTTGAAGTGTGAGCACAGCAGCTGGGCTGGAGGGAGGGGAAGAAGTCCCAGCTCCCAGTTCATGTCCTCAGCTGTTACTGGGTGGCTGCACAGCTCATCTGTCACCTTTGTGCCTTCTTGTGTTGGGCTGGATAACCCAGTTTTCCCTGCTGTACAAGCATAAAAAGCCACTAGAATAACATTCAATCAAGGTATTTTTAGCTTTTTTGTTGTTTAAAAAATAGATACACAGTAAAGGACAATTAGCATTCAGCCAGCTTGCTGTTTAAAAGCTGAATATAAACATGTCCAATTACTCAAGGCAGGGAACCACTTCTGTGCAGTATTTCATGAGCTGCCTAAACATTGAGTGAGAGCAGAGATTTCTGTTTTCAAGGAAAGAGACAAACAGCAAAGAAAGAAACTGCTGACAGCAGTCAGATGAAATATGTGTGGTTGGATTGATTCTTTCCAAAGCAAATTGAAGTATTTCAGGGAAGGAGACAACTTGAGTAAAGTAATAAACAAAATTAAGCCTCTCTGAACATTCCTCCTGCCTCTTTCTAAATAAAAAACAAAAAAAAGAACAGGTTAATTCTATATCAAATCAGAATGAGGATTAGTCATTAGTTATTAAGAAATAATGTAATGAAGGCAATTACAAGAGTATTTCAGAAATTACTGTGGTTAAGGAGCCCTTCTGAAGAATTAGGGACAGGTGTTTTTAAAAAGGTATTCTGTGGGCATTTTTCCTCTTAATTTGCAACAATATATGGTAGAATTATGCTATAATCTACCATTCCTCTTCAAAGCTGCCTTTCCAGGACCTCATTCTGCTCTGCAGAAATGAACTGATGGTGAAACATCCTTGAGAATGTCCTTGGAGAGTCATTTATCATATTATTTACACTGGCTAGTGAGAAAACGTCGAGGTACAAATTGGTAATGAGATTTGCTCAAGGTTGTGTGGAAAGTCAGTGGCAGAATCGAGAGGAAAACTCATCTCTAATGACTCCCAACCCCAGCCCAGCCTACTTTTTATTACTTGATACTGTGCAGAGACTCGTTGCCTGTGAGCCAAACTGAGGAAGAAGGATAATTATTCGGGGAAAAACAGAAAAGGCAGAGTTCAACCAGACTAATTGACTTATTCATCAAGGCACAGTGCAGGGAAAGCTGTCTTGGCCAAGTCAGCAATCAGCAAAACCTAATTTCCTCCTGCTAATGTGGGCCACTTGTAAAGTTGGAAAGAGTGTTAGAAATCCTGGGAACAGTCAGCCAGAAATCGTGTGTTGGAGGTATTTTTAAGGCAGTTTCACTGTTGGTTAGTGGGTAAGTTGCCTCAAAGTAAGAGTGCTTTTTGAAATTAAAAAGCAATACTCTGAGGTACAGCCATTATTTCATTTATCACATTATTTTTATTCATTCAGCTCAGCAAGTGTAACTGGTTTAGAAGACTGTGCTTTCTTATTTCTGTGCATTCTCCCCCCCTTGAAGGGAGCTTTTCCTCAAGCAAATCACCCCTTTAAGCTGAATTTTCTGTAAGATATCCTGATATTTGTTTTCCTGATGTGCTGGATAACCTTTTAGATAGACATAATTATTTAGATAAACCTAATTTCCTTCATCCAAAGAATCCTTTGTTAAAGATTCTAAGAAAATAGTAACACTCACCTTAATTCTCCACGAGGGTGTAGCCACCTTCCTCCTGCGTAGCAGAATTTGATATTTCAGCTTTCTCCTGTGCAAAATAAATCTTGTGAATGTTCCTAGCATGATGCTGTGTTATTCATATATCGACTGTGGCCTCCCTGAAGGCAATGCAACCCAGTGTCTGTGTTCCTTGTTTTCAAGTCAAGAGGTGCTGCCAAAGATTCATGAAGAAAAACACTACCCTTGTGCTCTGGTGGGGACTTGGAACACGTGGTACGGAGAGCAAGATCAGGCTGGTAGGAGATAGAAGTACAACCCAATGTAAACCCATGTGCTTGGCAGGTTTCTTCTTTTAAATCATCTCTGTTGACACTCAAAGCCTGTTGGCAGTGTGTCCACTGAGGGGGTGTGTGCATCACTTCTCAGCTGTTTGTCTTGCTTTTGTCGTGCTGGGTTGGACAGCAAAGTGTTCATTCCTTCAATTTTGTCTCATTTTTAATATATTTTCTTGTTTTCCAGGTGGTGATGGTTGTTAAAATTAACAGGTTTTGGGGAAATGCTTGTAAAATATAGTCCTGTGGACACAGTTCCTGAATATTTTAGGGTAACTCTTGCAAAGCCAGAGTTTATCCCTCCTTGGGCAGTATAAAAGCTTTGCTCAGGCTTTCAGAGTGTAATTGCTGTATGGTAATGAAATGCAAATCATTCCAACCCATCTGCATTGTAAACTTAACATTAAATTTTACCGGGGGAAAGTAAAAATATTTCTGTTCATGTTCATACGAGGATACTGCCTAACTATGAAAACAAACTGGAACTAGGCATGACTGAAGAGCTGCTACAGAGGTAACTCCAAAGAGTCCAATGTAGAGAGAAAACCTGGAAAACACCCTGGGAATTGGAAGGAATGGGAAGCCACAGATCCAAATCCATAGAGGTTCTGTTACAGTTGTGCCAGGATCGGTGCTGTTGCTTCCTACTTAAAAAATAAACTCCTGCACACATTAATTCTCCTTGCGCTGCCAGCATATTGCAATATTGACACTGAACAAATGCAGAGAATTAACAGCAGATAAACCAAACAGTGTCTGAGAGCCAACCCTGCAAGCTGAAGAGGAATTGGGGAACGAGGACAATTGAAATGGGAATTCCTTAGGCAAGTCTCAGTGGCTGCTTTTGTAACAGATGAACACAGGCTGGATCTGTCACTGCATCCCCAGCCTGCCTTGGAAGTGTTCTTGCAGCACTGGAATAAAGCAGATTATGGGGTTTGACTTGTTCAGTGCTGGGTTAATATCAGATGGATCCATCAAATCTGCCCCGGGGCTGAGGCAGCAGAAGCAGGAGGATAAATCTGCTCTCACGGGGAAGTGCCTCCCATCAGCCTTGTTTGCTCTCTTGGAAAAGGCACAGAGCTGCTTAAGAGGGGAGAAAATAGTTTTTTATGATTCTGTGAGGTGAAATTATTGCCTTGCTACACTAAATGCTTGTAAATACATCTTTCTGTGATTTATTAAAGGGGTTGGTTCTGATTTTTTACAGAGGGAAGGCTTTGTAAAAAATTTAGATACAAACATAAATACATGTCCTGAAGTTGTTTTTGTGGGGGAAATCCTGGCTAATGTTCAGTTATCTTCTGCTTTTATTAATGTTGAGCTCACAAATAACATTTGCATCGTTTTTCATGTCCTACAGAAAGTGTCTTGCTTTTGTGCTGGAGTAATTTACTGAACTGAAAATCTGCCCCTCCACTGCTCTTAGATGAAATTGGTATAAAGCACGTTTTTGGAACTAAGTCATCCTCTTCAACTGAACCTTAATTTCAATAACAGTCATGTCAAGTCATCACATCTTACTAGCATGGCAACAAAAAGTCCTTTCAGAAATTTCCCTGTTACCCTCAGAGTAAATTGCAAAATTTTCCAAGAGAACCCCTTTCAAAAAGCAGATGATGCCATTATCCTTAAATTATCCCAATGTGTAGTGCTTTCATGAATGAAAATCTTGTTTTCAAACCTGCTGCCTGGTTTCTGTTTTTGTATAATTCTGTAATGTGAAGAGCATTTTATAGCGTGATTTTTCCAGAAGATTTACCACTGGTCTGGGACATCCCTCGAAAAAGTTTAATTTTCTCTGTTTCAGTTCATTTGTGGAGATATGAGGGAGGTTACCCAGCTCTCAATGAGGTCATGAGCAAACTTCGTCAAAATAAGGTAAAAACCACTGATTTTCTTACTCAGGAGAGAGCAAAGAACAGGCAGAGCAAAAAAAAAAATGCAGATTTAGATATTAAAGTGTCTCATCCCTTCCTGTACAAGCCCAGAAACCTCTTTGAGAAAGGATTTATTGTCACATTCAGGTTTAATTCCTGAAGACATCACGTGTAAATCCTTGGAATTCTCAGATTCACCAAGGAGAATCCAGATTCCTTTAAGGATTTCACTGTCCCACAAGCCTGATAGCATTAAAAAACCAAAAATCCAAGCCACCATATGGTGTCCTGCTGTTTGTTGTTGAAGAATTTGACCCAATTCCCACATTATTTTTTTAGGAATTCATAGAATTCCGTAAGGAAAGGGGTAACATGCTCCTCTCCCGTAAGAACCAGCTGCTGCTGGAGTTCAGCTTCTGGAATGAACCTGTTCCCAGAGATGGCCCTAATATTTATGAACTGAGATCTTATCAACTCAGAGTAAGTTTAAATTTTATTTCTTCTATTATTTTTGAAGCTCTGTGCTGTCCTAAAACCTTCTAAGGGTGTTTATGGCCAACTGAGCTTGTGTGAAAAATCTGCTTCTTATCAAAGCTGATTTCTGAGTCAGTGCTGCTCTCAAAGTGTGGGGTCTGAAGTGAAGGCAGGCTCCAGCAAGATCCTGATGTCTGCAGGGCTGAAACCCTGTGGTTGCTTTGAGGGATGCTTCAGAGATGACTAAGAGGTGGTAAACAGAACAATTAGAGATTATTTTTATATTCTTATCACTCAAAAGGAAGGCACTGTGTTAATGCAGAGTGGTTTCCATACAGAATCGGTGTGAAAATTGTATTTTGGGGGTTTTTTAACTGCGGTTTTAACAGTGTCTGTTGTTCTTGCAGCCTGGAACAATGATTGAGTGGGGCAATTACTGGTAAGTGTTGCCTTCAGCCCTGGTGTGCTCCAGGTTGAGAGGTGCAGGTGTAGAAAAAGCACCAAAGCCACCAAATCCCCCAGTTCAGGGGCTGCTGCTGCACTTGCACCACTGGTCAGACAGTCCTGTGACCCTTTGAGGAAAGGAAAAGGAATTTTGTGCACAAACAACGCTCTGGTTTGGTTTTGCTTCCCAGAACTGTTTTAGTTTGCTGCAAAAACCATGGATTTTCAGCAGAAAGCTGCTTGGAAAGGGTGGCAGTTCCTCTGGGAGACTTGGGTCATCTTTCACAAGACCACTTTTAGCTTAAATCTTGGCTCTTCAGGCTTTTAAAGTCAAGTTGCTGCTTGAAAAGCTGCTGAGCAGCACATTTGTTATTTTAATATATGGGTTAGAAGTATTTGAGACAGTTTTCTATTGATTATATGCTTCTGATTTTGTCTTATTTTTAACCTTATTTCAATTTACACTCACTGTGCTTGCAATTCTGCTGGTTGATAGTTAAACAATTTGGAGCATTTTCAATTATTTGGACAAAGGTGAGGACTTAGATTTTCAGATTTGTCATTGATACAATTTTTTCAATTACAATCATTTGAACAAATCGAATTTAGAATTTTTTTATAAAATAGGCACATCTCTACTGGTAAGAAATCTGTTTTATAAGATCCAACAAGAGAAATATTTATCTTATTTATGCAAAGATCCACATGAATAAAAAGTCAGAATCTGTAGAAAATTAATGTGGCAAAGCTGATATGACTAAAACTTGAGGATTTAGTTATAAAACCTGCTATGAAAAGGCCACTTGACACTGTTCCAGCAATTATCTTGATCCTGAATCTGGTTGAAAAATGATTCATGCCAAGTTTAGTGTAAATGTAGCCTCCAATTTTAATGCATGCGTAACAAGACGAGGTAAATCTTAATTACTTAGCGCTGAAAACAAGGGTGCTGCAGATTTTTTTCTTACCTTTAATTGCTGAAGTGTGCAGCAAATGCAATTTAACATTCCAGCCTCCCTTCCACTCTGTTTCCCTTCCAGTTTTCCCTGATTTCCTCCCCAGACCTGCAGGTTCTGATGTCTCTTTGCTCCTCTGCAGGGCTCGTGCAATTCGCTTCCGACAGGACAGTAATGAAGCAGTTGGGGGATTTTTCTCCCAGATTGGACAGCTCTACATGGTCCATCACCTTTGGGGTAAATTCCTGTTCTTTTCTGCTTTTTTCCTGCTTTTTTCTTTCACTGCTTCAGCCCAGGAGGAAACATTTTTACACAAGGCAAAGGGAACGTCTTACAAATTGGGTTTTAATATTTTTTTTTCTTTCCCTAATTTGTTGATTTTTTAATTTGTTGATTTTTTTAAAAAATTTTTGTGTAGGCAAATTTATTCTTCACCAAACAAGAAATAAACATTTCATGTTTTCTTCTGTTTCTGCCACAGTTTCTCCTGTCCCCTTCTGTTTGCTCTCAGTCCCACAGCCCTGACCCTGCCATCCCAATTCATGCTGAAATCAGGTTTTTACAGTTCCATTTCAAGCCTCACATTTACCACAGCTGCAGAAAGGAAAGTCAGAAAAGTCAGGCATTTATTTCCATACCTGCCTGGAGGTGTTCTGGCTTTCTGTGTGCATTCATGTTTATAAACACCTTAGGATTGTTTCAGCTTGAAAAATGATAATTTGTTAGAAATCACTCCGTTTTTTCTAAATATCCCAACAATTCAGAATATTATGTACAGCTGTACCCCTGCTCTTATTATCTTACCTGTGTCCAGGAATTCTGTCTCTTCCCCAGCTCCTTCTGTTTGTCCTGCTCTGGGAGCTTTTCCTTCTGGCAGAGAACTCCTGCCTTTCTTCTTCCCGCTGTTCCCAGCCTCCTGATTCCTCCTTGGAATGCTTTTAAGGGATCTGTTCCTGTTCAGAAGGAAAAGGAGTCACTTTGTGCTTGTTTTCCCAGCTTACAAAGACCTGCAAACCAGGGAAGATATAAGGAATGCAGCGTGGCATAAACCGGGCTGGGATGAACTGGTCTATTACACAGGTAACCCATTAACTCCTCTGGAATGCTGGGGGCAGACTTTGGGCTGTGCCATCCTCTCTGCTCCTCAGCACATCCCACTGGGAGAAAAAGTTCTTTATCTCAGGGGGAATCGTGTTTGTGTGTCAGTTTTAATTCTGTGAGGGCACAGAGGGACATTGCACTGAGCTGTAAAGTGAATTTTGCAGCTGGTTGTAGTTGGAGAAGTTGTCCAAGTGCTAAGAAATTGCTGCATTAATATTAGATTTTTATACCAGCGCTTCTGTGGAAGAACAGATTTATGTAAATGCTTGTCCAAAGATTTAGGGAGCCAAGAGTGAAATTTACCTTTATATTAAATGATTATTTCGAATATTTCATTAAATACAGGAGCCTTGTTAAATGCATTGCTGGGAAAAGGGAATTTAGACTTTGGAACTAAAAGCCAGGAGATGTTTGAGATCAAAGAAAACTGTCATAACAAAACTCCCAGAAGTGTGCCAAGAATGTCAGCTTTGGGTTCCACGGGGCACATTTCAAAGGAAGTTACACCAGAAAAATGTAGGATCACTTCCATTTTGGTTAAAAGAATGGAAATATTTGTCTTTAAACGAGCAGAGAGATGATATTAAAGTCATTTATTCCCAAAACTACCGTGGTACAGGGATGATTACTGAACGTGCTGAACTCTGTCAGTGAAATAAAACCCTCTCTCCATTTTTTTTCAGTGCCCCTTATTCAGGAGATGGAGTCCAGAATCATGATACCCTTGAAGATTTCTCCACTTCAGTAAAGTCACTGATTTTCTTGTGCCTACATAGATAAAGTGACAAGTATTTGTCTTAATTTATGGTATACACTGTATATCATAGTCTGAAATATAAAAGTACTGTATTGAGCTTATAAAAGAGACCTCTTTTCTTCAGAACCCAGAACCCATGACCTTCTGCTCTGAGGGGGGGGAAAAAAACAATACAAGACTGTGATTAAAAGGTTGGTGAATTGAAAACAACTCCAGATCTGTGGGACAGCTCCCCAGGTAATGTGTGGCTTGCAGGATTTCAAATCTCCTGCCACACAGGCACTGCCCAGAGCTCAGTAACAGCATTGCTGTGAGGCATTTAATGACTGCAGCTTTGAAAAACAAACAAAAAAATGGGAGTGAAATGAGAAGCTCTGGAGAAAGGAGAATTTCATTTCAAATTACGAAATGAGAAGCTCTGGGGTTGCTGTGAAATAACCCCTGCCTGGTGGAGCAGGCCTGAAATCAGCAAGTCTCTGTCTCCAGTCATTAATTGGGGATAATCCTGTGTGGCAGGAGATGGGTTATGGCCAGAAAGGGGCATATGTAGGATTTCTGAGCACACGTTTGCTTGGTACCTCCCCCTGGAATTAATCCCACGCAGGGTGACCCACGCTTTCCCCACAGACACTGCCAAGACGTGGTTGGCTGAACACCCTGCAGGGAATCGATTCACTCCAAAGCATTTCCCTCCCCAAACAGCTCTGAAATCTGGGAAAAGGGGTTGAATTTAATAAGCAGTGCTGATTCAGACTTGGAGGAGGGGGTGGCACTCCCTGTGGCTGGGTTGGTGTGTGAAGCTGGCGCATGTGGGGTCAGTGGGATTGGCATTTCCGTGTACCATGGTGTCCAGTTCTGTTTTGGTTTCACTTCTAGACTAGAATGTATCCACACTTTTTGGTGTCTGCAACGATGTGAACATCCTGTAAGTGACAGTAATATTCTCTCTCTCTCTCTCGTGGCTCCAAGAATCAGTGTAACATACTGAATGTACAAATCAGTTCTGAATGTCCAGTTTGTACATTTCAAGAAGTTTTCAGGAAGAACATATCAGTCAATAAAATCCTTTTAATTTTCACTTTTTGCTGGCACCTCCTATGTATTGCACCACCTGTGTTTTCTCTCCTCTTGCAATGTTTAGTATGGAAAATTTAGAATATTTCAGCAATATCTCTGGTTCAGGGACAGCATTTCCCATGTTCTGCTCTCCTTCTCCAAAGGGAATTGACAATCTTTCCATCGCATCCCATTTTGCTGAGTGTTCCAGAGGTCCTGGGTGCTGTGGTGATAAATAACAAAACACTTTTCCTTCTCATTTTTCTCCACAAATTATGCTGCATTTTTCAGGTGTGGTTTCTGCTTTCATGAAATACACCGCACTCGTGCCTCCCCTCGAATTTCCTCTTGAACAAAGTCAATATTTGATCTGGTTCTTGTCTGGGTTTATATTTTCCTCCTGTTGTCAAGTGATGATGGGATTTTACTGAGTCAAATTCTGTGCTGTATCAGCTTAAAGTTGCTCAGTGAGCCAAGGAAATCATTTGAGCTGATCCTTCTCACAAATGAGCCCTGAGCAGTGAGATCACCTGGGGCTGCCATTTTTCCAGACTTTTGGGGCTACTTTTCAGCTCCAGAAGGAGAAAAGAGATGTCAATATCAGCTTCCAGTCCTTGTTACCTCTCCCAGCATCCTCCCAGATTTCTTTTCCCTGGAGAATTGTCCTTGCAACTTACACCCAGCGATCTCAGCCAGAGGCAAACACCAAAAAGCATTTTTGGAGCTGCAGGATTTTGTGTGTTCTGATGCAATCCATGGTTTTTACCTTCACCAGGAATTACATTCTGCCTGGCACGGCTCTTGCTGTTCAAGGGCCACAAAGTTTTGGGGGAGACATCACAGAGTTGCAGGTCCCTCACCCACTCCCAGGCTCTGAACTCCCCCTGGAGCTGCCCTGATGTGTTCTGGATGTGCCTCCCCTCATTTTGAGCTTCCTGCTTGTGCTCTGGCTGCCTTCAGGGTTAATTCCTGGTATTTTACCTGCAGCTTAAATAGTTCCTGTTATTTTCCTTACAGATAGCAATGTAAACTCAAATGGAAATGGGTAATGCCAAGCTTTCCTTGCTTCCCTTTGCCTGAGCTTGGTTTTGCCTGGTTCTGTGAACACTGTTGGGATTTTCCCTCTTAATTCCATGGCTGAGTCTAAGTTTTCCTTGGACAAGCAATCCCTCAGCATTTCTTACAGCAGAACTGCTGGAGTTCAGAACTGAAGGGTTGAAAAGTGGGGGACAAGGCCTGGAAGGGTCTCTGGCAACTCTGAACTCTTGTCCCACTGCAACAACACAATTAAAACTTGGGTTTAGTTGTCCTGGAGAAGGCTGCAAACTGTCCCTCATGCAAATCTATAGTTTAAAGCAATTCTGCCTCATTGAATAATCACATTAAGAGGCTTTATATGAAGGCAGGTGGTCAGGAGACCCACCTGGAGACCAGCTCCTCCCTGTGTGACCTGTGCTGCTCCCCAGACTTTGCCCTGCTGGGCTGGGATGTGTCCAGGCAAATCTGTAACACTGAAACTTTCCTCACCCTGCTTTATTCCCTGCTGGGTTTTTTCCACTATTTCACAGACAAAACAGCTGAGCCTCTCACTGAGCTCAGCAATCCTCCTGCTACCTCTTGGGCTAGAGGTCAGCCTTAGTATTTGCCCAGTGGAAGGGGAGGGGGGGATTTTTTTCTAAGCCAGTCTGACCTAAAGAGCTGTTGTGAAATCCCTGGCACGGCCCCACAGTTTCCATAGTGCCCCGACTGGCAGAAGCTCCTGCTGTGAATGTTAACATCCCTTCCAGAGCTCCTGGCCTGGGGC
Organism: Corvus kubaryi; assembly: GCF_017639235.1. Taxonomy (NCBI): domain Eukaryota; kingdom Metazoa; phylum Chordata; class Aves; order Passeriformes; family Corvidae; genus Corvus; species Corvus kubaryi. The sequence continues at coordinate 5,741,545 of NW_024581088.1, forward strand.
ACTGGGGGAATTTCAGAGCCCTGAGCCGTGTCCCAGTGCCTGGAGCTCCAGCTGATCAGCTCCATGTCAGATTTATTTCCTTTGTGACCTTTGAATTCCATAAAAAACAGCAAACAAACTCCTTCACTTCCTAACTGGGGGATTGCACAGAGATATGGTGGGAGCAGAAGGACTTCAGACTTGCCCTGCTCATGCAGCCTTGCCTGAACAAAAGCAGGATTGTCCAGGAGCTGCCCTGGGAGCTGGCTGGGACTTTTCTCAGGAAGAATTTCAAAGAGCCCATCTTTAACACTCCCAGAAGTTCTGGGGAGTGCTGCCAGCCATTGTCTGCCTTGGCTTTTGTGGGGTTTGCCAAACTCTGACAGATCCTCTGTGGCTCTTGCATGTCTGCCTTGCTCCAAAAAGCATCACAAGTTTGGTTCTGGATTTGTTTTCTGGTTCTGGATTTGTTTTCTTTTAACCCTTCTTCTCTATTATTAAATGCTGTTGTAACTGCAAGCCAAAACCTTTTGAGAGCATCACTGAGAGCTGCACCCCTCACTCTGGGCTGTGTTAACTCCTCTTTCCCCCATATCCTCCCCAACGATGTCACAGAATGAACAAATCCAGTATTTGCTTTAATTGTTGGTGATGCTTTAACAATAGGGCAGCAGCTGTCTCGTGGCACCTTGATGTAATCATAATAAATTAAGCAAATTCAGTGCTAATAGTGAAAAGCAGTGATTATTATGAGACAATGTGACATTTGGGAAGGTAAGGGCATCACTTGTTTCTGTTCCACCCAGAAATATGTGGTGGGGTTAAAGAGAATTGCCAGACTTCAGTTTCTGGAAAAATACTGGGACTCTTTGTAAGCACTTAGAAGATAAAAACCTCTGCAGAGATTTTTTTTCCAGCACAAATCATGTCACGTTTACCCATCTTTCTCCTGTGTGTTGTGGGGATGGAAGGAAGTGGAAGGTGGGGTGTATTTTAACACTGGTAAAGATTTTCACATCCTCACAGGTGAGATTCTCACAAGTCAGGAAAATGAAAGTCCCACAATGTGAAAAACACACTCAGGAGAGTTGTCAGCATTTACCAGGTGTGTTCTCTTGGATCAGACACTAAAGAGACTCCGTAAGAAACCAGGACCCATCAGCAGGAGCTCAGAGGAATTCTCAGAACAGGTCAGGCTTAACTCTAGCAGAGTTTAAGGGTGGTTAATCCACGTTGGAGGCAGAGGAAGGGACTGAAGTTTCCCAGAATTTCCTTGACAGGTTCACTCCCTTCCATTTACAGCTGATGGGGGTGGGTTGGTAAATAAACAAAACAGTTCCACAAACAGTGGGACCACTTCACAAAATCACCAGTTTGGAGTTTGGTTGGAATGTTTTAATGAAGGATGGGAACCACTCTGTCCCTCACCTGAAGATGTTTCTTGGACAGGGATGAACGTTGGATCTGTCTCAGATTTCCATGCAACTCCTGTCCCAGACAGGTTGAGCAACTGAGGCAGCTCAGGTTCTCTGTAGCCATAATTTAATGAAATCAGAGATATTTAGTGATGTTTTCCACCTGTTCACTGATTAACCTGCTCCTGAGATTCTGTGCAGTGAAAGGTACTTGCCAATCTGTTCAGCTTTTAGCCTGAATTATTTGTTATTATTATTATTATTTAGGTAAAGTTTTTGTTTGTGGCCCTGTTCTTTTTTTGCCACCCAAAATAAGTAAAGGCATTACAGATGAAACAACAGATGTGCAATATTGACCAGGAGATAATCCATTAAGGTATTCTTAATTTATTATTTTCTATGTCTGGACTTCACTTGGAAGTAAATAATCAATTTCCTTCTTCCACCATGGCAAAGCTGTATAAAAAATCTTAACCATTTTCATTACAACATATTTGAGTAGAACGGCGCCATTTGCCACACGAGCCAGAGTGGAAGGTGCCCAACTGCCAGAATCATCAAAAACTCCAGCCCACAAGTTTGCAAACAAATAAATGTTTAATGGCATTGAATAATGGATTTACAGGTGTTAAATAGATTATTTTACACGAGGATTTATCGCTCTTCCAGTTCCTTTAGCAATTCGTCGAAGTGGGTGATGTACCACTTTGCTTTCTCCTTTACTTGCTTTCTGACTACATTGCCTCCAAATCCAATGAAGCAATCCTGGAGAAACACAAGGAATGGCCACATTGATTAGTGCAGGCCCATGGAGCTTCTCAGTAATTAAAGTTTGCTTTTAAGATTGGATTTTAAAATCACGGCATTCCTCCCTGCCCTGTTTTCCTTTGCACGTTCACTTTTCAGATTTATTGACCATTAATTCTGCAGCACTTTGGTTACTGGAGTTTTACTCAGTTCCTTATAGCTTCCAGATTGTTCAGAGGTGAGATTTTACTGAGAATCTGATGCAAATGTGATGCAATACCATCCAAGAGCAAGTAAACATTGGATCATGCACGAGCATCCCACAATTACCCCTCTGCTGTTTATCTTACCTCTGTTTACCTCATCTGAGAGATACCAAAAGCAAACATTAACCCTGTCCTCAATCATTAACCAGAGCAATCATCATTTCTACATCTCACCAAACCCCCTGCAGTGAAAGTGCAGGGCTTAAAATTTCCACTGCCAGCTTTTTTTTTTTTTTTTTTTTTTTTTGCCTTTTTTTTTTTTTTTGCCTTGAGGTGGAAAGCATTCAACAAATCCTGAGCTGCTTTGGGGTATTTGGGGGACTTTTGTGTGGGGAAAGGAGCTGAAGGGGAAGATGGAATTAAAATCTCTCCCCTGGAACATCTATAAAAGTTGTCTTTCTGTTATTTTTTTTAATTAAAGAATCCAAACCTCACTCTTGTTTTTCCCCAAAGGATTTGCTCAGAAGGAATTCAGGATTTCTGCGATACTCACTCCAGGGGGGCAGGCTTCCATGTCTGTAGCTCCATCTCCAATCATAACCACTTTCTTGAAATGGAACTGTTCTTTCAGATGACTGATAACCTTTCCTTTCCCCCCTGATTCAGCTGTTGGTTGTGTTTCATCAAATCCTGCATATTCTCCTAGAAAACAATGGAAGGACAAGCTGGAAATACAGATATTTTCTTGGAAATGAAGAAATATCTCTGCCTGTGGTCTTCACTTCATTGCATGCAGTCCTGTAAACCTCACAGCGTCCCAAATAAATAATTCCAAGGTAAGTTTAAGACTGGGATTTCACCCAAGTCTTCAGTGGAGGGATTTTCAAAGAAAAATAGAGACATTTTCAGAGAAAAACAGAAACCTGTCAGGGCAGTGGTACAGATCCATTCCCAGCCACTCTGGTGTGAACATCCCAAAAGCAGCATCCAGGATGATGCAGACACAGTGTAGGAAGCCCTGAGTAAGGAACAACCTCACTAACTACAGCTCTGCTTGGGCACTCTAGCTTAAAATCCAGAGCAGCTCTGCTACAAAAAGCCACTGAAAGGGAGGTTTGTGAGAGCAGCTCAGTGTAAGGAACTCTTTTAACTTGAAGGAGCAGGAGAAAATGAAACTCTGCTCTCAGCAGCTGTAACAAGTTTTACCTTTGGCACAACAATTAAAAAGTAACTGCAGCTCTATTTTTTACATTGAAAATTACCTGAGCTGCTTTTTCGTAAGGTTTTGTAATTTTCCTGCTTGCAATTAGCTGCATTAATAACAGCACAGTGCCTGCTACCCAATATCTGACAGTGGGAACCAAAAAAGTGCCATTAATTAGCAGAGAAAGGAGATTTGAGGGGACTCTCACCGTTGAAGTAGAACTTGAGCCTGTTGGCAAAGACGTTTGCTGTGGGAATGTTCAGCTGCAAGGCCACATGTTCCACAATGCTCTGAAACCCCCCAGAGACCAAGAACACCTGAACCCCTCGTTGGTGGAGTCTGCTCACCAGCTCCCTGAGAAGAGAGAGCACAAAGGTCAAATAAATCCTTCCTAAACCAGGCTTTGTGCTAGTCCAGCTTAGTTTGGGTGTGTGCTGCTTTCCAGCTCCATCCATCTCTGCTGCCCAAAGCTTTTCCTTCTTTCCCTCTGTTTGTGCACACACCTGGCTGCAAAGAGCTGGACAAAGCCATCATTTAATTCCTCAAAAACAAGCACTCCCTAAAAATGTTTTCTTTCCACTTTCACATTAGTTCCCTTGAACAAGCGAGAGCAGATCCAGTTCAGACTTTTTTTCTGAAGTAAAACAACAGCAAGAAAATGAATCTGGAATGCAGCAAAAAGCAGGGAATGTGAGATAAAGCCACTGCTCCAAAATGCAAAAAGTTGGCTGAAAAGTGCAAAGTGCAAATGTTTTCTAGCTCAGGGCTGGTTCACCAGATGCTGGACATCGATGCCATCTTTAGAAGAGGGCACCAGCTACAGAAAAGGAATCAAAAAGAGAAGTTTGTGGCCCCAGTTCATGTCAGCAGGACTTGAAGGCAGTGAAAAGTTTGGGGGATTTGGCTCTGGAGGCAGGAAGATCAGCCTGCAGCAAGGGGAGCAAGGAAGTGGTAGCAGCAAGAGCAGAAACACTAAAGACTGACAAGCAAAGCAGAGGCTCAAAGCAGGACACACAGAAAAGAAGGAAGAAAGGGAAGGCCTGAAAAGGAGGAAGAAAAGGGAAGGACTGAAAAGGAGGAAGAAAAGGGAAGGACTGAAAAGGAGGAAGAAAAGGAAGGACTGAAAAGGAAAATCACATGATCCTGAACAAGGAAACAATGTTCTCTTTGTCATTACCTCTTGCTCTGTCTTCTACAGAAAAAAGACAAAATACAAGCACAGTATCATCTTCAATTCCTGTTATATACTAAAAATATTTTAGACTTGAAGCTATGGTCAGATTTTGTAGTAAAGAAATTATTTTCAATTGTTGGAAACAATTTGAATAGGGGGAAAAAAATCCCCAGAGCTTTTCAGTTTAAATAGTTAATGGTCATTCCAAACCTCAGGATGAATGAATACATGTATTTATGTGTGTTTGCTTAATACAAGAGGTTTTTAGTGTTTTTAGAGAGTTCAGAATGAGTAGCTCTGAGCAAAGGATGCCCTAAACTGAGCCAGGGGTGTGACTGCACTGAGGGGAGTCAGAGAGAGGTAAAAGAGCTGCAGACTAGACCAAATTTAAGGAGGTATTAAATCTCCTCCCAGTCCCATCACCCCTGAAAAACCAGTGATTGATCAGATTCTTTCCCACGCCCATTTAATCCTCAAGCCAGGATCTGAGCTTGCCAGCCAAGGTGCCAGGTGATATCTAAGACTTCTCTTTTTCCATGGGTTGTTAACCACTTGCCATTAAGTCAGGCTCCTGATCCAAGCTTGGTACACATTCAGCATGGAGATGGAGCAGGAAACCAGCTCTGTGATCTTACAGCATCACTGATGACACAGAATTTGGTTTATTTATTCTATCTGCTTCCTGAATACTTAAAAAAAAAAAAAAAATTAAATTCTTACCTTATTCCTGGAGTTAGCTGAGGTGGGTTGTCAGATATTAATTTCTGCACTTGTTCATAGGAGGGCCGGATGAGACCTAATCGTGCTGTTAGAGCTGCCTTGAATGTCACAGTGCCACCCATGGCTCTGCGGGTCCTGAGGGGACAGCCAAAACACCAAATCAGTGACACTTCACAAGCTGAGGCTTCTCCCAGCAACAGAGCAATAACAAAGAATGACAAGGAACCAGGTAAGAGAGCAGAGGTTGGAGATTATACTGAGCTAAAAGATTGGTGGCATCCACTGGAAGGAGATCTCCATGGATGGAAAACCAGGGAGGCAAAGGAAAATGGCTCCATTCTTTCTGGGATGCCATACTGGGACCATATTCCTGAGCTGCAGCTCAGGTGCCCTTCTCTGAATTTAACAGAGCTTTTGCTACAAGCTTCAACTTGTGCTGTTTCCCAGCCTCAGCCTCAGAGATGGGTTGGGAGAGCTGTCCCCTCTCCTCCATCTCATGGTAAGGTTTGCTGGTCCATAACAGTGTTTGGTAGTGCTTAGCCGAGTTTAATGATGAGGGCTGCTCTCAGTCTATCAAAACTATCACTGGAGAATTTATGCCAGTACAGTTTTGTTGGGTGGCCTCACAATTCCCAAACAAGTTACTTCATCACGCATCAACTCCACTTATTACCCCAACCCCTTTTTCAACTGCAGTAACCTACGATTGAATCAAATGACCGGGAATGATAAATTCATTATCACAGATTAATCTTATCCGTGGCTATTTTTGCCTGCCCCTGTCCGAGCTCCCCCCAGCCATACGTACATCTCTGCCACGGCATCCCCGACCCCACAGAACTTGGCGAGCTCATCGATGCCCTCCTCCCTGATGACGGTGCTGTCCACGTCGAAGCACACGGCGTCGGCGCTGCGGAAGATCTCCTTCAGCTCCATGAGGGATGCCATCCTTTTGGTAGCCTTCTTACTGTGAGGGGACAAGATAAAGTCTTTCTCTGAGTGGGAGTAGTGCACTGTTTCCTGAGCCATTGGTGCTGCTGCTCTGATGCGTGCGAGAAGGGACGAGCACAGCCTGGTCGCCAGCTTTTATCCCAGGGGGAATGGCGGTGGAGGTCTGGCTCAGCTGCTGATTTGCTCCCAGCTGTTGCTGCCTACTGATGGTCACCCTGTGCTCCAGGTGGGCCGTGGAGGCCTGGGCAGCTGCTGATTTGCTCCCTGCTGCCTCAGCCCACTGATGTTCATGGGTTCAAGGTTGTAATCCTTGGCATTGGCTGAGGCACCGGGCTGCCAAGTGCTGTGTGGGATTGCAGGGTTCTGTTTCATCTCAGGTGGGTCTTGATTTCTCATCTGTCCCAGGCTGGGGTGTCACAATGGTTGCTGCAGGACACCCAGGCCCTAAGGACTGATTGCAAACTATCCTAAACCTATCAATGAGTGGTTGTCCCTAAAGCATAAAGGGTTAGATCCTCTCCTACATCCTCATTAATAAAAGATCAGGCTATTAGCATTGGGGATTAGCCTTTCATAAAATCCATCAAACCCTTGGCCTTTGAGAACTTCACTCAACCCATCAAGACATCACATTTTCCGTAACAGTCCCTCTCAAAAGTTTATTTTCTTCCCTTTTAGATCTGTCCACTTCAATATGTTGAGCACTTGAGGAGTTAAGTATCTTCTTATTCACCCCTACTCACCTTGTGCTTCATCCTCTCATAGGGGAACTAATTCAGTGTGGATTTTACTATTTACTAATCTACATTTAGACACAAACAACAGCTTCATTTTTATCTCACTTCCCAGATTTTTCTAAAAGTTTTTGTTTCTTCTAATCTCTCAGACATCTCTCAGAACATGTCCTGTATGATTGATCTGGGTTTCAGGTTCTTTTTCTGGGATGGGGGAAAAACAACAGCACATTCTTAAGAATTATGGATGTCTTTATATCCTTTCATTTTTTGTTTTCCTCTTACTAATGGTCAAAGCAGGAACAAGAACCTTTGGGTTCTGTCCCAGGATGTGGTGAATATTGGGATACAAAAGGCTTTATGAGAAATTACCATCAGCACTACAAACGTAGAACACACACCTCTCTCATCTGCTCTTGTGCGTGGAATAAAAGACAATGCTCCAGAAAGGTGGAAATCTGTCTAAACAAAACCACCCAGCCTGAGTGGTGAAACCTGTTGTGATAGCCAGGAGCTGTGTCTGTAGGAGAGATTCTGTCTGACAAACAGGGAGATGTGAACGAGCAAGGAACAGAGACACAAAGCGACGTGAAAGGTACAGGCAGCCATCAGACAGGACTTTTTTGTGGGGGCTTTTCTGCTACCCTTGAGGGGAGTGTGTGGCAATAGAGGAGCTATCCCAGAAAAGGGCTTTTACAGAGCACCTCTGGACTGCAGTTTGGCAGAACTCTGCCACCGGTGCATGGACACACCATTAAACTCCAGTCTAGCCTTAGGATCACGACTAAAGGATTATTTGCTGCAGGCCATGTGGGGTTTTATTTTTTTCTACAAAGACTGCACTGGACATGTAAGAAAAATAGTCATAAGCCATCAGCACAGCACATAAAAGAAAAGTGGCCATGGACATCAAAACTTCCCTGTGCCAGAGCCCAGTTCTGAGGTAAGGCTTGGTGGACCGAGGCCAGTCCTGAGGTAAGGCTTGGCAGTGGCTGGGCAGGTGACACGTGAATTCCACGTTTGCTTTAGCCTTGACTTGCCATGGACTGCAGAGGGCTGTGTTTGTGTTTGCAGTGAAATATCCTGGTTTTCCAAGCAGCAGGGCTGTGATTCCAGGGCAGGCATCCCTGGGGCGTGACATTGGCATCATGGTGTTCCAGCACCGAGCCCTTCTTATGCAAAGCCATCGTTGCCTCACCTGGGGCTGCACTGCAACACTGCCACACCATGAGGCAATGTCACCATGTGGGGACACTGCTCTGTGATGTGATTGCTCCGTGACAACCTGGAATTTAGGTCTGGATACAGGTCTTTAATCTCTCCCAGAGAAACGTTATCGCTCCAAACGCGCGTTGGGAGCAGGAATGATGAAATGTTAACATTTCCTTCTCTCTGATATCCACACTTCCCATGCTCCTTTCCTGCTGGATGGTCCTAACAATGATGACATGAAAGCTGTGGGGGACTTTGCACTCTGATGGACAAATAAAGAAGTTAGAGGAAGAATTATTGTGGAGTCATAGTTGGAATTAACCCAGTCCTCTCCTTATTCTGCGCAATAACTCTTTGAAAATAGCGTCAGATTGTGGCTTATGTTGTCTAAAAATGACAGGTTGGAAGGGAAGAATTGCAGAAATCATCAGTAGCTCATCAGAGCAAAAAAGAATTGAATTTGTGTAAAACCCTTCTATGGACAAATCTCAGCTGCAGTCAGGGAAGAGCAGTTTTTTATTCCAGAGTGGTCCAGGCCTGTGCAGTTGGCAGAGATTAATTACTCCAAAATACAGGGCATCTGATTACTTAAAAGTGTAAATGATTTAATGAGATGGGAAGAAAAAAGAAATTCCCACAAATAATGGGTTCTGTCTCCATAGGAAAAACACTGATAGGGAATCTCTGATCTTGCTGCCACCGAATTTCAGGTAGGTAATCAATTACTACCCTGTTATTTGCATGCTGGAAAAGCATCCAAGCAGCAAACATTTCAACAGGTCTGATAATAAAATATCATGGGGAAAAGCTGGAAAGAAGAATATGGGGAAGAGAAGAACAATGGGCAAGGAAGTGGCTGAAGAAGATAAAGAGTGACAGAGAGAGGTAGGGTGAAACTTGAGATAAAGATGGAGAAAAAAGGAAATCACAAGGGAAAAGTGGAATTCCCATGGGATCTCCTTGCCTCCAGACTATGAAGTATTTCATTAGGCTGTTCTGAAAAAAAAAAAATAAAGACGATATTTTCACAAGAAATAATTCTCTTTCATAATAGACAGGGTGGAGTCACAGCAGCAAACACGGGAATTATGTAAGAGCACATGGGAAAGGAAAACAACTGAAACCCTCTCTGCTGTCCCTTCAAAGAAGGGCACTTGCCTCACAGAAAAACTGAACCATCCTCTGTAGCCACATGTAATGCAAATGGAAGCAGTAAGTGGTGCTCAGAACTGCAGGTGTTCTGGGGCTGCAAGGTTTTGATGAGATCTCAAACCCCTCATTGTGACTAGACCTCCCTCGTTGTCATATTTCAGCTTTCAGAAGTGCTGCCACGCTGCTACTTTGCATGATGTTCACATTAATTGCTGTTAAAAATGAAGATTAAGTGCATCTTAATGAAGTATTACCCAGCACTCAGGAATACCCTTGTTTGCAAACAATTTCTGATTCACTTCCCCATTTAACATTGTATTGAACACTAACAGAAGTTCAACCACATTAAACTGTTTCTGTTGCCTTGAAGGGAAACTGCTGCTCAGAGCAAAGGATTTGGAGAAAATAGTTCTTGAAACTTTTTTCAGGACCTTTTCCTCCTACAGCTTCTAAGAACATTCCCAGGAGTGTTTCCATGGTATGAGTTTAAACAAACCACTTAATCCTCATTGTTTCTAGCCCTGTGTCTGTGAAATGGGAATAATACAGTGCCACAGCTTTTCTGTGCTGAGCTTTCATCCTCAGAATTAGCAATATTTTGAAAGCTTTAGAGGAAAGCTGATACATTTAAGCAGATTAGTTATATTTAAGCAAATTGTGTTTGTGTTTTATATAAGTTTTAGAAGTTCAACCCATCCACCCATAGCTTTTTGTGGTTTGCAGGGTGAGAATAGGAAGATTCAGTCCTTAATCTCCTGGCTTTTCTTCCTTTTTTTAGGTTTTTCGTCAACCTCCTGGGTTTTCTATTTCATTTCTGGTTTTTCTTTAGCCTTCTGTCCAGTTTGTAAAGGCAGAGGCACAAAGCTGTCTGCAAGTCAAGAGATGAACTGCTTGCAGCTCCACACGATTATCTGCACAGCAGTGCCTCACAGTGAACTCATTTAAGCACCTCGTGAAAAGCAGGTGAAAAGGAGCAGAAGGAACCTGTTGGATGTTGACATCCACCTCCCAACTCTCCAATCCCCTCTCGCCTGTCCTGCCAAAATGCTGCTGCTCCCCCCGTGCCCGATTGCATCATTCATTCACGTTGCTGTTATAAAACAGGTACCACACTGGTGCCGGGCAGCACAGGCACAAGTTCCTCCTTATTTTCTGTGCTGGAAAAAACCCACGGTGTTATGGATCTGCGAGCCGAACGCCAACCCCTTCCGACCTGCGAGAAAAGCACGATCCCGGTGACTTACAGAACTGAACTGGCCGTGGCTGCTACTGCCGCTGGGAACCTCTTGGCTGCGCCAGACAGGGAGGGATCAGCTGAGCCCTTCAGTCACACAAACCCCACACACGGGCTGCGCTGGACGAGAGCCGCATTTTGCCGCTCAGCCCCTGATAAAGCGCTGAGTAAGCCAGCCCGGGGGGTTTGTTTGAGGTGGTTGGACACATGGAGCAGAGCAGGGCAGCTGTTCGCTGCCAGGGAAGGCAGCAGAGGTGTGACCGCCCCACGTCAGGGGAGGAGCCGGCGGCCCGGCTCGGGGCGCTCCGGGCTGCGCGGGGAGCAGCGGGCGCGGGGAGCTCGCCCACCCCGCCGTGGGCACGGGGAACGCGGGGCCGAGCACGGGGATGAGCCCGGGGAAAGCTCCGGCAGGCAGCAGTCGGGAGTTTGTCCTCTCAGAAATCAGAGGCGAGGCAGGGACGCTGTTTTCGGGAGAGAAGGGAGGGTCTGTGAGTTGAGATTGCAATATCGCCTGTTGGCTCAAGCTGTTAATGCATCCCTGAGCAAAGTTACACAGGCAAATCACATCCAAAGCCGGCAAAAGCTCGGAAGCAAAGGGAAAACGGCGTGGGAAAAGGCTCTGTGTTGTTTCCCCAAAAGCAGTGTTGTCAAAAGCTATGGAAAAATTGCCAAACCTGCCCGTGCTTGTGTTTTGGCATCCCACGGAAGAGCTTCCCTCGCACACTGCTGTGGGTTAGAAAATGGAAGAGTGCCAGCCCAGAAGTTGTTTGGTTCAAGGTCAAGAAAACCTGATTTAGCTGATTTAGCTACTTCTGTTCACTTGTGCCAGGAGTCCTGTGACTGCTGCCCGTCTGTTCTGCATCGCTGGATGCTCCAGTCACATTCTGTGCATGACCTCTTTTGCCATCCTGGCAGTGTCACCCCTCAAAATTCCACTTATTAATTAAAACTGATCACCTTTTGTGCCCCTCCTCCCTTTATGTTTTTTCAGAATTTCTTAGTACACGACCAAATGTTCACAGGATCATCTCTCAGTAACTTCTTGAGTCAGGAAAAGATGGGACCAAGCCCCTCTGCTGCCAAACTGGTGCCAGGGATCAGCAGCCTGGTGCTGTTTGTCAGCTTTATCGTGGCAGGACAGGATGTTGGTTAAAGCAGATTTAGAAATCATTTCTGTGAATAAGGTTAAAGGAAAACCCATCTTGATAAAGATGAAAGAAAATGGCTTTTACTGAGAATCTCAGAGGGGTTTTTGCCAAGATAAGCAGTGCCTGGCTTGACTAAGAGAATTGCTGCTGAATATTTCATGAAGGATATTGCCTTTATTTGGCTTAGTTTAATGGACATGTTGGCTTTAATTTAGTTAAATATTTTGATTCTAACCTGGTGTAATCCATTGAATTCATAGGGCAATTTAAATCTGGTAAGGATTCGCCCTTTATTTTTATTACACATAAAAAACAAATACACAGAACAATTCAACAGCTAAGACTGAAAAAGGAAGAAAAGCTTGTCTTGATGGCTGAAAAATGCTGCAAAACGGGAATTTAATGGGAAGATGCTCGTGAGAAATGTTCCTACAGCACAAAATAACTATCCTGAGGAATGTGAGCCAGCAAAGAAACACAGAGAGCTCTGCCTGGGAGCTGTAGGAGGATGCTCAGCAGTGAAAATACAAACTTGTTGATGCAAACGCAGCGCCCAACTCTTGTACGTCACTACAGAACCTCTCCATTTGTACAAAAAAAAAAAAAAAAGCAGAGACCACCTGCATGGGGGATTAGGATGTCTTTGAAAACAGCTTTTCCCTTATTTTTTTGTTTCCCTCCTAAAAAAAAAAATCTAAAATTCAGACTAAATTTCCCCTGTATTTTCCTGCAGCAATAATTCCCCTCACAAACCCAAACCTGAACCACATCGCTGCCAGCCCCACACAACACAGGTGTTTGAGGATGGATAATTCCTGCCTTTCCATAGGCATCATCAAGGAAAACATAAAATATAACAAGCCTGCTGGTATGGGTTTGACAAGGCTGCCCTCTACTGAGAACAACCCTGAGAGGAACAGGCAAAAAAACAACAAATCAGAGAATCAAGAGTTTGTGTTTGTGAGCTGGGAGTTACAGAATCCAGGGCAGAGCTGGGGATCCAGATGTTTTAACTGGACATTGCCTCTCAGATATTTGCACTGCAACCTCTGGGCCCAGGTTGGGTGTTTTGTTTTGTTATGGTTTCAGCATCCCAACAAAGTGAAGACAACATTTTAACAGAGTTCCAGAGCCAATATTGAAAGGCCAAGTGTGATTCCCTGCATTTTGCAATGTTTAGTATTTATTCCTAATGACTGCAATAACAAAGGAGAAAGCCCAGCCACTCCACTGGAGTCAGCATCAAAATACTTCACAAGACACTGCTCAGCTAAACAAAAGGGCTCCAAACTTGGGTTGTTATGGCCAAACACCAACTCCATCTAAAAGTTTAAAAACCAGAATCCCAAGGATAGCAGCAGCTGTCCCTTCCAGGGACAGGGAGTCCTCTTCTCATGCGCAGCGTGGCATTTTGCCCAGGAACATGAGATCCTCACCCAAAGCAGGTGCCACAGCCTGCAGCCAAACCCAGCCAGGCTGCCCTGACACCTGACACTGACTTTTTCCAGCAAGCTCCCCCAAAACTCCTGTGCAGCAAAACTGGACCCAACAGCAGGCTCAGACTTTACTCCCGGAGGTGGTGTGGAAACATGTCCAGCTCATTGCATTGCTGAAGCAATCCAGGGCTGCATCCAGAGCTCCCTGCTACAAAAAGCGGGATGGACAGGGAGAGATTTCAAAAAATTCACAGGTTTGGGTTGGAAAGGAACTTAAAGATCATCTTGTTCCAGCCCCCTGCCATGGGGGGCACCTTCCACTATCCCAGGTTGCTCCAAGTCCCATCCAACCTGACCTTGGACACTTTCGGCGTCTCTGGGCATCCTCATGCCTGGCGAGCGAGTGCTGAAGTCTTTGTCTTCCCTGGAAGGGTCTCTGCCTTCCCTGTACCAAATACTGACAAAATCCTGGCCTCAGTGCCAGCTGTCCCTGTGGTCAGCACCCTCTGGAGCAGCTGGGCTGCAGAACCCTGGGAACTGCCTGGGGATTATTCTGGGGCTGGGCCCCTTCCTCATGCAATACTTGAAAGAAGAGGGTTGTGTCACACTGGGTGTTGCCATGTGCTCCAATGGGTGTTTGAGGGTACAAGCCCAGATGGAGCAATTTGGGATTCAAACCTGGTGCAATCAGTGCCCACAGGGATGTGAGGGACCATGGCAGGAGCTTCTTCTCAAGCTCCTCTCCAGGGAAACTCACTTGTCCTCTGTCTCAGAGTCCAAAGACACAAATATTCCAGTGTCTCCAGGAGTGAGCCCTGACAGGCCACACGTTTCAGCACCCATCAAGCTTGCCTTGACAATATTTCTGGTTTTATTCCACAGGGAAACCTCTGCGCAGCCTTGGGAAGGATCATCCCCATCCTTAGAACCCCTGGGAGGGATTTAGTCCAGGAAAGCCCCAGGCAGAGGGTGTGCACTGGGGGCTATGGAGGCCCCAGTGTCCACACATCAGCTTGTATGTTATAAGAAGACGAGTTTTGATTAACCTCAACCCCGAATTTAACCAAGAACCATTGATTATTAATCCAGTCCACTTAACTATTAATTCTATCGGTCTAATGTGAAATCACCGGGTTTAATTATTATTCTCGCGGTTCTGCGAAGCTGCTGGGGGTGTCCATGACACGAGAGAGCGGGTTAAGCACCCATCACCCCTGCCCGTTCAGGGACCTCCGCACCCGCGCCGCGCTCCCCTCACGGCCCGCTCTGGGAGGGGCGCCGCGCACACGCCTTAGCGGCGGGGCGGGGGCGGGACTAGGCGGAGGGACAGGCGCTGCAGCCAATGGGAACGCGGCTGCGCGCCGGTGAGCCAATGAGAAGACAAGGCGCCTCAGCGGCTGGGGCATCCCGGTGAGTGACAGACATAGTAACCAATAGAAATGAGGCACTGCGCCGGAGGGCCAATGGGCGGGCCCGGAGCGTTCTAGAAGGGGCGGGCGGGAGGCGGGGCCGCAGTGCCCCCGCTCGGCGCGGCCCAGAGCGGAGCGCAGTCATGGCGGTCAAGGCGCTCAACCCCAAGGCCGAGGTGGCCCGTGCCCAGGCCGCGCTGGCCGTCAACATCAGCGCGGCCCGCGGGCTGCAGGACGTGCTAAGGACCAACCTGGGGCCTAAAGGCACCATGAAGATGTGAGGGAGCCCCCGCGCCTCTCGCCGCGGGTGGGGTTGGGGCGGGAGCACGGCCTGAGGGGCGGCGGGGGGTGCCGGGACATGCGGAGGGAACAAAGGCGGAGGCGTGAGGGGTGAGTGGGTGAGGGATGGAGGGATGGGGAGGGAGGGGTCCGGGCCCGCGGCCGCGCACGTGTTTTGGGGCCGGGGATGGATGGGTGGATGGATGAATGGGGAAGGAGCGGGCCCCACACGTGTGTTGGGCCGGGGCGCTGCTCACCCGCCCGGTGCCGCCCGCAGGCTCGTGTCGGGGTCCGGAGACATCAAGCTGACCAAAGATGGCAACGTGCTGCTGCAGGAAATGGTGAGCTGGGGCTGATCCTCGCAGGGGGGATTTAGGGAGGGACGAGCGCCTTCGGGTGAGGGAGGATCGCGTCCCCCCACTGCGCCACCTTTATCCATTGAAAGCAAAATGTCTCTTGGGAGGAGGATAAAGAAGTAAGCGCAGCTTAAGGCAATACTGTAAAGAAAATAATGGTAAAAATATAAATGGCACCATAAAATGAGTAAAATAACCAGCCAGAGGAGTAGCAAACCAGCTAGGGTATGTACAGCACTGATCATGCAGAGATAAATAAATTCACTCCAGACACAATGGATTTAGTGCCAGCCTGGTTGTGATGGTGCATCCCTTCTCTGTCAAGCTCACAGTGAGCTGAAGACTGGTTTGGCTTTGAGCGCTCAATATTTTTGTGTATAGATGCATAATCTGGGGGGAAAACTGTTGTATGGATTAATTCAATCACTTTACTGTCAGAGTGATTGTTGGTTTTTGTTCAAACCTGTTGAATTGCCATAAACCATTAAAACATCACATCCAGTTTTTTCTTAGCTGATCTCGGATTTTTGTTTGCTGTACCACTGCAGTGAAACTTAACTGCTCAGCTTCTTATTTTTTGTCTAGCAAATCCAACACCCCACGGCCTCCTTGATAGCAAAAGTAGCAACAGCACAGGATGACATCACTGGAGATGGCACCACCTCAAATGTCCTCATCATTGGAGAGCTCCTAAAGCAGGCAGATCTTTATATTTCTGAGGTGTGTATGCAGTGTTCTTTTGTAGGTGTGCAAGTTAAAAGCTTCACTGAGACCCTTCAGCTTTTGTTTGTTTGTTTGTTTGTTTAATGTTTAATAGGAGTGAAACATACATATATTGTTCTGCTTAAAATGAGAAGATGTAAAAAGGGGGAAAAGCTGGAGGAGAGGACTTAAAACTTGTTCAAAATCAACCCCACTTATTGTGGCTACTGTAGCTTTCAAGGTTTTGTGTGATAGCTGCTCTTACTTTGTTTTGTGTGAGTCAAAACACTTCTTGTGTGTTAAAAAGGAGCTCCTCCCTGAGGGCAGGTGGACATTGATACTGCACAGCGAACACCCAAGTGTGCTTTGTAGTTCCCTTGGTTTCAGTTCTGTGCTAAATTAATCTGTACTTTTCCTCTGCATTGGAAGGATTTGCATTCCTTTTATATGTATTCAGAAGGACAGAACACCTTGCCTGTGTAGCACATTCCCTGTGCTTTGCCATTACGTGGAATCTTGCAACCATGGGTGTGGAAAAAGGACTATTTTGTCTCCCACTGTCCAATAATTTCTCTTTCCTTGCCTTAGGGTTTGCACCCTAGAATAGTTGCAGAAGGGTTTGAGATTGCCAAGGAAAAAGCACTTGAGGTTTTGGAGCAGGTCAAAGTGTCCAAGGAGATGGACAGGGAGACCCTCATAGATGTTGCCAGGACATCCCTCCGGACTAAAGTCCATGCTGAGCTTGCTGACATCCTGACAGAGGTGAGTGTCCCTGTCACCTCTGCCTCTTTGTGTGAAGAGATCCAGCTTTTAAAGTGCTGGGATGATGATTTGAAGCCTGAAAGATGTGAACTTGCACTAATGGTCATTTTGGGACATTGCCCCTCCCCTGTGTTGCAGGCTGTGGTAGATTCTGTTCTGACAGTCAGAAAACCAGGTGAGCCCATTGACCTGTACATGGTGGAAATCATGGAGATGAAGCACAAATCAGAAACAGACACAACGTAAGTCAGGAGGGTCCTTGAGCTGAGGTTTGAGCAGCCTGGGGAGTTCTGGTTTCTCTTTAGGGTATCCTAAAGCTGCCACTGGAGGAGTTGCTGAAAAGAAAGGCAGAAATACAGATTTCAGCCATAAATATCTTGGCAGAAGTTGCACAGTCACTGAACTTGATTCCTTGATGAAATTATTGAATAGCAAAAAGCAACACTGGCCTAACAATGTTGGAGAAATGCTCTTTTTTCTTAGTGTCTGGGGCTTGATGATGCTTTAGGTTAGCATCTGTTCAATACAAAGCAGCATTTACTAAATGGAAACTGAATTGTGGATTGGATATTCCGTAGGCTTTCCATTTCCCTCAGTGCATGGGTGAATTCTGCACTAGCTTTCCTCAGTAGCTGATGCAGTCAGACACCATGCCAGAGCAAATTCCTTTTTTTCCACTGTGCCTGGTGTGCTTTTTTTGTGGGAATGGGCATGCCCTTGGAAGGGGAATACATAATCCTTGTTCACTGCCAGCACAGGCAGTGCCCGGGCAGTTTGGGTTGGACCAGGTCCATTCTCTGACCAGCCTGCACTCCATGAAATTATATATTTACATACATTCATTGACACAAAAATGGTTTTAATCTCACAGGCTGATCAGAGGGCTGGTTCTGGATCATGGAGCTCGCCACCCTGACATGAAGAAAAGAGTGGAAGATGCTTTTGTTCTTACCTGCAATGTGTCTCTGGAGTATGAGAAAACGTGAGTACACAGCAAATGCTCATGTCCTAAGGATTTTTATTTGAGTTGTGCTTAAATACCAACCAAAAGGTCTGTGAAGGTGAAAGGTGAAGCTCCTTCTGCAGCCCTCTTGGGAAAGGCGATGGGTGAAAAAATGGCTCTGAGAGGCAGAGCTTCACAGTGGTTTTTATTTTGTTGTGTGATCACAGAAAGGCTGAAAATCCCTGTTTTCTTGGGCATAATTTTATATTCTACAACAAACACATAAATACACTTCAGAGTCCTCTCAGTTTCAAGTGTCTGCCTTATTTTTTGAAGTGGAAAAGCTCTGAACTAGAGAGCAGCAACAGCAGTGTGGGTTGGGGGGACTGGTTTGGTTTGGGTTGGTTTCTTTAGAATGTTGCTGAAAGGCTCATTCCTTAAGTTTATTTCTACAGCAGAGAGGAAGTTTTCTCACTGCTTTTTTGTGGGTTTTTTCCCCCTTCAGAGAGGTGAGCTCTGGATTCTTCTACAAAAGTGCTGAAGAGAGGGAGAAGTTGGTGAAAGCAGAAAGAAAGTTCATTGAAGACAGAGTCAACAAAATCATAGAGTTGAAAAGAAAAGTCTGTGGTGACTCAGACAAAGGATTTGTTGTGATCAACCAGAAGGTGAGATGAAGAGAATAACTAAAATTCAATTTGGAAACTAATTTCCTTGGCAAACCAAGTGCTGTGTGACTCACCTGGTACAGTTATCGAGACAGAATTAGCTAAATTTAGGCTGGTATTTCTGAATGTAATGTACAGTTCCTACTTGAGATCTTCTTTAAGCCTCGAGGAAGAACTTATTAGTGTCACACTGAGAGAAGGTGTTTTTAGCTTTGTCCTTATGCTGATGGTCACTTTCTTTGTTTCCAGGGAATTGACCCATTTTCCTTGGATGCACTTGCCAAAGAAGGAATTGTAGCTTTGAGGAGAGCTAAAAGGAGGAACATGGAAAGGTCAGTTTTGGGGAGAGGAGAGGGTACAATAACTGAGACAGTGAGTCAAGCCTGGCTTAAATCCACCTTTGAGGGCTTGGACTAAGAATTCCACTTCAGTCTGGGCAGCTCTTCCTGGTGTAACTCAGGGCATTTTGAGCTCTCAGGATGCTTTCAATGCAGACACCTACAGAGGAGACTTAATCCTACAAGCTTATTTTTTAAAGAGCTCTTCCATGAACAAAACCAAACTGTTCCAAGCCTGGGATCTGCATGCTGAAATACTGCACTTATTGTCAGTGACTTTGGGTTTTATTGAACATAAAACTGAGCTTGTACCTGTTCTCTGTCAGATTGACCCTGGCCTGTGGTGGCACTGCCATGAATTCTGTGGAGGATCTCACTCCTGACTGCCTGGGACACACAGGGCTTGTCTATGAGTACACCCTGGTGAGTGACCAAGTGTTTGGAGAGAGTGAATTTAAAAGAGTATTGAATTAAAACCTCATGGAAATAAAGTTCTGCTGCTTTTCCTAAGTGCTGTGAGTGCAAAACCGAGCCTGGAAGCATCCGGTTTATTGATTTGTGTCCGCATTGCTGAAGCAAGTGGCTGACAGGTGAACATAACCCTGTTTTCCACAGGGAGAGGAGAAATACACCTTCATTGAGAAGTGTGAGAACCCCCGCTCCGTGACCCTGCTCATCAGGGGCCCCAACAAGCACACGCTCACCCAGATCAAGGATGCAGTGAGGGATGGGCTGCGGGCTGTGAAAAATGCCATCGAGGATGGTGAGTCCCCTCCCTGTTAATCATATTAAGGACCTGTAGAAATCATCCCAAAATTAGGGAATTATCTATCAGCTTCCTTGGTTCCTGCTCCAATCCAAGCCCCAGCTGAATGTGAAGTGATTTTACAGTTCTGCAACCCTGTGTTTGCAAGTGGTTGATACCTGTGTAAGTACTCACCTGTTGAAGTGTAAGATGTGGAGGGAAGAGATCAAACTGCACTAAAAATGAGCTGTTTGAACTGAAATAGGTGCTTTTCCCTTGCAGGATGTGTGGTGCCAGGAGCAGGGGCACTGGAGGTGGCAGTAGCCAATGCTCTTGTGAAACACAAACCCAGCGTGAAAGGAAGAGCCCAGCTCGGAGTTCAGGCTTTTGCTGATGCTCTGCTCATCATTCCTAAGGTATAAGGAGTTCCTGGGTGATGAAGTGGCTTTAAAGCACACACAGACTCACTGCTTTTTCTGCTGGAGAGCTCTCTAATTAGCAAAATGAAGCCAATCTCTCTGTTCTGCGTCAGGTGCTTGCTCAGAACTCAGGATATGATCCCCAGGAGACGCTGGTGAAGGTCCAGGCTGAACACGTGGAGTCGGGGCAGCTCACTGGGGTTGATCTCAACACTGGTAAGGACTGCCTCAGCCACAGGGTGATGCTCCAGGTAGAACCTGGCTCAGCTCTGTGAAGAACAAAGTGTTCTGAATGCAGAAAGTTTGACCTTTATTTACAAAAAGCTGCCCAGAAGCCTTGGCAGTCAGGCTGTTGTAGTTCAGTGCATTGTGGTTTGGGGTTTTTAGAGGATAAAGCACATGGTAACACTGTTGGATACAGTGGCTGATGTCAGATGTCAGCCAGCAGAAAGTCTCTGTGTGAGCTGGTTATTTAAAGGCTAATTCACTTGTGTTGCAGGGGAGCCAATGGTGGCTGCAGCAGCTGGAATCTGGGATAATTACAATGTCAAAAAGCAGCTGCTTCATTCATGGTAAGGCTGAGAGTATTTCACTTCAAACATTACTCTGTGTGTATTTAAGTGATGTAAAACTGGGGATCCCATGTACAAGAAGATGTCTTGAAACACGAAAATGAAGCTGAGTTTGGCAATTGTAACAATATTTCTTTCCTGTTTCTAGCACGGTGATTGCCAGCAACATTCTCTTGGTGGATGAAATCATGCGAGCTGGGATGTCCTCTCTGAAAGGCTGAGCTGGAGCTGCTCTTGGGCCAGAGGCAGCTCCAGCAGTGCCCTGTGGAATTTCTCCAAGGAATCCACCCCAGGGCCCTGACCTTGGCTGTGGTGGATGTCCCAGCACCAGAAGTCGCCCTGCCATGAGGGGCAGCCCCTTTGGTAACACGGCCACTCAAAATCTTAGCAACTCAATCAAAGATTTGGCTCTAAAAAGGAGTTACTTATTTTTATTTCACTGAACTGTGTGGCTTTCCATTTTTACCCAATAAACTGTTCTGTTCTGTGCTTTGGGTGTCTGTTCTTTAACCTTCACCCCCTCTTGAACATTCTGCAGTGGGGGGCTGCATTCCTGCTCTTGGGCATTTTGTGAAACCACTGCTCACAAGTCTGCTGTGGGAACAGGGTGGCATCAGGCCTGGAATCTGTTCAGTAAATAAACTTTTAAAAGATGGATTAAGGCAGTAAATTAATAGTTTTGTTCTTGTGGATAAAACTGAGTTCACTGACTGCAGAATGGTTTGAAGTGGGTTGAAGGACCCGTTCAAGATTGTCACCCTTGTCTTGAGGACTTTTAAGATGGATTTTTAACACTGGTGTTTCTGCATTGAAGTATTTATGGACAACGAGTGCCAGAGCAGGTCTAGACCCAGCTTTCAGGGGGTTTGTGGGAGGGGAACAGGCACCTACCAGCTGGAATGATTTTCCTAATCCCAGCGGTGCTTTGTGTTAAAAGGAGTCTCCTTCCTCTGTCACACGCGACTGTGGAATGACCATAAACGAAACCTTAAAAACCCACAAGCACCGAAAAAAGCCCCCGTTGTGGGGAAGGGTTGGTGCCAGGCAGTTTTCACCCCCGTGTGCAGCCGGGGTGTGACAGAAATCCGCTTTCCCTGCAGCGCGGATGTCCCGGAAGCGCTTCCCGAGCCCGCAGCACCTCCGGGTCGGGCCCCGCGCTTCCTCCGCGGCTCCGGGATGGGGACGGCGGCGGGGCTGCTCCTGCTGTGCTGCGGGGTGCTGGGGGCTCAGCGCGGTGAGAGCCCCCAAAATCCCCGCGGTATCCCCCTGCACCGAGCATCCTGATCGTCCCTTCCCAGGGGACCCGCTCCCTTCCCGAAAATGGGACTTCAGATGCTTTGACCAGTCGCTGTCACCCCCTCCAGCACACGCAGGGACATCCCGGCAGTAGCTGCGCCTCACTCGTGTAAAAATGAAACTTGTACTGAATCTCTCCCTTTTTAGCGCTCGGAGAGGATGGGAGCATGGTGCAGCTGCCCGGAGGGACGTTCCAGATGGGATCCAGCTCCCTGGAGAGGAGGAGCGAGGAGAGGCCCGCCAGGGAGGTGACAGTGAAGCCGTTTGCTCTCGACAAACACCCGGTCACCAACAGGGATTTCAGGTGAGCCCGCGGTGCCTCGGGTGGCTGTGGGGAGGCGGCAGGGGTAGGTGTGGGTGCCAGGTGTTCCTGGGGTCTGAAAGCCAATGCTTGGGTGCTTATTAGAGAAAAAAACCGTGTCTGTCAATAGTAAATCATCCCTACAGGTGCAAGCTGAGCCATCTTAGCAGTGTAGCTTGCAAGTATCCTTCATTTTATTTCCTTTTTTCTTCTTCTCTTTTTCATCTCCTCCTCCTCCTTTTTCTTTTTCTCCTCCTCTTCCCCTCCTCCTCTCTTCTTCTTCTCTTTTTCTTCTCCTCCTCCTTTCCCTCTCCTCTCCCTATTTTTTGCCTCTCTTCTTCCACTTTTTTTCCTCTCTTCTTCCACTTTTCTTCCTCTCTTCTCCTCTTCCACTAGCAGCAGCCACAGGTTTTATTGACTTTTAAAGCGTTTTTTTAATCTCTGCAATTATGGAAGACCTGAGTGCAGGCTGAGTTTAGATGCACAGGTAACATAAAAATATCAAATCTTTGCAAAGATGCACACTGGACTGTTTTATCTGTTAAATCTAAATCAAACCATCTGGAGCTGGGGGGGGGTCTGTAAGTTTTGTGCCTTTTGCCTTGCTCTGAACTCGTTGCACGTGCAGATTTGTGGGGCAAAGAGTTGAAGAACTCTTACCCAGAGCATGTTGTATTTATACCAGGGAGTTTGTTAGAGAAAACAAATACAAAACAGAAGCAGAAGTATTTGGCTGGAGCTTTGTCTTTGAGGATTTCGTATCTGAAGAGCTGAAAAAAAAAGTCACCCAAAAACTGGAGGTAAATCAGAATCCTGTGATGAGTTTGGTATTGCTTTTCCACTGAGGAGCAGCTGCCTCTTTGCAGAGCCTGGCTGTTCTCAGAGGTTTTTCTCTAGTCTGGGGTTGTTTTGCTTTTGAACCTCAGCAGGATTGAGCTGGGGTTGATTCATGTGCTCCTCTGTGAGCACTGTCAGCCCCTGGTTTGTCAGTCTGGACTCCAAGGAGCTGGGAGGAAGTAAAATGTCTTTCAAAGTACTTCAGTAATCCAACTTTAAAATAGAAAAACTGAACAGCATGAGCCTCTTGATCTATTTTCACTTCTAAAAGCAGATGCCTCTGCTCTGTGGGAAAGCACCATCCAAATGTCTGTGATAACCCAGCTCAAGCTGCAGCATTTCCCAGACTAACACACCCTGCTGTGGGACGGTGTCACCAGGCCAGGTGTCACCAGCTCACCTTTAATCTGGTGTCATTTCTTTCCCCAGTCAGCCCCATGGTGGCTGCCCATCAAGAAGGCTTTTTGGAGACAGGTGAGTAAATCCTGATGTGGTAAAATCCTGGTGTGGTGACTCCTCCCCATGCTGGGAGCTTGTGTGTGTGGCTGAATCATAATGACCAGAAATGGGTGAAAAAACATCTTCCATCCCCTCATCTCTTTTACCCCTTATTCCCTTTGTAAGGAAAATTTTGTAAAATTAATTCAAATCTGCTTAAATCTCTCCCAGCCCTCAGGCCCTGGCTCCAGCATAAAGGACAGGCTGGATTACCCAGTGCTGCACGTGAGCTGGAACGATGCTCAGGCCTTCTGTGCCTGGAAAGGGAAGAGGCTCCCGTCGGAGGAGGAGTGGGAATTTGCTGCCAGGGGAGGACTGGAGCGTATGTACCACAAGCCCTGAGCTTTTCCCAAACCAGGCATGGAGTGGTGTTAGTTCCACCAGATCCAAACTTCCATCCAGGCTTTCAGGGGTTAATTTAGGGGGGTTTGAACCACCTGTTTTGGCCTGAGAGTGTAATAATATTAATAATTAATAAACCTAATTATAATAAAATAAATATGATAATAAAATATATAATTATAATAAAATAAATCTCAAGCTGAGCAGAAAAGGACAATCATAAAAGCCTGGTTACAGATTGGAGTGACCCAGAGCTGACAGGTGTCTTTTCCTCCCTGGCAGAAAGGATGTATCCTTGGGGAAACAAGTTCCAGCCAAACCGTACAAACCTGTGGCAGGTAAGATCCTAAAAATCATCCCATCCACACTGGGCTCTCCTCAGCGTGGGGTTTCACTCAGCCACTGAGTGAGGGTGCCCTGGGAAACGCTGTGGGTACTGAAACTGAGCTCCTGGTGGGTTGTAAAAATACCTTCAGAGGGAGCAGGCTCAGCCCATCTTCCCTGGGAAAGCAGGATTTTACTGCTTCTAAAAATTCATGCATAAATTTGTTTGAAAAGGGAACTTGGGACAACTTCAGGTAGTTGATCTCTCTTGACCAGCATCAATTTACACCAGAGAGTTATTTGCCTAATTTTAGTGCAGCACAGCCCTGTGAGGAGCAGGACTGGGTGTTGCTTGTGGGGTGGTTCTTTGCTGTGAGTGATCTCTGTTCCCCCAGGGTGACTTCCCTCGGGGCGACACGGCTGAGGACGGCTACCACGGCGTCTCCCCGGTGACAGCCTTCCCTGCCCAGAACAGCTACGGTACAGCAGCACCCTCCTCCTGCCTTGGGGATGGCATCTGCTTCCTAAATTAACGTTAATTATCAAATCCTGGAGCTGGGGCAGAGTTTCAGATGTGTGGGATTGTGTCAGCATTCGGGTAGAGTGAGCCCATTGATGGTTGGTGCTGGAGTTGGCTGAGGTGCAGCTGCTGCACTTCAGGGACCAAAACACCTCCTTTTAATTACAACTCAGCTGTTTTGCAACTCAGTGGGATGTAACAAAAATCCCAGGGACTTTGTTTGGCTGCTATGCCCTCATGCACATGCAAAATGATGAGACACACTGAAGTTTGAAACACAGTGAGGAATTTCCTCAGCCTCACCATTAAACCACGCTCTTGAACAATGCTTTGAATGCTGTGGCCCCTCCCATGCACCAAATCGGCAGCCTTTGCAAACCTGCTCTCCTAATTCTGACACAAAACCATCTCAGGGCTCTATGACCTGCTGGGAAACACCTGGGAATGGACGGCGTCGGAATTCCCAGCTCCGGGACGGGCATCCAGGGCTCAGAACATGCAGGTGCTGAGAGGGGCCTCGTGGATTGACACTGCAGATGGCTCTGCAAACCACAGAGCTCGTGTCACCACCAGGTAGGTCTGGCCAAAGCCCAGATGTCGCTGCACAAGGATTTTCTCTGGGTTGGTTTTATTTTAAAAGATATTTGTTTGTTCCTACACAACTTTTTTGAGAAGCAGTTGGCAGAGCACACTACAAATATGGCTAAAAACTCCTCTGCTGTAAATCCATTCCTAATTGCTTCTCAAATCATGTGTGTTTTACAGCAGATATTTATAATTAAATGCTTTTCTCTAAGTTATTCAGGGGAAGTGGAAGATGTTTCTAGGCTGTTCTACCAGGTCACATTAGGGTTGTAAGCAACACATTAGGGTTGCGAGGGTTGTAATGTATTGGGGATATGTGTTAACTAGGAAAGATCCCTAATTTTGGGTCTCTTTTTCCCTGTGAGGATGGGGAACACACCAGACTCAGCCTCTGACAACCTCAGCTTCCGCTGCGCTGCCGACGTCCCGCCCATCACAGCCTGGAAAAGCCACACCAAACCCGAGCTCTGAGGGCTCACTGTGAACACCTGAGGCATTTTCTCCTGTGGAGATGAACAGTAACCCCCAGCTGTCACTTCCATTAAACCCTGATTGTTTTTAAAATTCACAATAACTTTGAACCTTTTCAGTGCTGGGGTGTCTGGGTGGGACCAGCGACTGGGATGGCAGGAAGTGAGGTTTGTCTCCTTTTGGTGTGGGAGATATTCCAGCTCTCCTTTTGTTGTCCATGTAAAGTAAGCAGAGGTGTGCATGTGTGGGACTGGGCCAGAGCTGCTCTGATCTCCAGCCCCAGTGAAGGGACACCCACAGGCCCCCATGACCACCAGTGCAGGGCTGCTAGGGGGGAGATTATGAGGGCACATCCCTGGAAGGGGGATTCATAATCAATCCCCATTCCCTCCGGAAGTTCCAGCTTCGTAGCACCTGCTGAGCCTTCCCAGAAGTAAAACAAAGCACCTTCACTGGCCTTTGAGCAGTGACAAAATGATGTGTGTGACAGATGACACAAACCAGTACCCCACCTCTCCCAGGACTTAAAACCAGCACAAACTCTCTGTGCACGAGCTCTGCACCAAACCTGATGGGATCAGGAGCCCTGAGGACAAGGGTGGGCAAGGACACTGCTCAGGGCACTCATGTCCACCTCTGACTGTCCCAAAACAGGCACTGGAGGTGCCTGAGGGCTGAGCCTTCCCCGTCGGGAGCTGCAGCTGGTTATGGCTCTGTTAAAAGGTGGCTTCTCCAAACCCATTCTTCCAGTGGGACATACCCCAGGAGCAAATTATTTGCTGGGTTTGCATTTGCACCAGTCCTGAGCCCGGTGAAAGAAAATTTAAAAACCCCAGAAATCACCAGTTTGTTTTCAAAGATTTTACTCGCCTACTGTGAGCCAGGGGCTGGGGTAGTGGTGATCAGAACAGCCCCTCATCGGCTGCCAGGGTGAGCAGGATGGCCTTGCAGGTGTTCTCAAAGAGGGCAGCTCTGTTCTGGGCCTCCCCCTTCTTCACCCAGTGGCGGTAGGTGCGGAAGGCACAGGCATCAATGAGCTTGCGGACGGGCTTGAGGGCGTAGGGGTCCCTGACCACCAGCTCTCTGGTCACTGACTTCACCAGCCGGTACTGGTAGTAGATCCTCACCGAGGCCAGGACTGTCAGGCAGATCACCTGTGGCACAGGGAACAGCCTGGCATTCAGGGGGATTCCCACAACGGGGCCGGAGCACCCCCAGCACATCCCCACTGCCCCACTCCCATGTGGGGGAGTCAGGCAGGAGCTCAGTGCCTGGCACAGTTTAGTTCCTGTGGGGCTGGCAAAGGGCAGGGGTTCATGCCAGGGAATCACAGAATCAAAGCATGGTTTGGGTTAGAAGGGAACTTAAAGCCCATTTTACTCCACCCCCTGCCATGGGCAGGGACGCCTTCCCCTATCCCAGGTTGCTCCAAGCCTCATCCAACCTGGCCTTGAATACTTCCAGGAATGGGGCAGCCACAACTTCTCTGGGCACCCTGTGCCAGGGCCTCACCACCCTCACAGCCAAGAATTTCTTCCCAATATCCCATCTAACCCTGCCCTCTGGCACTGTGAAGCTGTTCCCCCTTGCCCTGTCACTCCATCCCTTGTCCAAAGTCCCTCTCCAGCTGTCTTGGAGCCTCTTTAGGCACTGGAAGGGGCTCTGAGGTCTCCCTGGAGCCTTCTCTTCTCCAGGCTAAACACTCCAGCTCTTTGAATGTTTTTTTTGGAGGTGAGAGGCAGTTTCTCCCTTCTCCCTTAAATCCTTCCTGTGAGCCTGCACCCAGGCTGCCGCACCCTCCCAAACCCCAGCCCCATCAGCCTTGCCCAACTCCCAGTTTCTCCCAGCTCAGCTGGAAAACCCATCCCACTGCTGGTTCCTGCAGCTCCCAGCCTCATCCCCACCTTGAATTTCCGGAAGGGGCTGAAGTGCCGGACCTCCTCCACGTCGTACTGCTGGAAGAAGGGGTGTGCCAGCGCCTGGCCCGCCGTGTACCGCTGCCGCGGGTCCACCACCAGGAACCGCGAGATCTGCACAGGCCACCGGCTCAATTTGGGGTATCCCAGGGATCTGCAACACCCCCTCCACTCCCAAGTTTTCCCAACCCAAGCACCTACCAGGTCCTTGACCGTGTCAGAGCGGTCATCCCACTCCGGAGAGCCGAACTGGTAATCGCCGTTCATGATCATGCGCAGCATCAGCATCTGCTTGCGGTGCCAGAAGGGCGGCGAGCCGGCCAGCAGGGTGTACATGATCACCCCGGTGCTCCACCTGTGGGCAGCCCACACAGACCCTCCAGCACCCCTGTGCCAGCCCAGGGGCACCCAGCTGCATCTGCACCCCAGGGGTGGCCACACCTGCCTTTGCACCCCTGGAAAACCAGCAGAGAACTGCCCTGCATGTGCCTGGGGACAGGGGCTGAGCTCGCTGCTGGAGGGGGGGATTGAGCTGAGCTGATGGGGAGTTGCTCCCTGGATGCTGTAGGAGGATGCCTTGAGATGGAGTATTTGACCCTTGCAGAGTTTTTTTAGGGAAGGGAGTGGGGCTTGGTGATGGCAGCCAGGCTGGATGCCCTAGGGCATAACTCGGGCCATGCAGGTGCCAGGTGTCCTGGCTCAAACTGAAAAGGGGATGTAATGCCCCAGTGTGTTTTGAGTGGTCGGTCACAGCTCTGACCACTGCAGACCCCTGAGCCTGAAGCCACCAGAGGTGGTGGCAAAAGCCCTGCAGAGCTCTGGTGGGCTGCCCTGAGCTGGCTGCTCTCTCAGGGGCTGCACAAGGTGTGTTTAAAAGCCCCATGTCTCGGAGCTCAGCCCAAGCTGACTTCTATGAACAGAAAGTGTTGCCTTCCCTCCCACAATGGGGCAAAGTGGGGAGATGGGCTTGTCCCCAGGCTGCTTCTCCCCCTGCTCTGTGCCAGAGCCCCCTGGTGACCCTGACAGCCCCTCACAGCCACCAGTGAGGGGTATCCACCAAGCTTTTGGTGCATCATTTCATTCTTTCCAAACACTCAGCTTCTCACTCACATATCGACCTCCTTCCCGTAGCCTTGGTGCTCATCATCCATGGAGCACTGCAGGATCTCGGGGGCCAGGTAGCCAGGAGTGCCACAGATCTCTGTGGGGACAGGGACACAGGGCAGAGCATCCCCTGAGCCATGCAGGTGCCATCCCTACCCGCCCCCAGGTGGATCTTTGCAGGGATGGTGTCACAGGGAGGAATTGCAACTTGTGTGCATCTCAGTGGTGACTTTGGTGAATTATAGTGGCTAAAAAGTGAGTAAAGAAAATTATATGGATGCTTGTGGGAGGGGATATCTGTCGTTGGATGTGTGGCTCTTTGCATGTAGGAGTTGGGGGAAATAATGCTGGGCTGTAAGTGGATGGGGTAATGGGGATCAACTGGAGGAAAAAAGAAGTGGAATGACTAGGATGGTTTTCCTAAAGAGCAGCAGCTTTTCCATGGCAAGGAGAGAGGAGGCTGTGTGCAGGCAGAACTTGTGTGAGGACAGCAAAATCAGCCAAACAGCACCGATTTGTACTCACAGGTAAGACAAGGAGAGAGTGGGGCTGGAAGAACTCACCAGGGGCACTGCAACAGTGGGGTGACCAGGAGCCAGCCCAGCATCTCCCCACCTCGCCAGCCCCCTACCTTTGAGCTTCTCATTCTCGTGCAGCTGGCAGGAGAAGCCAAAATCTGTCAGCTTGATGTTCATGTCATCATCCAGCAGGATGTTCTCTGGCTTCAGGTCCCGATGGACAATGTTGATGGAGTGCAGGTACTGGATCACTTCCAGCAGCGCTCGCATGATCTTCCTGAGGATGGGGGACAGCTCATTCCCTCTCCCAAATATCCACTGGCACCACAGTCCCAGGGATGGGGACAGGGACAGTGCTCTCAGCCCTGAGCATAGGGACACAGCCCAGGGTGTCTCAAACACACGCTCTGCTCTTGCAAGGTGATCTTCACCCCTCTGCATCCGGCCTTACCTGGTTTCTTTCTCGCTCAAGGTGACTTTCTCAGTGAGGTAGTCAAAGAGCTCCCCTCTCTTCATCCTGCACGAGGGAGGGGAAACAGTGAGGCAGAGGCTGAGCTGAAACAGCAAACCAGCTCTGAGTCCCTGGGGAGGATCACCCAGGGGTCTGTGCCCCTTAAAGGCCCAAAATAACTTTCAGAAAAAGGGGTAAAAATGCCTTTGTATATTTCAGTAAAGTATCAGGCAGGAGGAGAAAAGGCTGTGCCTGGAGAGGGCAAGTTTTGGATAGAAACACAGAATTGTTAAGGTTGGAAAAGATCTTTAAGATCAGCAAGTCCAACCATCAAAGATTGGGCAGGGATGGGGGTCTGCCAGTGCCATCCCACTGCTCTGACATCCATTGCACTGCCCTGGCATTAGGAATTGTGGCTTTGCAGACAGCCTGGTCCCACTGAGCATATAAATAACCCTCAGGGATGCATGACAGCTCCCACCAAAGGTTATAGGGAAACCCGAGCAGCACTGAGCCGCTGACAGAGGGGAAACAGTGCTGGCAGCAGGACTGCAATGAGCTTGCAGTAGTTGAGGCTTGATTCTACCTTAAGAGCTGGTTGTCCCCCCACTTTGCCATTTTTGGGCCATAAAAAGCTGGGACCAATCTGCAGAGAGGGAGTGGGCCCGGAGTGCTGAGCCAGCTGGTACTTACAGGTCAAACACCAAGAAGAAGAAGGTGCTGGATTCATAGCTGTCCTTCAGCTGGACTGGAATAAAGCACAGGGGCTGTGAGCACAGCAATGGACCAAAAACCACTGATTAAACTGCTAATTGAGTTAATGAGGAGTTGATCTTCACTAGTGTTGTGGTTGGGAGACAACATGGGGGGCACTGCCGGGGTGCGTGTGGAGGGAGAGCAAACAACGCTCTGAACAGGTGCCCTACATCACCCAGGGATTTCACCCCAAAAACCCTTCCTGGGGACACCCTGAGGAACAAACTGGGCAGAAACTCCCCTTGACTGGATGCTCAGGGCCTGACTTACTGACGTTGGGGTGGCCCGAGACCTTGCGGAGGATGTCAATCTCCTTGGTGGTGGCTTCCCGCAGCTCCTGCACCTCCTTGGGGGAGATGTTCCCTGCCGTGATGTCGATGATCTTCACGGCGTATTCCTGCCTCGTGGTTTTGTGGATGCACCGCCGAACCACGCTGCTCACCCCCCTGCCAGGGACAACAGGGAGAAAAGGGGGGTTCCATCCCTGCCTGCCCAGCCACCGGCACCTGGGCAGCCTGGGATTTTCATGCACGAGCGGGTCTCGCTCTGTCACCCTGTCTCGGTGGGACAGAAGGTTTTGAGCTGATGGAAAGTGCTGTTCCATGCTATTTTTAGCCCCATGCTGCTGTGGGCCCTGTTTGTATCAGATTCCCAGGGAACACTGTTCCTATCTGGCACTGGAGGACGTGGAACCAAAACAAGCTGCTTGCCAAAAATAAAAGCTTTACCTGCCCAAAATCTCCTTCGGCTCATATTTTTCATAAAACTCCTTGGATGAGTTCCAGTCTGGTAGATCTTCTTCCTTGGTCATCTCTGGCTCCTGTCAGGCAGCACCCTGGGCTTGTCTGAAGGCAGAAAGGAGCTGCAAGGAAAAAAGAGTGAGGATGAGCTCTCACTGCTCCCAGGGCTGGGATCCTTGATCCCTTACAGAAGAAAGAACATTGAGGAGGAAGGAGGAGGATGATCCTGGACCAAAAACCAAAGTGGGTATTTTGCTGCTTGGAAAAGCCATGCTCTGTCCTTGGCACGCTGTGGAGATCCCACTGGGAACAGGAGAAATCCCACTGGATTTCCCCATAGCCTCACTGTCCCCAGGGGCAGAACCAGCCTGGCTGGGGCCAAGGCTTTGGGGAAAAAATGCTGCAGCACCTGAAAACCTCATCCCTTCCCTGCACCCAGCTCACAGCAGCAGCCTCCAGAAACACCACCCCACACCAACACCACCTCAAGGGCTAGAACCTGCCTTTTTTTTTTCTTTTTTTTTTCCTTGTTATTTTTAACATGACAAAGTTGTCTTTGGCTGAGAATAAGGAGGGGAAAATCGTGTTTCAAGGGAATGGAAAGGGACTGAAGAGGAAAAAGAGGTGGTGAGGGTCAGTGAAGCAGCAAGAGGGGCTGGGTGGGTCAGGGTGCAGGTGGGGACAGAGGGACTGGGAACAGTGAGAGCTGAGCCAGCATGAGGACAGCAGCTGAAAGAGCTCCCTCAGCCACTCCTGTGCAGCTGCCAGCAGCCTCCACAACTCCTGAAAGGCTCTCATCCCATTTCTTTATCCTATTTCAGGCTTGGGGGGGGGGGGTTTTCTACACAGCTTGGTTTGTGCCCATACACAGAGTCCAAGCACTTAGGGTGGAAAGCAGCTCCTACAAGCCCACGCAGCAAAATTGTCCCTTTGGAGTGACAGTTTGTTGCTGAAGGAAGGGACAGAGGTGGGCAGGAGATCCCCGGTTCTGTGGGCTTTCCTTTGCCCTCCTCTCAGTAACTCTGCCAGGGCACTGGCAGCTCTAAGTACACTTAAATCTCATTAGCAATGTGTATCTGTCCTGACCTGGTTTTAAGGACCAATGCGGTGTTTTGGCTGCTGCTGCCAGGGATGTTTAACACGGGCTGGAGCGTTTCTAAACAGCCATGAGTTTGCTTTAATTTACAAAATTTTAGCTGCTGGAAATACTGTGATTAATGCCAAACCAAGCCGAAATAAACGAGAGGCAGGATCAGGAAGTGGGGAAAATAAAGTATCTTTGAGATGGGGGGGTAACGAAAACCTTTGATTATTTTTGAAGCTGAAAATCCAGGTCCTGGGGGTTGGTGTTGTGGGGAAGGGCTGGAGACTGGGGAGCATCCACGGAGCACTGCCGGGAGAAGCCTGGAATCTGCGTGCTGCCTTCTCCCGGCAGGGAAGAGCCCGGGAGTTTGTTTAAAACACCCTGAATTATATAAGCAGCCGGTGCAGGGCTCTAAGGGGATACCCTGGGTTTATTATCAGTGTGCAAGGGGGGCACAGAGCGTCGTGAGGGGATTTTCTGCCTTGAGGAACACTGAGGGAGAGGCGCTGGGCATCGCCCCCCGCCCGCAGCTGCCAAGCGGGGGGGTCTTTGAGGAGGACGAAGGGTATTCCAATATCCATTGGGATAAACCCACAAAGCTCAAGCAAAAGCCAGCTTTTAGGCCGCCAGAGGAATGCGGCCCCTCTCCCTCTGCCCCGGGGTGCTCCTGCCCCGACCCTCCCGCCGCTGACCCGGAGACAAAGAACGCTGAGCACGGGAGTTTTCCGGGGCAGGACCCCCCCCCTCACACACCCTCCCCTCACCGCCGCCGGCTCCTCACCTCGCTGAGGGCAGCGCCGGGCTGGGCCCAGACCTGGTGCCGGGAGCCGCCGGGAGCCGCCGGGAGCCGCCGGGAGCCGCCGGGA
>NW_024581088.1:5774665-5794028 GCF_017639235.1 Corvus kubaryi
GGAGCCGCCGGGAGCCGCCGGGAGCCGCCGGGAGCCGCCGGGAGCCGAGTGCTCAGGGCCGGCCGCCGCCGCCCGGCCCCGCAGAAAGCGCAGCGCGAGTTGGCAGCGGCGGGCGCCGGGCGGGCATGGCCGGGCAAGGGGGGGCCGGGGGCCGCCCCGGAGCTGCGGGACTTCCCCGGTTTAACCCTTCCGCCGCCGAGCCCCGGCGCGGCCCCGGGCCCTCCTCCCCGGGGTGTCGCTGTGGGGCCGCCCGGAGCTGCGGCCGCCCGCCCGGCCGGGGCTGCCCCCGGGCACGGGACGGCTCGGCGGGGATGGGCCGCGGGACGGGCTGGGAGCAGAGAATCGTGGAATCGGGAAAGGTGGGAGAGAGCTTTAAGAGCAGCCGGTCCTAGCACTGCCACCACTGAGCCGCTCGGTCGTCACCCAGCGCCAGGTCCGGACGCCTCTCGGACACCTCCAGGGATGGTGACTCCACAACTTCTCCGGGAAACCTGTTCCAGTGCCTGACCATCCAAACAGTGAATTCGTTTTTTCTAGTATCTAACCGAATCTTAAGGCCATTTCCTCTTGTCCCAGATTGGCCCAAAACCTGCACTGGTTTTATTTCAGTTTCACCAGGACGTTGAAACACCGCAGAAATGAGATGGGAGTTTCATCAGCAGAAGCGAAGCTGCTCATGTCACCAGGACAGGCAGTTCTGCCCTCATCCCCCCTGTGTGAGGTGACTCTTCTCCATTTTGAACACTGATCTAATACTTTCATTTCCAGGAACTGCAGGCACGAGATGAAGGGCTTTAGGAACAGGCAGAACATCCAACAGCAGAACAGCACTTCAGGAAAAACAGGTCAAGCTAGGAAAGCATTTTAACAGGAATTGCGCTTTTCAGAGCAGGGTTATTCCCCACCACACTTCCTGGTGGGGGCACAGCTTATCCAGGCTTTTCCAGTGATGTCCAGGAGGGTGTTTACTCTATCAGCCCCAAGGATTTCAGCAAGGCACGATGTGGCTGCTCCCTCCGATGGAAAAAGGAGGGTTTGCACTTTGCATCAGTAAATACTTTTTAAATAGTGATTATTATTTTCATGTAGCAGCAGTGGCTTTGTCACCTGCCTGAGCCAGGAAGGAGGGAAAGGCCACAGGACCATCCTCTCAGGGTTCAGCCCCATCACAGGATGAAAGAGCTGCAAAACACCCTGCCAAAATCAATTCTCACCTCCTCACCCTTTAAGCTCAACTCCAGCACTCAACTAAAGCAAGGGACTTCTAGAGAGAGAAGTTTATTTATAGACCACATTACACACATTCAACACAACAATCAGCAAAATCAGTTAAACCCTCGTTCGCTCATTCTGCTTTATTATTCACTCTTCCATTTTGTGCTAAATTAAATTGCGGCTGTGAAGTTGTATCACATCGGAAGCAGCTATGGCAGAAGTCAAGCCACAGGGATGAGAGTGTGAATATATGGACTAACAAGATACCAGACAGCTTTAAATTTTATTACTGAAGCTTTTTGTTTTCATTCGTAGGTCAGTTCTTGCAAGATGATCTTCAGCAGCCTCAAGCAGGCTTAGGCCAAACCTGAAAGGAAAGGAGTTATCTCAGTAAGTTCTGGATCCTTGAATGGAAAGGTGGTTTTCCTTCCCATAAGATAGATTTGTCAGGATGTTCCCCCCTTCCCTCATGCATTTTCTGGGATATGCTGAGCTGCAGACATCAGCACTGGTGCACAGCCACCTCCTTCCTTCCAGGACAGGATGGTTCTGTTGTCCTTAGAGCTCTGCTAATTCCCCAAATGTGCTGCTGCCACTTTTCCAGTCATCTTCAATCCATGCACCAGCACAAAAGCATCAGGAGTTCACCCTCTCTCCACCCCATCACCTCCAGCATGAAGCCCAACAGAACAGCAGCTGCTTTACCTGACTTCAGAGCACCTTCACCACTCCCCACCCTTCACCAGATGGATCAAACCCCAGGACATCATTCCATGACAATTTTACCAATTATCCCATGTAACAGTTGCCTGTCAGCACTGTGTACTTACCATTGGCAACCCTGCACTGCTTGAGCACCTCACTGAAGCCCTCGCACAGCTTGAGGTCAGTCTGGTTCTGAGCACACTCCAGGAATTGTTTAATCTCGTACTGGCAAGGAGCATACTGCTGCTGCTGGGCAGCCTGAGCAGCCTGGGGCTCCTGAAAAACCAAACAGCTCTGTAAGGACCCTTCCAATGAAGCCAAACCACCCCCACACTGCTTGCCGAGATGTCTTTCCTGCATTTTAGTCAAAATCTTCATGATTTTTAAATGACAAACAAGTAAAGGGCTGAAAAACAAAGTAACTTTCCAGGAGTGGAATGCCACATTCCGAGCAGTTTTTGAAGTTACAAACACTTGAGTGTTTTGATACACTCAGGTAACTCTGAGTGTATCAAAGGTCTCACCAACATCAGACCTGGAACATGGAAGTCTTGCCTGAATCAGAGGAATAGTACAGTAGAAAATAACACTGATATCCTGCCACCAGCACGCATCACTCTTGAATCCCTCTGAACTCTTTTTAAGATTACTCATGGTGAGTTACCTTGGAGATTCAGTCTGTAGCTACAGACTATATATGGTTTTATTTATATATATATATATATATATAGTCTATAGACTATATAAAGACTTTAAGTACCCCAGCTATGGTTCATGTGGTGTTTAAGGCTCTAGCAACTCCCTCAGCCCACGTGGAGCTGATCTTCCAAATCAACTGTGCCCATCAGTCGGTGTCCAGCTGTGCTTCCCCTCACCTGGTAAGTGATATCAGGCCTGGCAGCTTCGGAGCTGCCCCCTCCACTAAATCCTCCGGTGATGGCGTGCCCGATGGTGTGTCCCACGGCCGAGCCCACGGCCACCCCGGCAGCAGTGGTGGCCATCTGGGCCATCAGTCCCGGCTGCCTCGGCGCTGGGGCCGCCACGGCAGAAGGCGGAGCCGCTGCGGGGACAGAGGCCCGAGGAGCCGGCGATGGAGACGCGGCTCTCATCGGGGGTGCCCGGCTGTAATGACACAAAGAAAAACCTCACTTCATCGTCATCATCGTCAATCCAAACCACGCCGGGCAGGAGCCACGTGGCTGCAGGGCCAGGAGTTCACCGTTCCAGCACAGAATGTCCCGAGCTGGGAGGGACACACAGGGACCGCCAGTGCAACTCGTGGCCCCAAGGATCACGCTGGGATTACACACACCCCTGCTACACTCTGAATGCACGAACTCCGTGTTCTGGTGAGCGGCTTATGCAAGACAGGGTCAGGATTACACGCTTCTTTCCGCCTGTTTTAAAGCCTGGCCATTCCCCAGCTCGCATAGGGCTGTACTATTTGGGGAAAAATAAAATACGACCCAAAAGCGGTTGATTAACAAGGCGTTGATGTCCAGGCCCTGCAGCCGAGCAGCCACACTTCCGTCCCCCCCAGCCGTCCAACTAACCCAAAGCCACCTCAGTTCAAACCAGCCGGGCACTGCCACCACCCCAGTGCGTCACCCGCCCGCACAATGGCGGCCAGGCCACCGCGGCCTGCGCGGGGGCGAGAGGAAGGAGAGGAAAGCAAGGGGGCTCCGGCGGCCCTCACCTGGCGGGGGGCGCCACGCGGGACGTGCGGCTGCGGCTGCCCCTGGGCATGGCGGCGGGGAGCGAAGCGGCGCAGAGGGGAGCGGGAGGAATCAGCGAGCGGCGCGGAGAGAAGCGGAGGAAGCGCCGAGAGGCACGGCCCGACCCGACACCCGCCCGCCGCCTCTGAAGGTCACCGCGCGCTGCGTCACTTCCGGGACGCCGCGCGCGGGGCGGGGCTTGTGCGGAGGCCCCGCCCCCTCCGCCCGCCTGAGGCGCCGCGGTGTGAATAAATAAACATAATAAATAAACTGTAAATAAATAAACACCTATAATAAATAAACTGTAAATAAATAAACACCTACAATAAATAAACTGTAAGTAAATAAGCACCTAGAATAAATAAACGGTAAATAAATAAGCACCTAAACTGCAGTTAAACCCGCGCCTGGGGAGCCATCGGTCACAATAAATAGCGATCAACCTGCGTCTGCGGCACCTTCAGCCACAATAAACCCCTAAATTGGGATAAATATACACGTGCAGGGTTCTCGGTCGCAATAAACACTTAAATCGCGATAAACCCACTCCTTGTAGGATCCTCAGTCACAAAAAACACCCAAATCGCGGTAGACCCCAGTCTGTGTGGGACTTTTAGTCAAAATAAACACCTAAATCGCAATGAAAGTGTTCCAGCCTTCAGAGAAATGTTCTCTGTGGAGAAGGAGCCTCCAGAAGGCCTTCGGAATTGAGCCTTTCAGCGGAGTTTCACATTTTAGATTTCAGTCTGGGGCAGAGAGGGCTGAGGGGGGATCCCATCATTCCATAGAAATATCTCCAAGGGGTGCCAGAGGACCATCCCAGATTCTTTTTGGTGATGCCCAGCAACAGGACAAGGAGTAATGGCCGTAAACTAAAACACAACAAGTTTCACCTCAACATGAGAAAGAACTTTACGTTGAGGAGAAAGAGCTCTGGAACCGGCAGTGTCCCTCTCTGGAGACATTCCAAACCCACCTGGATGTGTTCCTGTGCCACCTGCTCCAGGTGACCCTGCCTTGGATGATCTCCAGAAGTCCCTTCCAACCCCAACCATTCTGTGATTCTGCGATTTTCACCCCAAAAAAGAAGCAAGGGTCCCCCCTGCCCCCTCATCCCCACCCAGGGGCTGTCTCCTTGCTTTAGAGACACTGTCTACTTGGAGAAATGAATTTTTTAATGAATTTATTAACTCTTGTATTAATCAAGCTGTTTCTATATACAGCAGCAATAATATGGGATACCACAGTCAACAGTTGGGATAATTCATGACAAAAAAATTGCTTGTTCACAGTTTCTTCACTTACAAAGGAGGTGAAAGACCAGGCATTTCAACATCTTTTACATCAGGGGATGTAACTGTTGTGAAAGAAGTGCTAATATTGTGAGTTTATAGAGCAGAAGTACAGCTCAGAAAAGCAGTTGCTGATGTGAGAGTTATTAGGAGATAAATATAAATGATAAATCACGTTCAGAACAGGGACATCTGCATTAGCTCACACTGCTGGTCTTGCTGCAGGAGCTCGTCTCTCAGAGCTTCTTCTCCCTGGTTCTTGGCCTCTCTCCATCTTGGCCGCTCCCCCGGTTTGGGTTTGGGGTTTTTGCGAAGCTTTATGAGTGGAGCACTCCAGACAGGCAGTAATTCACTGCAGAGCTGGCACCTTCTCCCCTGCGGTTGGCCCGGAATGCCCACAGATGGCTCCGGAGTTTGGCAGGGCAGAGCTCAGCCCCGCTCCTCCACCGCTGCTGCTTCCAGGGACACACATCGCACGTGTCCATTCGCTTTATCAAAAAGAAAAGCTTTGACTAAACCTCATCTTATTTAAGGGCCGGGCTATAAATGTATGGGAGAGGGTGCTTTCTTTTCCTCGTGCTTTAGTACATCTGTTATTTCTTTTTTGGTCACCCTCTTCCATCTCGGTCATCTCCACTCCTTTCCCATTGTCCCTTGTTCCCACTGAAAGCAAATCACGGCATAGAAAGCAGGAGTTATAATTTCGCTTTTCTAGAGTTCAAGCAACTCGTTTCTTAATGAGTGCTTTTCTCAATGCTTTTTAATTAATAGTTTTCAATTTTCCCTTTTCTCTTTTTTCTTTTTTTTTTTTTCTTTTGCTGGCAGAGGGATTCTTGACGCTTGAAGTCATTTTGCCGCCGCGTCCCTCTTGGATTTGTTTTGTTTTGCAGAACAATGAGGGCAGGATGGCACTGCCGGCGGGATGAATGCTGCCATTGTGCTTTGTTCTCCTGCTTTCCTTGGGAAGACTCCAGAGCTCCCTTTTGTACTGGCTCACCCTCGCATCTGCTGATGCCCACAACGCACAAGGATTTTGGGAAGGGCAAGAGAACGAGTAGCCGGTGGCCATCCCGAAAATCAGCAATAACGGTGGTTGTGGTGATGTTTACAGCGAACAAAGATTGGTTTTTTCCAGCTGCCATGACTTTTGTGTGGGTACACCACAGGGATTAAGTGATTCTTTAAGCACCAGGCAGGTGTCGATGCTTCTTCTGTGAAAGAGAGAAGATCCAGCCCTGATTTTGGGTTGTGTCCATTTTTATTGTGACCCAGAGTGATGGAATGCGATCCCAAATCTGGGAAACAAGCAATGAAATGCCATTGCTCAAGTGCAAGGCGTAATCTCCCGAGCCCTGGGGGAATCCATCAGCAGCTGTTCCCGAGCCAAGTGGAGCACCAGGCTGTGGTGTGCGCTAGGAAAAACAAACTTCTGATACGCGTCTTGTATCGTTTATCCAAATTGCACACCCCAGGAAATCTCGTGCTGAACTTTGGGGAGTGTAACAGGCCCTCTGCACACCAGATGGGCTCTCTGTGTCTGCAGGATGCGGGAGTTCGGCTCATTCTGTCCAAAAATCACGGAAAAACACCTGGAGAACGGGGCTGAGGCTCACATCACCTTAGCTCCGGTGAAGTGACACATCATCCCCGAGCCTCAAGTCAGCCGCTAAGATTCTTTTTTTTTTTTTTTTCGCATTTTCCGGAACTGCCCAGTTTCTCCCGCGTCCCAGATCTGAGGGAAAAAAAAACGTGAGGAAAAGCCCATTTTCCGGCTGGAATCAGGCGGGGCGGGGGCGTGAGGGGACTCTGCCGGGCCTCCCGGCGGCCGCCAGGGGGCGCTACGCCACGCCCCTCCCCCGCCCAGGCCTGACGTGACGTTGTCGCGAGGCGCCACGTCCGGCGCGAGCGGCCGGGGGGGGGGGGCCCCGGGGGGGGGGGAGGGGGCTGCGGCGCGCCCGCCCGCCCGGCCAATGAGGGGCGCGCGCGCGTGCGCGGCGGGCCAATGAGGGGAGCGTGCGCGTGCGCGGGGC
Organism: Corvus kubaryi; assembly: GCF_017639235.1. Lineage (NCBI taxonomy): Eukaryota > Metazoa > Chordata > Aves > Passeriformes > Corvidae > Corvus > Corvus kubaryi. Next base: position 5,781,623 of record NW_024581088.1, read on the forward strand.
GGGCCGGCGCTGGGCGCGCGTCGCGGGCTGAGGCGGAGGGACGGGGCAAGATGGCGGCGCCCGTCCTGCTGCGGGTGTCGGTGCCGCGCTGGGAGCGGGTGGCGCGGTCCGCCGTGTGCGCCGCCGGCATCCTGCTCTCCCTGTACGCCTGCCACCTGGAGCGCGAAAAGGGCCGCGACAGCCACTACCAGGCCCTGTGCGACCTCAGCGAGCGGGTGCGCTGCTCCGCCGCCATCACCTCCAGGTGAGGCGCGGGTGGGAGCCGCCGCCGCCCCCGCGGGGGGAAGGGGCTGAGGGCTGCGGGAGCGGTGGGGACGGGAGCCGGAGCGCTGCCTCCGGTTCTCGGGGGTGCTGGGGGCCCGGGGCGGTGCTCGAAGGGGCTGTGGGCCGGGCGGGGGCACGGAGGGGTCGGGGCAGTCTGGGGCGGGGGTCAGCGCTCCCGGTTTGGGGCAGCCCCATCGCTGCAGGGCCGCTGTGGGAGCGGGGTTTTTCGGGATCACTGCGGGCTGGAGGGTGAGGCACCCGCAATTGCTGTGTTGTAATCAATGGTAATTAGGTGGAGTGACAGGCGTTTTAGTGGTAAAGGCTCCTTAGAGTGAAGTGCTGTCGCTGTGAGTAGTGGTTATGGATAACATAAACAAGTCCAGTTGCAGGTGGTGTGCTTTGTTAGTTTTAATTGCAGTATTTGTATTGCGTTTTCACTGGGATGTCTCCTGGCTGCACAGGAGATGCTTTTGTGATACAGAGGAAGTGCTTCATTCAAGGGAGGCTTGGATGCCTCTGCAGCAAAAGCCCAGTCCAAATCCTGACTTACTTTGCAGACATCCAGCCAGTTTAGCAGTTGTTTTCTAAAGGCCAAGGGCTCTTATTTCTGTTAGGAGAGTCAGTGTATAAATTTGGTTATTGAGCAAGTCTATGTATTGAATGCTTTCTTTTTTTTTTTTTAAGGAGAATTTTGTTATTATCATGTTAGTGTCTTCAGCTGAATGAGTACTTGAGATTTACTTTTTCCCCCTCTCACTGCAACCTGTGCAAAAGCTGTAACAGTTTTTATAGAGGTACTTGCTGTATCATCATAACAAGGCAGTTTGAGAGAATGTTCCCATACTCTGGCTGTGAAATTGTTGAGGCAAAACATCCAGGGGACTCTTATTCTTAAAACCTCTTCTGTGCTGATAGAAGTGGGATTATGTGACAGAGATCTGTATCTCTGGCCACCTGATATTGTGATTGAGTGAAGGCTTTAACTCTGCTTTTCTGTCTGTCTCAGGTCATCTTTAGTTTGTGAAGGTGCTTGTTCATATCTCTGGTTGGGGAGTGTCCTGAAATGCAAAGTTTGGCTCTAACTAGGGAGGAGACTTCAATAAACTCACCAGATAAATTAAAATGATATAAATTAAATTGTGCTTAGACTATTGAGATTAAACCACGTGAGTCTTATGAGTAATTTAACTTTGATTACACATACAGGGGTAAAAAGAGAATAACAGAGATTTAAGTATTGAGTAGCCTGGTTTTGTATAGAATTGGTCCTCCAACAGCTTTTTGATGTTGCACAGATGCTGCTGTTGTGACAGGGAACTTGATGTCACAGTTTCGACCTGTGTTTACTGAAGGCTGGGGAGAAGGAAATCACCTAAAGATATAATTGGAATTATTTCTAATTATGGAATCATGCTCAGTAATTGCAGCATTCATTAGCAATGCTGCAGCTGACACGTTGAGTAAGACCTGGAAATCCTTTACTGTAGGAATTCTATATGATAATGTGAAGAGTTAGGGATAAAATGCACTAAAATCTCCCAGCAGTTGCTAGGAGAATCATGCCTGGAGTGAAGCATTGCAAATGCCAGGAGAGCTCGTGATCATTGGAGCAGGTGGTAAAAGGAGTTTGTGGAAAAGGAACGTGCAAGTTCTGTTCAGTGAAGCCATATTTGGAGAAGAATTTGCTTTCCAGGCTGTGCAGGACACAGAGGGGGAGTTTTGCTTTAAAAGTAAGGCCGGAGGGCAAGGCATTAAACTTGGAAATAAATTAATCTTATTTTCCATGTTGCCACAGCTCCCCATCCATCATTCTCTCTCACTTTCTCCAAGTGAATGTTCTTTGTTCCCACATCTCCAAAGTTTCTCAGGAACTTGATTTCTGAAAGGAACTTTTAACCACACTTTAGATTCCACTGGGGTAGTAGAGTTTCAATCTTGTGTTCCAGCTTTTTCAGATTTAACTTTCACTTTTCTTTGCTCATTAAGCTGTCACACTGACAATCAGAAATTAATTGATTAGCTAATTATTACAGTTAACTCTGCAGAGTTAACTGGGTGAGAAACTTCTGTTTCTACCTTGGCTTTTAGATGGTTCATTGGATTGTGTGACTTTTTATTTAAGCTGGATTTGCTGATGGAATTGGAATGTTACAATCTTCACATCTTGAGTTTTGACTCCAAGAGTGGGCTGAACTTTAAAAAGCACTTAATGCTGGTAGGATTAATTTTAAATGCATAGAATAATTAGAATAAATCCATTTATTCCTTCCTGAGCTGACTTTCTGGTATTTTGGGCGGAGTTTTTTTCACCAGCTGTTGGTATTTCCAAGTCTTGCTTTTAAGCCAGATCTGGGATTGGCACAAAAAGAAGAACAGAAATGTAAAGACTGCCAGCATGCAGAGGGAGGAGCACAGAAAATCTCCTATCAGAGCCTGACTCATGCAGAAGATTATGTTAGAGAGATACCTTCCCAGTATCCCTTACCCAAAACATGAATGGTCAGCATATTTCAAGTTTTTATCAAGGAGAAAGTTCATGAAATAGTTTAAAAATAAAAACTGTTAAGGAGTGGCTAATAAGGGCAGGTGTTAGGGCAATACCTAACATTTCCTTTGGCAGTGGCTGCATTTATTTGAAATTAATTGCTGTCTTATATTTGAGAATAATTAAGTGGCAAGAGTGGCTTTATTTATAATGAAACAGACTAATAGCAGTTCCTGAAAAATATTTTTGGTCTTGCTGTAGTTTCACAGAGGGAATTAAAGTAATAAAACACATTTCAAGTCATACAGGTCATGCTACAGCTTGAAATAAAATGTGACCTTTAAGTAGTAATGCAGAGACCCAGAGCCTTTGGCTTTGGTCTTTTGCATGCTCTGAGAGCTTTTGGGGTCTTCTAATACATTTCTGCTTTCTGTCTTGGTGAATTGGAGGTTCCTGCAGGGCAAATTAGTGGTTTTGAAGGAGGTTTTGTAGCCTGGCATGCATTAATTAATGCTGTACCCACTGTGACAGAGCCTCAAGACAGCAGCACAGACGAGCAAAGGGCACGTGTCGTGTATATCTGTAGCAATATTTGCAGCTGCGTCAGTGAAGAGGTTTGGCAATAGTCAATATTGATCTTTAGCTGATTGTTGAAGTAGTTCTAGAGTCAAAATAGCATTTTGAGAATCTGGATGGAATTGATATTTTAGGAATTCCCTGTTGTGAACTTTATGCTTGTGGGCAAGGTCTTGGATTGGTGTCTTGTGTTTGAGGCACTCTGAAAAGTTCTGAAGAAGTGTGATGTGACAGAATGGTTTGGGTTGGAAGGGACCTTCAAGTTCATCTTGTTCCAGCTCCCGTGCCATGGGCAGGGACACCTTCCTCAAGACCAAGCTGCCTGTCCACCTTGTGTTTTCTAGTGGATGCACCAAAATACTCACCTGGTAGTTCCTGAAAATGCCTGTTACATTTGGTGTGTGTTGTGGGCAGGTCTGAAAGGGTGGCCTGTGACAGGTGTAGCATTATTGTGTGGTTCTGCTCACATTCAGAAATCACTTTAAACAGTGAATTTACACCTCTCGTGTTCTGTTTGCTTGCTTTGCCGTCAGAGCTGTGGAGATTGTGCTGGTGTAGAGCTCATTCCTCTGCAGAGTGGGTGTGAATTGCTCTAAGAACTGCGGGTAAAACTGCCCCGTGCTGGTTTTTCACAGAGCACACCTTGCTAGAACTGTTCTGGTGCATCTTTATCAAGTTGACAAGAACAACCCCATTGCCCAAGGAAATGGCACATGGAGAAAACTTCCCAGACCCTCCCTAACCTGATGTTTAACCAGGTTCCCACTGAGCTCTGTTGTGGAGCAGTTCTGTAAACTTGTCTGTCAAGTTTGCTTAATTCCAGGTGAAGAACACTATGTAGCAGTTATCATTTATATTAATAATAATAAATTCCTGATATCCCAGGATTTTTTTTATTGCTGTACCTGCAGATAAATATTCAGATATGTTTGAGGTTTTCAGCTGCCAGTGTTAGTGACTGATACAAGGTGTTAGGAGGTGTAACAGGGCTTCTTCAGTGATTCCGGATTCACTGGGTTTGCTGTCTGAGGGAAGCTTGGAAGATCTCTGGTTTGGAATTGGGCAGGGAGAAATTGGAGGAGACAAATTCAGCGCCACAGGGGAAGGGAGGGAGACCCACAGTCACTCCTCTGCTGAAGGGAAACCCTGCCCTGGGAGCCAAGGTTCTCTGTCCCTTGTCCCCAGCTGGGCTGGCACTGTGCAAACAGGAGCCAGGACTGGCACAGCATGGGGAGGCAGGGAGCAGAGGCTTAGGGTGTGGGCAGGGAGGATTCAGAGCTTATTCCATGTGCAGCAGAGGGAAGGTGTTTCAGGAATGCTGGTAGAAACCAGCTTTGAGTTTTAAAGTTGCTCTTAAAGCGGCAGAAGCTGATAACTCAAGTGGGGTTTTTTTCCCCATCTTTCTAGTAGAAATTGGATGATTTAATACTGGTACAACCCTTAGTGACTGAGGCACATCTTTTACAATACACAGCAGTGCCCTTACTATGGGAATCTTATTTTCCATCCTTACAGTGCTCACACAAACATGTTTATTTTTGCTTTTCATATATATATATAATTTCCAGCTTGTCTGGAATTTGCAATAGGGCTAAGAATTCTTTTGCCTGGTGCAAAGTAAATTTAACAAAGTGCCTTTAATTCAAACTTGGGCTTCCTTTATGGTAGCTTAATAGAAAAGATTATGTAGAAGGAATCAGTGCTGTTGGCTTGTAGCTTGAATAGCCAGTGCCTCTGTAAATGCTGCTATGAAATAATTACCCACTGTCTGCTTAAGATTTTGCTGATCTAGACACAGATTTTTCACAGACTGTTTCTGAAGTAGAGCTGGAGGATATATAGAACAAAATCTCATTTGGTTATGCTAAATACTGCTGATAGATTTCAACGTGAAATTAAGTGTATCAACATTTTGGAGCACTCCTGGCAGATTTACAAATGGCAATTTTTAATCTTCTTTCTTGTGGCTTCTAATTGAAGGCTTTTACTTCATTTATTAAAACTGTTTGAATGGCCTTGAAACCATCAATTAGGTTTAATCCAAAATCTCTAGTGAAGCTGGAAAGAAGTTGCAACCAAAGTTTCTTAACATGCTCCAGATCCTTTGACCTTTATATGAGCTTTTCACTGAAAGCAGGGTGTGAGCTCTGCTCCCCTCTGAGAACTTTCACTCTAGTCCAGAACTTATCTCAGGAGTCCAGTGGTGCTTAAGGAAATGTGCACATCGCTTGTCAAGTGAAGCCTTTTTTTTCTTTTTAGAAAATCAGATTTATTGTTTCCTTGGGGTTACAAAGTGGTAAGGGGTTCTTGCTGTTGATAACAAAATAATGCTCATGGGATGATAAATAATCCTGAAATGAGAGGCTTTTAGTAACCTCCTGCTACCCAAAAAAAACCCCTAACTTGAGTTCTTTTCTTGCAGTTTTCTGAGTACAGAATTTTTAAAATTGTTTGCCCTTTTCATTGCACCAAACCCAACACCTGAGAGAGAGAATTGTGTTGGCAAAGCTGCTGCTGCACAAATGCAGAGATGTTGGATCAGACATGCCTTGGAATAATCTGGTTCCCTGAAGGATTTGATTGAATTTTCTAACATTCCTTAAGGACACTGGAATGTGACCTGGGAATTGTGTGCTTTGTTCAAGGCATCTGCTGCTGGGCCTGCCCTCATCCAGTACAGTTCTTTCCATGTTCAAATGAATTTCCAGGGGTTAGTTCAGTTCTGGGCATAAAAACTAAGGGGGTTACCAGGTGAAATTGAGGGGATGTGGTTCTGGTCATCACCAGGGGTGGTTGTTGAGGTCAAAAGTGCTCACAAAGCATCTGGTCCATCCTGGAAGGCTTCAGGGGTGGCTGCCAAGTGTTGGTGCAGGTGAAACCCCAGTTCAGAAGTTTAAGCTGATCCTTAGTGGGAGGCCAAGGAAAGCATCTCGGGGAATGATGTCTATGGCAAAACTGTTTAAAACATCTGCAGGTAACTGTCAGAGCTGGGGCTTGGCTACAAAAACACTCCAGCATTTCTTACCAGGACTGCATGGGACACTAATCCAGCTCCTGGCTAAATAGACACTTTTTGTTTTGTTTGTTTGACTTGGTGTGTTTGGCAGGCTTGGAATTCTGCTGCTTTTTGAGCCAATGCTGATAACTCATAGCTTTTAACTTGTTAAACTGGAAGGTTGTTTGCTTGTCTTCTAAAATACTTGAGATGCTGGGGGACTAAATGAGGTTCTTGGGTTCCCTTTTAGCATTTTCTCTGCTAAATTATGCTAAAATGTTTCAAGTGTGTCCCCTAATATGCTGCTCTGGAACACAGAGGATGTTCATAATTGTGCAAAAGAGTTTTAAATTATTTAAAAGTGTAAGATTTTATTGGAGGTCTGTCACTTGTGGATTACAGTGACCTCAGTTCTTTTATTCTTCCTGTTAAGAAGTAGCAATTGCACACAAATACTGCTTTAAACTTCTAAAAATGCAACAGTGCTGAGCTTTGAGAAGTACCTCAAACCAAAAGGGGCATTGTTTAGAGGGTGGATAATAACTTAAAATAAGATAGTGCACATTGGACTGAAAGTCACTGTAGTGCTCCATTTTAGATGTTGGGAAAGTAGATGAAACACTTTATTTCTTGAATCATTATTTAACTTTTTAAAGAACATTCAGAGTTGTACATGCAGATAGGGAGGGAAATTAAGTTACAAAGATGTCTTAAAGGTCTGTTCCTTGTAGTTAGTTCAGATTGCTTTTTATTTTTTAATAGGAGTGAAACTTGGGTGTGGTGAAAGTGGGTTTGGCTCGTATGTTTGTCAGAGTGCTCTGAGTCACCTCGAGTGACTTCGACCTGGATCTCAGCGCGGAACTCCTGATCCTCAGGGATGGGAGCCACCAGTCAGTACCGGGAAAAACTTGGTGAAATTGGGCTGTGCTTTTATCTTGCTGTGCAAGCAGCTCTGTAATTACTGCAGGTCGTTTTGTTTAGCATTCTGTATCCAAAAAAAAATTGATGCGAGTTAATAACACTTCTTGTAAATTAGGTTTTTTTGTAAAAGGCAGATTACATGAAAGACTTCTGTGTTTATTTTTTGAAGCTTATCGTGCTGTTAGGACTTTATTCTTGCTATTTGTTTGCCGTATTATTTTAGACTTTCAAAGTTCTCATAAATCAGGCAATTCACACCTGAGTTGGGTGTGAAAAGGAACATTATCTACTCACTGTTTATCCTTCCTCCACTTGCAAAAGTTCCTGGTTCATTGTGGGTTTTACAACCTTAATAAAATTAGGACACGATTTAGACTTTTCAGTAGGGAAATGAGATGGGAAAGGGAGTATACAAAGTAAATATATCAAGTTTAAATACTTTGCTTTTCAGTTTGATGCAGAACACTTGCTCCCACTCCAAACCTTATAAGGCTGGGGAAAAGTGCTCCATGTTAAACCCCAAGCTGCTTAGCTGTCTCCGAGTGTGTGGAATAAGATGTGAGATTAGACCTGGACTGCATGGGCTGAAATTTAATACTTGATGTCCTCAAAGCTGCTACAAGGCCAACAAGACACTTAATGAACTCTTGCATGTGGAAAAAGCTTTCCCTGTGCTCTGACCTTGCAGCTCTGCACAGATCACTCCGGGACTCTGACTCTCAGGAAGGGCTGGAACTCATTATCCTTCCACCAGCAACATTTTATTCTCTTGCAGAATAACTGCAGGGTCAGCTTCTGTAAAAGGAAATTTCTGGTATTTTAAGCTCGAGTTTGCTCTCAGACACCACAGGATGTGCTGAGCATCAGAGGTGAGAGCACTCACACAGGGGAGGGATTCAGCATCCCGCAGTTATTTGGAGTTAGGATGATGCTGAACCTTTGCACAGTTTGGGTTGTGCAGGAAAGCCTGAGTGTGTTCAAATCACTTTAATGTCACACTGCAAAGAATTCTCACTTGGAGACCAGAACAAGAAACTGAACCTGTGGATGGCAAGCTGAAGCATCTGTAAATGTAGTAATACAGAAAAATAAATATAGACTATTAAATGTAAAAATGATAATTCCTTTAATATATCTGTGTGGCTCTTTAATTTGGCCTTTGCAAATTGGACAGCACAAGACAATTGTTGCATGTGCTGTGACCATCTTATCAAAGGAAGGCTAAAAAATTAACAGTTCTCACTTAAAATCCAGATAGCATTCAAGGTGTGGGAGGAAAATTTGTCATAACTGAGATTCTTTGTAATTCTTTGTAATCCCATAGCCTCAGAGTTGTCCTGGGATGAGAGCAGGGAGCCAGGCAGTTCTGCACTGCTCTTCCCTGCAACTCCATGTCTGGCAGCTCTGGGATGCTGAGACTCTGTCCCTTGGAAAAGCACTGTCTGTGCTGCCTTGAAGCTTAATTTTGTCACAGAAGTTCCACTTTTAAAAGATTTGAGACCAAACTAGCTGAAAGTATGTTTAATTTTTGACTGTTTATACAGTAAATCTGCTTTCTAGGAATTGGGACCTGCTGGGTTTCTTGGGGAGAAGAGCACAAGAGTATTAATAGTGAATTCAGACTTAGTCTGCAATTAAAATTATGAGTTTAAATGCGTTTAGCACAGATGGCTGTGAGACTAGAAAGTATTTTGGAGATGATATTAAATTGTCCTTATTGCAGTACCTCTTTCTGTGAGAAGACTGCTTGTGATGTGGTGGTGGCAGGTCCCAGGTGTAGTGAGTTACATCAGCAACCTTCCTGCCACGTGCAGGGACAAACCTGAGCAGTATCTTGGTCCAGCAGGGCCACTGCCTCTAGGACAAGAAACTTCCTGAAAACTGCATTTTCCTTGGAGTTTTCTGCTGCAGCAGAATGAGGAATGGCACCTTTTTTACCTTGCTCAGTTAACCTGGTTAATGTGAAGCAATTGTGTGGTGCTTGGCTTGGTGCTCCAAAAATCTGCTGGCAGATATTCCAATGTGCTCTTGTGAGTTAAATTACCTGTTAAGTGGAGTAGTAAAATAACTTCATCTTTTCAAGTAACACTAATAAATAGGGTCGTCACTTTGCTTTTACAAATAATGGCATGATCTGCCTTGGGGCATCGAATTAATGGTTTCTGGCACAAATACATTTGCTAATTTAATCTTTCATCCTCCTTCCTGCAGCAGCAGTTTTGTAGGGCTTGTGCTGCTTTCTGCCTTATCACTAGAAAGTTGAAAGTCACTTTGTGGTGGATTCAGGTGTTGGTTCAAAGTGTCACAGTGTGCAAGAGCTCCAACAAACGAGGGCTGGGGATCTTGTGATGGTGCCATCCTCAGCTTGTGTGCTTGACAGATTTGGGTTCCTCCTGAGCTGTTAGACTGAGGAGCAGCTGAGATACAAATTTATGTCCTGATTCTCCTGCTCTGATCCAGCGAGGTGAGCTCTGGCAGAGCTGGAACAAATCCTTACCACTTGTACCATCTTCCCTTGGCTTTGTAGTGACCTTGTGTCCAATTTACTGTGATGCAGAGAGCTGCTAAAGCTGTCAGTGGGGGAAGGAGGTGTTTATTTGACAAAACAGCTCCAAACTACAGCCCTGGGAAGCAGAGGTGCTGTTCAGTGAAATTGCAGCTGTGTGAACTCGGTAGTTCTTGGTGCGTCAAACAGCTTTATTCAGCAAGGTGTGGGATAAAGCTGTGCCCAGTGCTCCCCCTGTTGCAAGCTGCTTGGTTTTCCAGAATTCCACACAGCTCATGGCAGGATGCGTGTCCTTTGCTTTTCCCAGCAGCTCTGAACTGGAAATCTTGTGTAAAACAATAGGTGCCCAAATAAGAGTTAATGAGTTTCCCTGTTTTACAGATGGGGTCGAGGATTCGGTCTCTTGGGTTCCATCTTTGGAAAGGACAGTGCAATAAATCAGTCAAACAGTGTTTTTGGCCTCGTGTTTTATATACTACAAATGCTACTTGGTAAGTATTCTTTCACTTCAGAGCCTAAAGTATAAAGCAGGGCTGTGGTGATGAAGGAGGAGAGCAATATGCATTGCACAATCTGCAAGAAAGCAGATAAATGCTTCCAATTTTATATCTTGGGTTTTTTTAGCACCACTCTAATGATACATGAGTCCAAAGGGCTTAAAAACCCAACTGATATCAAGAGTAATTGCATTTTCTCCTGATATGCTATTAATAATACAAGTGTGAAGACAGTTTCTGTGCTGGTATTTTCACTCCAGTATATTTGGCATTGGATTGCATGGTGGAAAAGAGAGGGAATAAAAATGGAATGAGCAGGTTTTGCAGGAGTAATGGAGAGAGCAGGCAAAAAAGTGCATGAAATGTAATGTATATCTATTTATTGGTAACTCTCTGGTTTGCTATAAAGTTGTTAATCTCGACAGAAATAACTTGACCAATAATTTTCCTATAACTCAGGAATATGAGGATGGTTCATACTACACACACTCCTTATCACAGGGCTGTCAGACAGAGCCTTAGATGCTCCCCTCCAAATATCCACTTCTTAACTGTGGTGTTTTAAACAGAGTTCTGTGTAACTGTTGCTGAGTGGCTGAGTTTGAATTCAGTTTTGCTCTGTGTGGAGAGGCATGAGTAACTTTCTCTCTCTTGTTGCAGGTATGACAGCAAGTGCAGTAGCAGCTCTAATCCTCATGACATCCTCCATAGTGTCTGTAGTAGGGTCACTGTACTTGGCATACATTCTGTACTTCGTGCTGAAGGAATTTTGCATTGTCTGCGTGCTCACATATTTGCTGAACTTCATTCTCTTTATCATCAACTACAAACGACTAGTTTATTTGAACGAGGCCTGGAAGAGGCAACTCCAACCCAAACAGGAATAACCCCTGTTGGAACTTTTGACTGACAGTCTGAAGACCCAACTTCCATTAAGTTTATTTTGCAGTAATTTTTTTATTCTCCATATCAGACACTTCCACCTCCCCCCCACCCCACCCCCCGAGAATCATAACGGAAATTTTGAATTATAAATTTCAAGGGGCTCCCAGATAATTTCTCTGTGCTAATCTTCAGTTTAAATGTGGTTATGAAAGAAAGCTCTATAACAATCAAAGACAAGCTTTAACTTTACTTTGAAGGAGTTTTAGCCACAGCAAAACCTAGACGCTCTCTCTCTCTCTCTTCCCCTTCCACTTGTGAAGTGGGTAACACTTGCTATAAAATATCCTGTATATAAATTCAGGTATAACAAGATGTGATCATGAAATGAAATACTCTAGACTAGCATCACCATATTTAATGTTGCCATGTTTACAGTATGTGTATTTTTTTTTTCTTTTTTTCTTTTTTTTCTTTTTTCTTTTTTTTTAGCTGATGGACTTAGATTTGACTAGGACTTATGCTGTAAATAAAATTAGAACTCTTGGTTTCATCCCTGGAGAACTCACTGTCCCATGGGTTTGGTTAGGAGCTGTCAGAGGGTTCAGCTCAGAGTCGACTGACACGAGGGAAGAAGTGACCTCTAAAGAACATGGAGTTGCTGCTCTCACTGTTGTGCTTTCACAAGAATGATGCTTGGGGTTGGTTCCATTTTTTCTTGGTTTTTTTTTCCTTTTTTTTTTTTTTTTTTTGTCTCCAGTAACAAAAATGGAATTAAAGCTGAAACCTGAAGTATGTTGATTAAACGACAACCTCATTAATTTCTGTACAGAACGAAAATAGCTTCATGTGGTCAATGAAAAGCTGATTTGCAGGTTGGGGGTTGGTGTATTAAGTGTTCTTTGAAAGGACTCCATTTCCATGCAGAGCTGTTTCATTTTAAGCTGTGGTCAGCCAGCCAGTGTTACTAATGTTTGATGTTCTATGAATGCTGCAGTAATTGCAATTTGCAGTGGAAACCACTGAGTGAGCAGGATAACCAAGCAGTGCACTGAAAAAGCAGTTCCTTAATTGATCTTGGTCAGGATCTTTGGTTTGTGCTATATTGGGAAATGAACTTTAGGCCTGACACACACACATAAGATCTCTTGGAAGGGCAACCTGTTTAATGGGAAAAGTAAGTCAATGTGCTCCTGAAAATGAAATGTGATATAGTGCTATCATTGCTCTTTCTAAGAACTAATTGGGGGGGTGGTGGTGCATATAATTAATGAATTATA
>NW_024581088.1:5794128-5809351 GCF_017639235.1 Corvus kubaryi
TAAAGTGCAGATTTAAACAAAAGGAACAAAATTGTACATGTTGTTTCTGCACTCAGTATTCTAAGGCTGAATGTTAAAAGTGCCTTCTGTCTTCAAATCTTAAACCAAATACTTTGTGTTGAACTTGGCAGGCAGAAGTGTCCTTGCTTTAAAAATGAACAAACAAAATTCCCAGCAAACTTGCTGGGGATAGAAGAGTATTAAGAGATCTGGTTTTAGTTTTTAGACTGAGGAGTGGTAGCAGTATTGTTTTCAGTTTAATTTAAAAGGTCGATGTGATTTGGAAAATGAAATACTTGTGTTTCAGACTGTGTGACACTGAGATGTGTGGGTTCAGCTACTTTCTGTAATTGGTGCTGTGCTGCTTCTTGCCCTTGTCAGTTCGAAATATGAAGAATTCCAACTGCATACCCATTTATTTAAAGAACTAATTTAACTACTTTTAGCATTTTCTTTCTCAAACATGAATGTCAGAGAGACACTTCCATTGTAAGTGGATTTTAAACACTAAGGAGAAACTCGACTGTGAAACGAGCAGTGTTTCCGTTGAGCAAAGCGAGTTTTGAGATTGAATTCACAAAAACAATATTTCAATTACTACTGAAGCAATTCTCTGGTTTGTACCAAGGATGTAGGTGGAAACTGCTTTTCTGTATAGAGTTCTGTGGTATGAGTAACATCTGTTGCATGTAACACTAAATGATTTGTCCCTCGTCTGACAGTTTTAGCCAACAATTCATTAAATGAGTTTTGTATTGACGAGAGTATAGTTAAAGCTTGTCTTGCTGTTTAGTTCTGTCTCTCAAATGCCTTCTGCTTTGATATCAAGGGGAATGAATGATGTTGAATTGGTCCCTCAAGGCTTGGCTTTGTTCTCTCCCAAGCCTTGAGGCAGTATCAGTGTTTAATGTGTTGTATAGATTTTATTTTGATGCATTCCTGTGATCTACACTAAAGGCATCTTTTTTTTCATCTGAGGAAGAGGTGAACATGTGCTGCCTGAAAGTTGCTCCTATCTCAGAGCAAGCAGCCATGGAGACAAGTCTAATCCGTGAGTACTTGGTCCAGTTTTTGGGAAAAAAAGAGGAAAAAAAGCCCCATCAGCTGAAAGTATTGGTGTTGACTTAACTTCACTGTGTCTTGTGCTTGTTTGTGTGGGCATAGTCTGTTCATTCAGTTTTAGTAAAAATGTTTAGGGCCAGATTTTCAGCAGTGGTGTCTGCAGTCCTTGTTTGTGTGCACGTAGGGATCAAATGGAGCTGGAGCTCGGGCTCTGGGAGAATTTGCAGCTACACTTGTGCACGAACTTGCAAATCTGATCCTTAATTGCAAACTCTCTTGTCTCGTGTGCTTTCCTTGCAGTTACTTTTTACTGGAAGTGATTTGCTAGAAATGGCCCTGATTTCTTCTATTTCTCTCTTGTGCTTCAGAAATGCAGTTGGCCTGAATAAAGGGCAGAATAATCTTAGCAGGAGAAATTTGGACCTTTCTGCTTCCAGTTCTTTGGACTCTTTCCTTGTTGCTCCCAATGATAGAAACAGCATCTTTCTTCCAGTAAAATGGGTTGTGATGTAAATCAGGAGTGCAGCTGTGCCTCCCTGCCTACCCCAGCCAAAACGTGGTGGCAAATGTGTGCTTGATCCTGGTTTCACCCTTACAAATCCAAAGGCAAATCCTAAAAATTCTCAAGGATGCAGGAGTTTGGGTAAAGGCAGGTAAATGGTACTTGGGCTGGCAGTGGACAGGGGGGTGTTACAGAGATCCTCCTTGTGGTTTCAACACTCACTAGAATGGAGGGGATAAAATTCACAGTATCCAAACAGTGGTTCTGAATTTGGGCTCTTCCTGCCCCTCTTTGGCTCTCTCAGAATCCCAGAATTCCCTTGGGATCACAGAATATTCTGAGTTGGAAGTTCCGTGGAGAGGGGCGGACTGGAAAGGCAAAAAAACCCTCATCCCAAAGCCTGCTTAGGAATTAAACATTCCTGAAATCCTCTTACTGTAAGGTACTTGCTACTCTTTAAGGCCAACAAAGCATTTGAGTCTCATGGAGGAAATGAATATTCTTGGAAGTTTCTTCCTGTAAAACATTCCTGACCACCTTCGAGATCTGAAGTGATAACAAATCTCTGGTGAGGAGGTTTCTCAATGCTGTAGTTTGCTTTTATCTGCTGCTGTACAGAGTCTCTCAGTTGTTCCAGGAGGTTGGTGAGGTGCTTCAGGCAGCACTCTGCTCCTAATTTATGTGGGCTAAAGTCAGAGATTGGCTGGCTTTGGTTCTGCCAATGTTGTTTAAACTGGTCTAGAAAAGATGAAGTATTCTGTTACCATACAACTGTATTAAGCATGGCCTAAGTATTAGGTGTTTGTTCTGTATAATATGTTCCATCAACTATTTATTCCCAGTGCTTTAAACTCCAAACACCCATTTAAAATGCAGTCACTGGGCAGATGCTCCTTTTCTCAATACAGGCTGAGAGATTCTCTATTGGAGGTTTAGGATACAATTTTGCTAACAGGTAAAAAAAACATGTAAATATGTACGAATTCTATTTGTTGCACATAACTTTTTTGGTATAAAAAACAAAACAAAACAACAAAAATAAATGTAGGAATTACCTGTGGATGTCTTGCTGCAATCATTCTTATGCTGCATTCATGCAGTCCAAACATAAGAGCTTGAATGAACCCAACCAGAGGCCTTTTTGGACTCAGTCTGAGCCTTAGAAACTGTTTTTAATGTCAGTACTGTAATTCTGTTTCTAGAAATCGTACTAAGTCGTGTGGTTTTTTTCCCCAAGACATTGTGTGTGCTTAGCAGTAGAACAGTTAAAGCACTTGATCCCCCCCAGATCCCAGTTTTCCCAGTAGAATTCCTGCAGCTTTGTGTCTGGCTGAGCGTTGTGTGTAAAGGCTGAGCAGCATTGACTTGAGGCTTTCACTGTTTACAGTTCTTTAAGCAAAAAAGATCCCCCAGCATTGTGATTTTTATCACTTTCTGCTTTATTGGGTCTGTGGGGCCACTCAAAGCCAGTCCCACAGACCACAAAATACCTGGGAACTGCTGGATGTGTCCCTGGATTTGGGGAGGGAGCTGCTGTGCAGGGTTGGGTTTGTGATTGCACTGAGCTGTTGAGAACAAGCAGGAATTAACCCTCCAATGTGTGCTCAGATTTTGGGGGGCTGAGCTGAGCCCTGGTTTGTAAGGAGTGAACAATGTCAAATCCTCATCTGCGTTTTGGTCAGGTCTGTTGAAATTGGGGAAGAAAATGAGTTTTTAAAGGATGATGTCTAGAGATGGAGAAGTTGAAATGACTTTCAAACACTGCTAGTGGGCTTAAATATGGTAATTGTTTACACCATGGTGTGTTTGAACAAGTGTCTTTTTACTGTGCATAGAGTTTTATATTCTGGGGGTTTAGTTCTAGAGAAAATCTAGGCCTAGCACGGTGTGAGGAATGCTGTAGTGTGTTCTTTCTTTTCCCTTCAAAAGACAAGAAAAATTGTTGTGGAGTCTGCAGTGAACATCTGTGTCCTTATTCTGCTGGGGCAGGGTGGAAGGTGGTGTTGGTTCCTTGGTCTACCACCTCTAAAGGGAACAGAATTTGGCCACCACACAACAGAAAAGCAAATATTTTCTTTATATGGTCAGATTTTGGTCACTTCCCTGAGACACTCACACCAGAGCCAGCTGCACAACAGGGAGTCATGGCAACAGTTTCACCCAGAATCTGTGAATTCCAGTAATCAAACTCCATGATTTTAACTTGTCAAATGCATTGGGCAGCCTCTGATTTTGTTGCTCTGCTCCTCGAGATGGCTGCTTTTGGGACATCACTGGCAAGTTTGCAGACTAAATATTCTGAGTTTTTCTATGTGGTGGTGTGATCCCTGACAGTCTAAAGCCTGTTTTTTAGCCTGGCCTGAGGCTGGTGTGCAGCCCTAAAGGGACATCACTGAAGCAGCACCGGAATCTACACCTGGCCCTACCCCAGAGGGCTTCAGGCCACTCTCTGAAAGGTTCAGAGCAGAATTTCCCTCTGGGCTGCTCTTCCTGTGGTGACATTTAATATGAAGGAAGCCCTTCCACGCTGGAAGGGCTCTGACAGTGGC
Source organism: Corvus kubaryi (assembly GCF_017639235.1). Lineage (NCBI taxonomy): Eukaryota > Metazoa > Chordata > Aves > Passeriformes > Corvidae > Corvus > Corvus kubaryi. The sequence goes on from NW_024581088.1 coordinate 5,798,242, forward strand.
ACTGTTAGGCACAGTTCATGTCTAATAGTGGCAGTTTTGGTACTGTAAAATAAATAGATTTAAAGCTGAGTTGATGTAGTCCCTCCCTCTCTAACATATCCCACCTTGCTGCTGGAATAGGAATTCCAAACTGTGTGTTGGAGTATGTTGGGTGGTTCATGCCCTTCCTGCCTGCTGGGAATGCTCAGGATTTCTCACACACCCATCCTGTCAGGCCAGAGCAGCTGCACAAACTGTGCTCCTCTGCAATCCTGTGCACAGTTTGCTGTGATCTCAGTAGTGTTAACTGTTAGGGGAGTTTAACTGGAAAACCTCATCTGCATTAGTGGGATGTGATGTTCATTTAGAGTAACTTAGATTTTTAAGTTCAGTATTGATTTGTATCATGTAATATTTGTAATTTTTTTGCCATAAACAGATACCTCAGTCAGGATCTCTTAACTTCAGCTCCTTGAAAGTGAGTATTTGTTTTCCTACCTGGAAACAGGAAGCCTACAGACGTGGCTGAGCAGAGGGAACAAAAGTTTCTGATCTGCTTTGCATCACAGTAACTTCTTCAGGTGGACTAGAAATCGCATTGGACTTGCAAGACTTGAGTCAGGCATAAAACTTATTTAAACAGAAATTTAATAACAAGTTCAACATAATCCTTGTTTTCATTTTAGAAAGAGGGAATGTGATGTTATTACAGGAGGAAGACAGCTTGATTCATTTGCAATCTTCCAGTATCTGTCTCTAAGAACAAATGCAGCTGCTTTGGGCTGGCGTTGGCGGGTGAAGATTCCTTTCTTGTTCCCCAAAACTCGTGTGGTCCCTGCAGAGAGGTTATAAAATAAAGCAAATACATAAAATGAGCTCTTTCAGGCCCTGCTCTGAGCTGTTACAATGTAGGCACTAAATCAGGCCAGGTGGGAGAGACCTATGCACTTTCTTTCCACACAGTCAGGTACAACAGGGAGCCTTGGCAGCATTCATGGATGTGACAGAGCAAGCCAGCTGCAATTCCTTGTATTTACAGCTGGTGAGCTGTGACACTTAACTGGGGTGTGCCCATTGATCGGTACTGTATCTACAATAGATTGGCTCCACCTTCAGATTGGATGGAGGAAATGGTGATGACTATTTACTGTCCTTTGTCGTGTCTAGATCCTTTTCCTGCCTGTTTTAATTTTCATAGGAGAGTAGAAAAAAGGATTGAAACAAGCAGAGAGACTGGAACTGCATCTGTGTGTAACCTTGTCTACATTTTCTCAGTCCTGTTTGAAGCTGATGCTGCTTTTCTGACCACTGCCATCACTGAGCTTTCTAATACCTGTCCTGGTGCTCTGCAGAGTATTTTAGTGGTGTTGCTTCCTAACACTGCTCACCACCCCAACTCACTGCAGGTGGCACAAACAGAACAGGTTCCTTCCCAGATCTGAGTTGGGATTGTTGAATTTCTGTGTGACTGCACTGTAAATTAAGGAATTTCCCTTCCTTTGTGACTGCACTTAGCTATTAATAATGGGTGGAGTGTCATGGTAAGACAGTTGTGTGCCGGTGTGGCATCTGCTCCTCTACCAAGTTAATTTAGGTTATTTAAGGTGCTCTGTTCCCAGGGCAGTTGTAGGTGACACGAGAAGCAAGTGAGATGTCCCTAACCACTGACTGAAGCTCTGAATTGAGGGTGGCAATCTGGGTCTCTCACAAGCTTCCCTTGTGCATTTTCTCATGTTCCTGGGAGCATCTCTGAGGTGGGACAGGCAGGAGAAAAGGATGAACTCAGTACAGACAGGACCTTCTCTCTTGGCTCTGGTCATGCTGGATTTTGTGACAAAACCAGCTGTGCTCTGTCCTGGTAAACAGAGGGCCTTTTATCCTACCCTCCAGCACAATATTTGTGTGGCATAAACCACTAAACTCCCAGGGAGGATGGAGAGTTGTGTAGAATATAAATAAAAGCTTACCTTGACTGGTCATGAAATCAGCAAAATTCCAGATGAGCTCCCCAATCACGTACTCCTTCCTCTTCTTGTCAAACACTGCGTGGTACTCCCTGAGCATGGCCTTCTGGTACTCCTCAGTGAACATCAGGGGGGGATCCTACAGCCAGGGACAACAGGATGAGGGGACAGTTAATCCCAGCAAAGGCATTCCCACTTACTGAGAAACTATTCCTGAAGAGAAACTGTCTGGTTGCTTGGTCTTCTGATTGCTGCTGCATTAACAGTGGCTGTTGTGACAATTAGCAAACACAAAATTCCAGGTATTCCCAGGGGGAATTCCTGTGGTGGCCTTTGCCACAAAGGGACAGGAGTGCCACCCCCTCCTGCACGGGACAGCACCACAACCATCCATTCTCCAGGGTTTGCTTTCATTGAAGCATCTCCTACCACTGCCAAAGGACAGATTTTGGAGTCCTCTTTAGGTAGGCAAAGCTCACTGATTTTGGTGGAGCAGGGTCACAATCCTGGAGCCTTTTGGACACTCCCAGCTGAAGCATCTCACAACAAAGCCAGGCCCAGTGGTGCCACCCTCTCTCAGTTAAATTTTGTTGCCCTCTAAGAGCTTTTTCCATCTGGGGAACACCACAACACTCACGCTATGAAGTCCAGGCACTGAGTCTGCTCCATATTCACTCTGGATAATGGGTTTTTGGTAGGTTTTATACCAGTTCTCAAACTGGGCTGTGAGTTGGAGTGGAATCACTTCCAGGTGGCCTGGGTCGTGATACCAGGAGAAGTAGCTGTTCACACAAATCACATCCACGTAGGGAGCCTGCAGGACACAAGGTGAGAGTGTTTTGGCATAGACTTCAACCTTCTCTTGCAAACTTAAATCCTCCTTTGGGTTCATTTAATGGAATCCAGATTTATTACACGTAGAATGAAGTGTTTCCCCCATCACTCAGACCCTCCAAACATCATATCTTCCCCAGAAAAAAAAAAGCAGGATAAATTTAATAAGCTAACAACATTAAGTTGGCATTTTCCTTACAGATTAGGAAGTCACAGCAAAGAGTTAGACAAGATCAACACATTTCATTCTCAGGTTTGTTAGAAGTTTTTTTGTTTCCAAGATGTCTCTGGCTTGCTGGTACATTTAGATGTACTTTTTTTTTTTTTTTTTGAGTATTGGAATGTGATTATCAAGTGAGTGGTCAAATATTTTGACTAGCAACTAAATTTTGTGCATCAATGGTGCAATACTAAGACTAAAGCATTCTGCAAGTTATTTGCCATTTCTACCACATGGACAGTGTGATAAAAGGGCACAAAGCCCCCTCAAGATAAAGTGATGTTGTATGTAACTTGTTCAATGTTCTCTTAACATGTTTTGTAATAAAAAGAAAAAAAAAAAGTTCTAATATCACATCAGTGTATGAGACATCTGTTCTTTGGGTTGGTTTGCCTGTGCTGCTCGAGTTGGGCAGAGTGGGAATGGGGTATCCAAAAGCAGATTCCTGCTGGGCTCCTTCAAATTTAAGGCCATCAGAGGTTTTGGGGGAGGAAAAACCTCAAGAGTTGCAGCCATTCCTGCTAATTAGAGGACAGTTTAGAAGAAATCCAAAGTATAACCTGGAGCAGGGATGTGTGGTAGCACCAACTCACCTCCTAGAAGTGATTATTGTACAGTAGTGCCCAGGATCTACCCTGGAAACAAATACAGGTGTTAAAAATCCTTGGTCCAGGCTATGAAAGGCCCAGAAATGCAAGGAAAGTGCCTTTTGGTTATTTAGACAGCTCTAAGGCTTTTAATTATGGAGCTGGAGGAGCTTTTAGATTATTGGACACAAACAGACATCTGCCAAAGAAGATCTAGAGCAGTTTAAGGCAGGAATTAAAGCAAAGCTTCCTTCCTTTAGACTTCCACAAGGGTTGTGAGCATTTTAAAGAGGTTTAAGCTTTGGCTTAATTGCAAGTGAAAATTCTGAGCATTAGTAAACACAATAGCATAACAAAGCATGGCAATATTAATGGAATCCAGGGGCATAATCCTGCACACAAAGAATTGTTCTCTCTTACAGACCCTTTCTGTTTTTTCAGCTGGACTACAACTACAGGATAAGGTGATTTTTACTAGAAACAAAAATGTAACTTTTCTTTTGTCTTTCCCTGCTAAATATCTCCATTAAATTTAGGGAGGTGCAGGGAAAGGAATATAAAACAAGTGACAAGAGGAAGAAATTTAATGTATGAGTTTTAAAAAAGAAAAAGCTAGAAAATAAAGCAAACTTACACCATGATCAAGAGCGTAATTAGCATCTGTCACAAAGGTGACTGGTCTGGAGGGGTCGAGAGCTTTAGTGTGAGCTATCACTGTCCTGTTTGCAAACAGTAAAGCAAGAGTTCAACAACAGCATGGAGAAGCACAGCCCCCTCTCCCCAGGCTCTCTATCCTTCCACCCCCCCAGACAGAGCTGGTTTTGATTTAGCAGACAGTGTTTGAATTAAAGAGAGTATCTGTCACCAAGTGGTTGCTATGCCACCTGATAAAAGAGCAGAGTGGAAGCACACCAAGCACAGGCACATCCGTTTGTTGGTGGTGCCAGCAGCTTAGACGTTGAAGGGACAGCTGAGTTTGAGGACAAAACTGTGAAAGGGACAATAGGAAGTTTCTGAACAACTCCTGGGATGCATTCCTGAGGCCCTGTGGCACAGCAGGCAGAGGTTGGATGGTTTTGAGGAAGCCCTGAGTGAGAGAGATGGGACAGAATGGGAGAGTCAAGCTCTTGACATTACAGGAGGGTGCTGGAACATTCTGAAGAATGAAACTTCACAGTTGTCAATGCACCTACAGCTCCCAGGGACAGCCTGCTGCCCGTTACAGAGCTGCCTCTGGGCTATCCAAAGCTTAAATCTCTTGAAAAACAAAACCAAGGGGTCTGCAGGGACTCAAAGCAGTGGCTTTGAAGTGAGGAGCCACAGAACAAATAAGCAGCTTTAACTGCAGAACCTTGTCTTCAGAATGAAAGGCCAGTTATTTTACAGCTTTGCTGTGATTCTCAAAGGATTCAGCACTCATCTTCCAGTGGTAACAAGGAATATCCTGTTCCCACCAGGTCTGATTTTGCTTAGCTCAAGAAGAGCTGCTCAAACCAAGTGGACTCCTGGTCATTTTGTGGAGTCTTAGTGTTCAAAACCAACACGTCTGAGACAGTTGAGCAGTTCTGAGCATCAGTTCGACACATGCAGGAGTTACATTTCAGTTTGCATCTGCAGGTACAGTGCCAGGGTTCCCAAAAAATGCCTTCCCCCCCTTTATTACTTCTCTGTGCCATCCCAAAGGAAGAAGAGGAATCATGTGCCACGAGATGACGAGCAGATGCCCTTACTTGAAATAGTGAGCGGCTGGGGGCAGCTCCGACGCCGGCTCATTGGCCACTGACCACATCACCACTGAGGGCCTGTTCTTATCCCTGCGGATCAGCTCCTCCATCACAGCCAGGTGATGCTGCAGGGACTTGTTCCCAAAGCTCTCACTGGAAGACAGAAGGAGGTGAGGGTGTAAAATCCATCCCATCTGCCTTGCCCTGTGCAAACTCAGCCTCTGGGCAGAGCAGAGCCTTGATGCTGAAGATGGCTTCTGCCCTATTTCCCCAAAGTTTGCTGCACAGTTCAGGGCCGTGGTTTGGGCTCGTTAATGGAGCCATGTGGCAAAATGCCCTCTGGTTGCCCAACATCACAAGGCACTGGTGGCGCAACTGGGAGATTTCCAAACAGAGCAAAGTACTCTCATTATCGGGACAACGGGTGGGACACTCTGGGGACAAAAGTGTGAAAAGGGTAATGGGACACTTGGAAACAGCTCAGAGAGGAGCAGATGAGCGAGGGGCAGGGTGTGCTGGGCAGTTCTTACAGCAGTTTGATGCCCACCCCCGGGCTCTCGTCGATGACCACGATGCCGTAGGCGTCGCACAGGTCCATGATCTCCTCGGCGTAGGGGTAGTGGCTGGTGCGGAATGAGTTGGCCCCCAGCCAGCGCAGCAAGTTGAAGTCCTTTACAATCAGGGGCCAGTCAAGGCCTTTGCCACGGATCTGGGGGGAGAGAGGAATCACCCTTTGTGAACACAGCTTCCCTGTTTGATCCAGCCCAAGCCCCGGAGCTGCCTGAGGCCGGTGCTGCCCAGGGTGGGGAACCCAACAGCCACTGTCACAGTCAGAGGGGTTTGGGTTGGAGGGGACCTTAAAGCTCATCTCATTCCACCCCCTGGCGTGGGCAAGGACACCTTCCACAGTCCCAGGTTGCTCCAAGCCCCGTCCAACCTGGCCTTGGGCACTTCCAGGGATGGGGCAGCCACAGCTTCTTTGGGTGACCTGTGCCAGGGCCACCCCACCCTCACAGCAGACTGACTGTCAGCATGTCTGGCTGGAAGCTGTGGCTGGGAGATGCTTCAGTGTCTCCACCAGCACACCCATGTACCCTGAGGGATGTCAGGACCATGGCAGCACTGGGCATGGTGTCCCCTTAGTGCTTAGCCTGGGAGGAGAGTGTGAGGAACAACCCCTTGGAGAGGGGAGGGGAGGCAGCGCAGGTGCCACCTCAGCAGTGTGAGCTGAGGTGTCACTGGGTGTCCCTGCCATGGGTGCCACACTTACATCTGCATCCTCGTGCTTGTTGACCCCATGGAAGTAGAAGGGCCTGCCATTGATGAGGAACTGGGTGCTGGTGACGTGGACGGTGCGGATGCCGACCGGGAGCGTGTACACGTCCTCCAGCAGCACCTCACCCACCTGTGCCTGCATCTTCACCTGCATGTCCAGGGAGGAATGGAAGGGATCCTCATGAGGATGCCCAGTGCTCCCTCCCCTATCTGTGAAGGAGATTTTGGCCCCACATCCCCTTCCCAGCCCTGCCTCAGCGCACAGCCTGTCCCTCATTGCTGCTGCTCGGCAGGGAGACAGGTATGACTAAACAAAAAATAGAAATCCAAGCTGTGGAAGTTGAAGGATAAAGAATGGGCCCCTGCATGACCCTTTTGGCACTTGCTCATCCCAGGAGTTTCAGTGTCTTTTCCCCATGGCATCACCACAGACCATTTCTGTGCCCTGCACCTTGATGCCAGGCAATGACTGACATATCACCTGCCCCCAGGTGTGAACCTGAGCCCCTGGAAACTCCGAGCAGCTCATCCTCCCTGATTCCTGCACCTGAACATCGCTACTGATCCTTAACTCTCAAAGAATCTCCCAGGCTCCAGCTGTTGAACTCATCATCTCCTCAGAGGGGATGGACTGGACAGTGTGAAGGGCCAGCACCTCAGAGCACACTCCAGGAATGCCCTTCTCTCTGCCAGACCCTTCAGTTCAGCAGCCAGGAAGCTGCCAAAGCTTGATTTGATTACTGCCTAATTAGCGGTGCCACTCTGGTCACACGCACAGGACCCGTGAGAGGAGAGGACAGAGGATGGGCCATATGGCAGTGCCTTAACCCTATTAAACACACACCCACAGAGGAGGAAATGCCACTTTACCTCTAAGGAGTACAGGTATCCAGGGTTCTCGTGCATCAGGTAGGGCCACCAGAGGTTTGGGCTGAGGACTTTGAGCTCTCCCACTGGGCCATCACCTGTAGCAACCACTTTCCCCTCTTGGTCACGCAAACTCAGCGACAAGGAATTGGCTGTGCTGCCAACCACTGACACCTGATACTGCACCATGGCTGGCTCAGAGGAAACCAAAGACAATCAGGCTCAAGAAAAAGCCACTAGAAAACAAAATCAAACTTGTGCAGGATTTTTCCCCCCTTGTCACCTCCATCTGGAGTCTGAGGGAGCTGCTGTAATTGCTCTGGACCTACCAACACTGTCTGATGAAGTGGTTGTCACAGTGATGTCATCTATGTAGGCAGCAGGAGTGGTGTAAAGCACAACTGGGCGGTGGATTCCGGCATAATTAAAGAAATCAAACCTTATGTTCTGCACAAAATAGTTCTTGGGGTACCTGAGTGAGTGAGACAGGAGAAATGGCTGCATTACACTTCATTGCACAGCTGAAGGCAGCATGTGGATGCTGGCAGTGCAAAATAATCATGTAAAATAGTCTTTACAACAGGCTGGATCTGTATCTCAGCTGCTACACTGAAGGGTTCTGCAGCTGACAAACATCTGATGCCCCAAGATTTTGATCCTTCAGGAGAGCTGGTGCTTGCAGCTTCCAGCTGAATCCAAGTTCCTCAAACCTGCCCTTCATTCAACTTGACAGATCATCCAACCTGAGCTCCCTGTGCACAGAACAGATGCAATTCCTCACCACACCAAAGCTTAAACTCCTCGTTGCTCTTTTCACCATAAAGTCAACCCCATGAAGAGTTTTATGAACCAGCAGCTGAATAAACTCCTCTCCCACCCCTGGGATCAGCCCAGCAGTAAAACACCCAGCAGCTCACCTTGTTTTGTCAGTCATGTACTGGATGGAGCCTGGGGGCAGCGTGTGGGGGGTCAGGGTGTTGTTGAGAGCGACAGTGATGCGGCAGAGGGTTCCTGGGCTGCCCTGCACCACGCTGCTGATGTCAGCCTCAAAGGGCAGGTGCCCCCCTTCGTGCTCCACCACCTGCACCCCATTCACCCACTGCAAGGAAAGACCCCAAAAAATGGTTTATTGGGATTTTGTGGCGAGCAGAGCACAGAGAAGGGAAGCCCAGTTACAAGGAACATCCGGGCTCTTGATCCTCGAAGGGTCTTTGAGGGATCTCCCTTTGCTGGGAGCTAGGTCTGGCTCACATAAAGTGTCACAGAGGGACACAGTTTGGGGCAGATCCATTAATCGGGAAATGTTCAGTTACTAATCCCGAAATTGCAGGATCAGAGAAGAGAAATTGGAATTCATTCTTGCTGGGGGAAAACAGGTTAAGAAAACAGCAAAGAGCTGCAAAATCGAGGCAGGGACGCATTTGCTGGACAAACCATAAAACTGACTTTAGTCCAGCCTAATTTTGGAAGCACGGGGCCAATCCCCCCCAGGCACCTACCACGATGGAGTAGTAATGGGCACTTCCAAAGCGCAGCACCACCCTGGGGGCGGGATCGCCCTGCAGCCAGCGCAGGGGGAGCAGCACCTCCTTCTCGTACCACACCCAGCCGATGTAATTCTCCAGGCTGGGGTCCTGGGTGATGTCGTTGAAGCTGGCAGGCACTGGCATGTCAATCACAGGGCCGCTCTGGCAGGAGTTGCATGGAAAAGGAAGGAACAGAGCGTTTAAAAAGAAGATTTTTACTGCTGGAGGTGTCCCCTTCCAGTGACAGCTTTACAATCCCTTTGCCAAGGGGAAATACATGGGAAAAGCTGTTTAAAAACTGGTGGCATCTCCCAGAGCTCCTATACAAGCCCTAATTAGCACCAGGCACAGGAACCTGCCTGCTCCTACAGGAGGGAGCTGCTCCTTTCTTTTCCTCTCCTGCTGTGCAATGAAATGCTTTCATTAACGGCTCTGGCATCATGGAATCAGAGAAGTGAGGGGAAAAAACCCCAAGCCCAGGTTGTTGTTTCAGCTGGGAATTTTCTCCTGAGCAATGTGGGGTTTGTGGTGCTGTTTGCTAAGAGCTGTAGTAAAAGGGTAGCAACAGTAGTGGATATTTTGGGCAGGAATGGGTATTTTAGGATATTTTTCTCCCTGTGGAGACTGTTTAGGATGAGTTCAGCCTTTCTCACCACCTGAAAGCAAGAAATTCCTTGGGATTACAACAGAATCCATTCAGTTGCTTATTCCAATATAAAGATTAGAGGGAGGTAGTGTCACAGGACATTGAATATTGAGGAATCCAGATGCTGTTGCCAAACAGAGCTGTTCATTTTCAGCACTTTCTGCACTCGGGATGTTGCACAAAGGAGTTCTGCAGCTTCTCCTTTCCTGAGGAAGCCTCAGGAAACAGAATGAGGAAGGTCTGGGCACCCAGGGTGGGCATCATGTGCATGGCTGACTCAGCACTGGCACTGCAGAGAGCTCAGTGCCCTCGTCACAAGATCCTAGTGGGGAAATCCTTGGATTGGGAAAAGGATTTTCTAGTATCTGATGCAGGACAACCCTTGCCTAGGCTGGCCAGGAGCTGGGTCCCCTTCAGGGAGATTCTCTGAGGTCTAAAGCAGGTTGAGCACACTCATCTAAGTTTCCCTTTGGTATTTCAGGATTTCTCTCCTCTGGCAAAACTTCCAGCAGCACAGTGACCTTCAGCTCTTCTCTCCTTCCACAGTTCAGCAACAAAATCGGCCAAAAGGCTAAAAATAGAAATAATGAACGACTTATCCATTTTATGCATAAAATTCATAACTCTTTTCTCTCAGGTAACGTAGCTAATTTCCACGCAGCTCTCAGTCACACCAAAACTTTTCAGCCAGCACTCTGAAACTTTGGAATAAACAGTTCCCAGTGCCTTTTCCAGGCACGTTTTTGCTGATTCTGTGCTGCTGGAAGCTCCCTGCTGTGCAAGGCTCCGGCAGCACCTGGAGGTAAATGGGGTTCACTCAAACGCTGTCTGCCTTTAGAGCAGCACCGGGGGGATCATCAGGAGCTGCTAATTAGGAACTGCCTCAAGAATAACCTGGGCACAGCCATCACCATGGGGCAAAGGGCAGCGGCCCCGCCAGCCCGGTGGGGAAGGGAGGCAGGGACAGAGGAAGGGAGGGAGAGAGGAAGAAAGGAGCGGTGCCCCCGCAGCGGGCCGGAGCCCGGTTCGGAGGGGGAAAAGCGCACCCTGCGCCCGGCGATGGGCAGCGCCCGCCCCGCTCCCCGCTACCTGCCGGAGCGGCCGCCGGTACCAGCGCTGCGCGAAGCCGGCGTCCCTGCCCGGAGACAGATCGGCGCGGAAGCTCCAGAGGCCGCCGAGCTCCCTGCGCTCGCGGGAGGGGGTGTCCCGGGGCTGCAGCATCCCGGCGGGACCCGCCGCCAGCCCCGGGAGGAACAGCAGCGGCAGCAGCAGCGGGCACAGCCCGACCCCGCGGCCCCCACACGCCGCCACCGCCATCTTGGCTGTGGGCAGGGCCCGTTGAGGGCGGGGAGGGGCGGGACCGGAGCTGAGGGGCGGGACCGGAGCTGAGGGGGCGGGACCGGAGCTGAGGGGCGGGACCGGAGCTGAGGAGGGGGAACGGAGCTGAGGAGGGGGAACCGGGGCTGAGGGGCGGGACCGGAGCTGAGG
>NW_024581088.1:5814351-5831513 GCF_017639235.1 Corvus kubaryi
CGGAGCTGAGGGGCGGGACCGGAGCTGAGGAGGGGGAACCGGGGCTGAGGGGCGGAACCGGAGCTGAGGGGCGGGACCGGAGCTGAGGAGCGGGGTCAGAGGTAGAGCCCGATCCCGGTGCAGGTCCCGATCCCTGTCACGGTCCCTGTCCCCGTCCTGCCCGGCCGGGATGAGCTGCCGCAGAGGGTGTCAGGGATCAGGTTCTGTCCCACGGTCACCTCCGGACAAAGCTACGATTGTCCTGCCGTAAAGGCGCCTCCACGAGTCAGGAGGACTGGTGAATTTACTCAGGTGGCGAGTGATTTCTCCTTTCGTTTTTCCTTTCCTTTTCCCTTTCCTTTTCCCTTTCCCTTTCCCTTTCCTTTTCCCTTCTCTCTCCTCTCCTCTCCTCTCTCCTCCGTATTTATTACTTAGGGGTTTTAATATATTTATTGCCTACTTTTACTTATTTCTCATTTACTGACTTGCTTGTTTACATATTTATTTATTTTGTCAATCAATCACAGAATCATTTAGGTTGTAAAAGACCTACGAGGTCACCGAGTCCAACCTGTGACCCAATGCCACTCTTATCACCCAGACCAGGGCACTGAGTGCCACATCCACTCTTCCCTTAAACACGTCCAGGGACAGTGATTCCACCTCCCTGCACAGCCTGTTCTGATGTTTATCGCCTTTTCTGTGGGGGAATTCCTCCTGATGTCCAACCTAAACCTCCCCTGGCACACCTTATTATTATTGCTTACTTAATTCTGGTTATTTATTTGTTGCCTGCTTACTTACTTCTATTTATTTTCAGAGTCACTCTTTGAAGTGTGAGGGTAAAAAGTTACTGGAAATGGCAAAAAGGTGCGCCAGGTGCCTTCTTGGGGATAGGAAGGAGGATGAGCTGTTGAAGTATCAAGACACAAGAGAGGAATTTCAGTGAACTACAGACACCCCAGTGTTTATTAACTCCAGACCAGTGGCACAGGCACAACGCTGCAGGCACGGGATCTCTCCCCACACTCTAAGCCTGTTCCTTGAGCCTCTTGAGCAGCTCCCGCAGCTGCTCGATCTGGGCGGACACGCTGCTCTTGGCGGTGCCGCCCGCGGCCGTGTACTGCTCCACGCTGCTCACCACGCTGAACACCTGCGCCACGTCGCTGCCAAACAGGGGGCTGGGGGCACAGGGAGGGCTGTCGGGGGGCTCTGGGCTGCTGCAGAGGGTTTTGGGGCACTTTGGGGAGCTGAAGTAACAGAGATACAAACCTGATGTTCTGCAGGTCCTCCAGGCTGAGGTGGTTGATGGTGATGCCTTTGGTCTCAGCCAGCTGGACGGCTTTGCCAGAGGCCACGTGGGCTTGTCTGAAGGGCATCTGCAGTGGGAAGGGGACAGAGCAGAGGGGACTCAGCTCAGTTCCTCCTCTGCATCCAAAGAAATCCCAGCTCCAGGTCTCCCTCTGGCACTTACTCCCTTCCGAACCAGGTAAAGAGCCAGGTCAGTAGCCAACATCTCCGGGCTCAGCGCCCTCTCCATGTTCTCCTTGTTGATCTGCAGGAGGAGGATCCCAGGGACATGTTACCATCAGCTCCTCCTTGGGGCATGTTAGTGCTCAGAGTGAGGGGAATTCATCTGGAGCTCTAAAAGGATGCTCTGAGCAGCTGACAGAGGGGACCAAAATGAGCAATGTGGGTGAGGCACTGAAGTGATTTTATTTGGGAACAGTCTGGAGCTCTGCTCCCTGAGTTACTCACAGAATGTGCACCACAATCATGTTCAATACTGAGAGGATGAAGAAAAAGCCTTACCTGGAGGGTGGAAATCACTCCAGTGGCAACCTGGAGCACAGCATTCAGGGTGTCTACGACATCAAAGACGGCCTCCTTGTCCTCCTGTGTTGGAACAGCGATGGAAATGGCTCTGAGTCAAGCTGGTACAGCACAAAAACCCACCAGGCTCAGCAGCCCAGCTCTCCTGACTCTTGCAGCCAGCAGGAGAGATGGTGTGGAAAGGAACAAAGGCTTTACCTGCAGGTCCTTGTTGTAGGTGCTTGGGAGTCCTTTGAGGACCATGAGCATTGCAGCCAGCTGCAGAGGGAAACAGGAGAGGCAGGGAGTGAGGAACAGAGCAAAGCACAGCCCCAGCACAGGCTCAGAGCACACAGCTCTTTACAAAAAAAAAAAAAAAAAAAAGGGAAAAAAAAAGGGGGATTCCCCACCCCCAAAATGGGCAATTTTCCCCCCCTCTTCCTCCTTTTTGGGGCTCACCCGTCCGAACACTCGGCCAGCTTTGCTGCGGATCAGCTCCAGACTGTCAGGATTCTTCTTCTGAGGCATCAGGCTGCTGCCAGTGCTGGATGGGAGATGAGTGGAGTGCACTGGTGAGCAAAACTCCCATCCATACACACAAACCATCACTGACCCAGCCCTCCAAAAGCGACACGTAGGTCCCCCTTCATCATAGTCCTGTTTCAGGTGTAGGAAATCAGTGAACTGCTGAGTTTCTCTTTGATTTTGCAACTTGTCTGGAGCTGCCACACAGTCCCACCCCTCAAAGAGAGAGCTAAAAGGAGGCTCTTCCTCCAAGCCCCTCCAGGGTGGTACCAGCAGGCCAGACTAAGCATTGATGTGACTTCACAGAGGGAGGGCTGTGGTTGTGCCACCCTGCAGACAAGGAGTCTGTTGGGATTGCAATCCCAGCCAGGCAAGGAAGGGCTTTGGCAGCATTCCCAGCACAGCAGGAAGTTCTCTCTGCCAGCAGTTGCTGGACAGGAGTTGCTGATGAATGCAAATGTGGTTAAGTTACCAGAATGACAAATAAATGAGCATTTCTGAGGAATATTCACCCTGAGGATGAATAGGCACCTGAGGGTGCCTTTGTGCAAAGCTCTTGATGCTGGGTCAGCCTCATGCACAGAGAGACCCCAACCACTGCCTCACCCTCCCAGGGTGGGAGAGCTGAGGAGGAGAGGCTGAGGGAGGAGCTCTGCCCAGGGTTGAGACCTACCTGTAGGCATCAGAGAGGGTCAGGAAGCCAAACTCGCTGGTGCTGTAGATGATGAGATCCTCGGCCATCTTGCTGAGGTGGATCATCAGCAGGGTGGCAACTGAGAGGAATTCCACTGCACGGAAGGCAGGAAATGAGGAGGGGGAAAAGGTGCTTGGAAAACTCAGAGAGCCCTGACTGGGCCTTTGCTCCTAGTGCTGGATTTCAGCCCCTTGTTAAGTTAACTGGAAAGGTGTCAGGAGCTGCTTCCCACAGTGCTGGGAAGATTTGCCTGTGCTTACCCACAAAGTCCCTCTCGCTGACGGCATCCATGCTGTTCAGGCTGATGGAAGCAAATTCCAGCTCTGCAAGGAAGGGGATGGACACAGGAGGTCACACTGGCCCTGACAGGAGCCTGAATGCACCAGGCTGCCGCAGCGCAAGTGACTTTTTATATTCATTACCCTCCACCCCCTTGTTAAAGTGCTGTAACACATCCAAAATAACATCAGGACAATGTGCTGATGCGTCCCAGAGGCCCAGATATTTTGAGTATTCCTGTTCCTCAACACCAGGATAACATTTACCACTGCAGAGCAGCTCTCTGTCGATTCCCAGGGGGTTCCCAGCCAGAGCTCCACTGCCAGGGAAGAAAGAACCAGAAGTCACCCATGATATCCAAACTGCCATCCAACCAAAGCTGAGCTCTAGTGGTGACACCTCTCTGAAGATTTCCCTCCCCCAGTTCACTTTGGTGTCACAGTGTGCTCTGAGGCTCATCAAATTCTGAACTCTGGAGTAAACCAGAATTTCTCTTCAAGGAGGAAGGTTTGCTTGATGGAAGCCTTGTAATCCTTGATTTCCAAGGGATAGAACAATATATTTATGGTGAGAACCTTTGGACAGGGAAGCTGGGCTGCAGTGTCTATGGAATAGAAACCCCAGTGTTTCAGGGGATGGACAGATCTGCCTCTTGGCCTTATCTCAGAGCAAAATGAGGACTGAGGATCACAATAAAAAATAAATTTTACCTTCCCAAAGGCAAGACATTGATCCTCCTCTTCACCTCTCCCAGGCGCTCGGAATCCCGGGTCAGAGCAACAGCATGGCTGTGGAAGGACAGGAGAGATGAAACTGGGAGATGAAGCTGGACAATATCGCACCTCAGGAGGTGAGAATGGCCAAAGGATGGAGAACGGGGAGTTGCCCAATCCATGCTTAGATTCCCAGCTGGTCAGAGCCACACAGGGAATTCCTGTTCCAGTTTGTGAGGTTCCCTCTGGTTTGTCACCACCCCTGGCTGTCCCCTCAGCAGAGCAGGGCCCCGAGGGTGGAAAGGGTGGGAGGTGCTCACCTGAGCAAGAACTGGCTCCATCGGATGGGCTGAGCTTTCTGCAGGTGGGTGTAGCCAGGCAGGATCACATCGATTTCTCTGGGAGGGAAAGGAGGGAGAGGTGAGCAGCAGGGACAGGAGGGCAGAGACAGGTCTGTAACTCCCTGCACAGGAGACCCTGCTGCTGCACTGTCAAAGGACAAGCCTAAAAATTTCCTGCTCCCAAAAAGGCCAAAGTTATGGAAAACAGGGACTGTGGAAAAGGACTCACGTGGCAGCGCGTTTCACCAGCGTCTCAGTGAGCCGCAGGAGGTGCGTGGAGATGATGGAGAGGGAATTCTTCATGAACAGCTTCAGGTCAGTCACAACCTGTGGGAGATTGGCCACAGCCAGGCCAAGCACAATTGGACAGATTTAGTGACCAAATAATGCTCAGCAGAACTCCCTGGCACTGTTATCCCCTCCTAGTTCTGGGTGATGGGAAGGGAAATCCTCCTCATATGGAATGCATCCCTGGTCACTGATTTGTGAAAGCTGCTGTTGCTTTCCACAGACAAAACCAAAATCCATTTTTTTCAGTGGACTTCTCAGGTATTGTCAAGTTTGAAGCAGAAAATTCCCAACCAACAAAAGTTGATCATCCTGAGGAGGACTGATCCTGAATGATGTGTGGCTCCCAGCCAGCAGAATCAGTGGTTCTGGAGCTTTTCAGAGATGTCAGTGGAATTTTGTGGCCTTTTACCACCAGGAAGCAGCCCTGCACATCCCACTCCCCTGGATGGATGAGCCACTGCAGCATCATTAGTTTAAAGCCATCATTAATTTAAAGGGAATACAGGCTAGAGTGTGCCAGGGCATGAGAAGGATTGCATAAAAATATTCAATTAAAGAACTGAGGAGGAGGAATACAGAGGGAAAAAAAAGGTTCTGTCTGTACCTGATCATTCCTGCTTCTGCCAGTGTGCAACTTCCCAGCTACGTCTCCAATCAGCTCCTGAGGACAAGAGCAGGATTGCTGTCAGGATCTCTGTGCTCTAAGCAGGACAATCCACATGAGCAGATCTCCCTGCCTGGGAGGGACTCAGCTCCAGGATCCAGGGAGTAGCCATGGGATGTGTTCTGGGGAGGGCAGGTTTGGGTTCTGGGCTTGTACAGCGCCACAAAAAGGGGCTTGGGGACCCTTGGCTGTGCCCCAGGGGGTTCAGTGCCACGAGCTCTAAAGGAATTTCACAGAGGGACAGAGGCACAAGCCCTCAGTGTCAGGCAGAGGATCAGGACCAAGAGGTTAGAGGAGCCAAACCTTTAGTCTGCGCTCGTTGGCAGTGTGGATATCCTCATCAGTTCGTTTCAGCACAAACACTCCTTTGGACCATTCCTCAGAGATCTGCAAACACCAGAAGAACCAGTCAGCCACGATGGTGATTAAATCCAAGGAGGCTGCTCTCAGGTCAGGAGAGAATCATTCACCTGACAGTTTGAAAAGGAAAGAAATACCTTTTCCAGGCCACTCAGGATCTTCTCCAGCTCAGTTTTAGACAGGATCCCAGACTTCTCCAAGGCTTTGGCATAAGCCATGCTCCCCTGGATGTCGACTTCAGACAGTCTCTGGTCATAACTAATGGAAGCATTGAGCATCTCCATGATTGGATCTGTGCTTCCACTGAATCTTCCACCCCAAAGTTTATTCCCCTGAGAGAGAAAACAGTGAATTAAAGTGGCCTAATAACTTCAGATAAATCCTATGCAGGATATAACATCCAGTGATGCATTTATGGGGGCCAGCACAGAAACAAAAGTGGGGTTTTCCCACCCAAACCAGGATTCCTGTGGTGACCTCACCCCCTGGAATGTGTCACCCATTTCAGTGGGTGACCAAAGGCTTGTGCAGGGCTCCAGCTGTGCCCCACAGCAGGGCGTGTGTCATGTGGGAGCTTCTCCAGCAGTGACTCAGAGCCTGGGTGGCCTCTCCTGAGCTGTGTCACCTGCTCAGGAGCTTTTTGCTTGCCCAGGTAAGACAACCCCTGAAGTTTTAATTCTGCCAGACTTACACTGAAACCCAAGATTTCAAAAGCAACTCTCCAGTGCTACCAGGCACAGAAAGGAATTGGAGGACTCCTGAAGGAAGGGACAAAATAGAGCAGCACTGCAGAGTGGATAATAATTACTAATCTACTTTTTAAACACCCCAACAAGTTTCTTCTCATGCTGGTCACTATAACTACCATGGACAGCAAGAGCTGGCAGGACAGCTGGAAGCTGATCTGTGCCAGGGCTTTACCAGTCAGACAAAACACTGTTGAGTAACCTTAAAGATGTTTTCCCTGGTGACTGTCTCCATGTCCCTGAGCCTGAAAGGACAACAGGAGAGTGCCTGCAGAGATAAGGGTGCAGCCATGTGTGGAAGGCAGCTTTGTTAGAAAGCTGAAGGAAGGCAGAGAGAGGAATCAGAATCTAAAAAGAAGTGTTAGAGCTCCTCAGCACTCATTTGGTGCCCCCAGGAGCAAAATTAATGCTAAATTAAAGGCTATTCCAGAGGCTCAGCACTTGAGTGGGGAACAGGAATATCCAGGTACAACTTCAGTACTTAAAGCTTTCCATCAAAGCAAGAAGTGTGTCAGCAAAAACACTGCAAATACACATTTACAATCGGGAAATCAAAGCTGCAAGATTAATTTTAGGATGCTCCAGGACTGTTTGGAGCAGTGGCTTCCAGCCTGGAAGTGATGGGCACTGCCTGGAACGTGGAGCACCGACTTGGAAAGCAGAAAGTGAGACTCGCCAGGATGCCTGGTCACGTCTCGGCAGGGAAGGAAACTGAAAACGCAGCTTTTGTGCCGAGCAGTGTTTACACAAGCTGCTGGGAGGTGCCTGTGCCTGAGCCCGAGTCCCAGGCACGGGGCATCGGCCTTTCCCAGGGAGCCAGAGGCAAGAACGCAGAGGCTCCGAGACAGCTCCGCTCGGCTGAGCACCCCCGGACACCCCCCGGGGAAGCAAAGTCCGCGCTCACCTCGGCTGCTGCCATCGCGGCCGCTGCCGGCTCCGTGTGCGCAGCGGGGCCACCGGCGGGGCAGCTCTAGTCCCGGTCCCGATCCCGGTCACAGTCCCGGTCCCGATCCCAATTCCAGCTCCGGTCTCGATCCCCGCTCCACTCCCGGTGCCGGTCCCAGCGCCGGTTCCGATCCCAGCTGTGTTCCGATCCTGATCCCAGCTCCAATCCCTATCCCAGCTCCGGTCCCGATTCCAGCTCCAAACCCGGTCCCAATTCCAGCTCCAATCGCTGTCCCGATCTCAGCTCCAATCCCTATCCCAGCTCCGCTGCCGATCCGAGCTCCAGTCCCGGTCCTGATTCCAGCTCCGATCCCGGCCCGCTCCCGGCGCACCCCGGCCGCGCTCCCGCAGCTCGTCCCGCCCGCCGGGGCGGGGAGTGCCCGGCCCGGCCCCGCTCCCGGTCCTGCTGTGCAGTGGCACGGCTTGTCCCTGCGCTTTACAGGACGCTCAGGAGTGGCATCCCCGTTTTCTTGTCCCCTTCGGGGTTTTCTGCCCTTTAACCAGCCCCGTTGTCATAATTCAGGCGGGAAGAAGCCTAATCCAGGTCCTTGGGATTGCACGGCTGTGCATGGGGATGCTCCAGGACGCTGCCAGTGACATCCAGCTGCCTCTGGCTGCCCCGCAAGGTCCTTTTGCAGCTGGATTTCCAGGGTAGTGCCTTCAGTATCCATCCGGAGCAAGGCTCAGACTCTGTAGGTAGCCAACAATTAATTCACCGCTTCTCAAACATTTCCAATTATGATTATTTCTTTTTCAGGCTTTCAGGTTTGAGGATGCACAGAGCATCACGCTGTCTACCCCGAGAAAACCTCTTTGAACCGTTTTGTTGCCAGATTCCTTCCTCTTCTGAAGTCCCTCACTTTTAATGCTTTTTTTTTCACGTTCATCCTTTATGGATGTCCATACTCCAGGCTTTGACAGGAGGTTTCTGAGGGTTTGGAAGAATGGTGAGCACTAGATTTACATCCAGAGAGACCCAGCTGATAACCAGCCTGAGTGAATTCCTGGCTCAGGTGCCTTCCTGTGGCCTGTAATGAGCTGGGGTTTGAGACCAAAACCTAAATCCCAACGAGTCAGAGAAGGGTGATGGTGAAAGTCTGGAGACACCATGGACCACACTCTGAAAAGTCTGTGGAGCTCCAGACACCTCCACGGGCCCCTCTAATCTCAATTATTTCACAATTCTAAGAAAAGGGGTGGATGGGTGGAAAGTACCAGTGATTGTAAACTACTTATTTAAGTAAGAGACTAAAATGTGGTAATCTGCTACTTCCCTTTTCCTTTCATTTTGGCCACGTGTCACCCAGCACTAGCCGTGAGGGACAATGCCAGACATTTGCTGCTGGGAGCAAGAAAAAATCTGTTCAGCTGAGGCTCTGAAGGGAGAGGAAGATACAAATAGGAAAAATAAGGGGAGTGGCACAGATCAGGAAAGTTTATGGGAGAAAAAACAACTGTGAGGTGGAGATGAGGAAATTTCTGTTCTTCTGACTCTGCAGGTGTTGACTGTTGGTGTTACCTGTGGCTTTCCTGTTCCTTTAGCCTGGCAGCTGAGTGTGCGTAAGTGATTTCCTGGCTACAGGTGACCAGTCTGGAGAGCGAGACATGAACCAAAACAGGAACACAGCAGGAAGGAAAGGAGCAAACACAAAGGAGGTTTGTGGAAAGGTAACTGAAATGTGCTGTTTAAATGCCAGGAAAATGGATTTGGTTTAGGGCCAGAATAAGGAGAGACTGAGAGCAGTGAGAAGTGTTGAAAAAAGGGAATTTTGCTGTTGCTGATCCTTCTTCCACATGTTAAAAGCACAAATGCTCCAGAGGTGCAAGAACTCTGTGTCTCCTGGGGTACTTTGGCTGGAGATTTAGCTGCTGGCAGTGTGTCCTGTCTGTGCTGCAGCCCTTGCCCTAAACTTGGTGAGGCAACACCTTTGTTACCTCTACTCCCTGTGTGTGTGTTCCAGACCTGCAGCTCTGAGTCAACAACGTGCTGCTGCCTCAGCACGGGGAGAAGGGGCTGAGCAAAACTCCAGCTTCACAAGGCTGGGCTGGAAAAGGAGCTTTGCTGAGTGAAAAGGGACAATCCCAGTCTGCCAGCCTCCCCTCCAAGAGACACATACCCAGAAGGAAGGAAGAGCCCACATTCTGAGCTCAGCCCAACCGTGCCCCAAAGAATCAAGACACAAGAGAGGAATTTCAGTGAACTACAGACACCCCAGTGTTTATTAACTCCAGACCAGTGGCACAGGCACAACGCTGCAGGCACGGGATCTCTCCCCACACTCTAAGCCTGTTCCTTGAGCCTCTTGAGCAGCTCCCGCAGCTGCTCGATCTGGGCGGACACGCTGCTCTTGGCGGTGCCGCCCGCGGCCGTGTACTGCTCCACGCTGCTCACCACGCTGAACACCTGCGCCACGTCGCTGCCAAACAGGGGGCTGGGGGCACAGGGAGGGCTGTCAGGGGGCTCTGGGCTGTTCCACATGCCCAGTGTCTGTGGAGAGGCTGAGGGAGTGAGGACAGGGCATCCTCCTGCCCTTCTGCTGACAGTCCAAGGGGACTCCAAGGAACTTCAGAGCCAAACCCCTCTGGGGGCTTCCTGCTTAGGGCAGGAGGGTCTCCCAGCCCCTCCCAATAACTCTTGCCCATGCCCTGATGGAGTGGAATGGAGCTGATATTGTCCCCCTCCAGTGTTTTCAGCCCCAGGAGGAGCAGCCCTTGATACTCAGGACAGGAGGATTTTGAGGCACTTTTGGGAAGGCTGCTCAGGGAGGCTGCTCCCTGCCTGTGCAGGGAAGTGAAATAACAGAGATCCAAACCTGATGCTCTTCAGGTCCTCCAGGCTGAGATTGTTGATGGTGATGCCTTTGGTCTCGGCGAGGTGGACGGCCTTGCCAGCAGCGATGTGGGCTTGTCTGAAGGGCATCTGCCGGGGGAAGCAGAGGTGGCAGTCAGTGACCAGGCAGCTGGGCTGCTTTTCCATTAGAAAAATGGATGTGCTGCCTTTTTTGGCTGGCCTGTTTTCCCTTTAGGGCAATGCAAGCTGAATCTGGGGTTGCTTGGGTGGATTTAGGAATAAATTATGATCAAGTAATTTGGGGGTAAATTACTATGAAGTCCCTTGAGATGCATGTAAAGGATGTGTTTTCAGCTTTCATGGTTGTTGACTGCTCATCACCCTGGGACAGAACAGAGGGGCCTCATCCCAGCTCCTCACTGAGCAGCTCCTCTGTATCCAAAGAAATCCCAGCTCCAGCTCTCCCTCTGGTACTTACTCCTTTATGAACCAAGTAGAGAGCCAGGTCAGATGACAGGATCTCAGGGCTCAGTGCCTTCTCCATGTTCTCCTTGTTGATCTGCAGAAAGGACGAACAGAGGGAGATGTTATCTATAATCAGCTCTTCCTTGGAGCACTTCAGCTCTAAGAGGGACCAAAATGAGCAGTGTGGGTGAGGTACTGAAGAGTTTTCACTTTAGAACCAGCCTGGAGCTCTGTCCCCCGTGTTACTCACAGAATGTGCTCCATGTTCCATAGTGAATCCTTACCTGGAGGGTGGAAATCACTCCAGTGGCAACCTGGAGCACAGCATTCAGGGTGTCTACGACATCAAAGACGGCCTCCTTGTCCTCCTGTGTTGGAACAGCGATGGAAATGGCTCTGAGCCAGCCTGGTGCAGCACAAGAGGCTCAGCAGCCCAGGCAGCAGAGCAGGGATGTGATCCCAGAGGCTCCTGCCATGGCATTCAGGGTGTCTCCTGCAGCATGCCCTGCCTCAGCCCCTTTCCCAGCACCCAGCCAGGGGCTGCGCAGAGAAATGGAGTGGTGGGACAGCTCAAGAGTAGGAGACAGCTGTGTCTGCTCAGAGAGATGGTGTGGAAAGGAACAAAGGCTTTACCTGCAGGTCCTTGTTGTAGGTGCTTGGGAGTCCTTTGAGGACCATGAGAATTGCAGCCAGCTGCAGAGGGGAACAGGAGAGGCAGGGAGTGAGGAACAGAGCAAAGCACAGCCTCAGGGCAGGTCCAGAACCCACACTGGGCACAGCTCTTTAGGAAAGAAAAGGCAAGAAAAAGGAGGATTCTCCAGCCCCAATATGAGCAATTTTCCCTCCCTCTTCCTCCTTTTTGGGGCTCACCCGTCCGAACACTCGGCCGGCTTTGCTGCGGATCAGCTCCAGACTGTCAGGATTCTTCTTCTGAGGCATCACACTACTGCCAGAGCTGAAGGGAAAGTGTGTGGAGTGCAATGGTGAGCAAGACCCTCTGGCTGAAATCCCTGATCCAGCCCTCCAAAATAAACCTCTAAATCCCCTTTCCTTGTACTCCTGTTTAGGGTGTAGGAAATCTATGAATGAAGTGTGCCAAGATTCTCGTGTTTCCCACAGCAAAGCCTTTGCTTTTGCAACTTGTCTAAAGCTCCCACAGAGTCCCACCCCTCAAAGACAGAGTTAAAAGGAGGCTCTCCCTCCAAGCCCCTCCAGGGTGGTATCAGCAGGCCAGACTAAGCATTGATGTGACTTCATGGAGGGAGGGCTGTGGTTGTGCCACCCTGCAGACAAGGAGTCTGTTGGGATTGCAATCCCAGCCAGGCAAGGAAGGGCTTTGGCAGCATTCCCAGCACAGCAGGAAGTTCTCTCTGCCAGCAGTTGCTGGACACAGACCTGGTTGACTTATGGGAATCAGGAATAAGTGAGCATTTCTGAGGAATATTCACCCTGAGGGTGCCTTTGTGCCAAGGTCTTGATGCTGGGTCAGCCTCATGCACAGAGAGACCCCAACCACTGCCTCACCCTCCCAGGGCGGGAGAGCTGAGGAGAATCCCCCAGCAGAGACCAAAAACCTACCAGTAGGTATCAGAGAGGGTCAGGAAGCCAAACTCGCTGGTGCTGTAGATGATGAGATCCTCGGCCATCTTGCTGAGGTGGATCATCAGCAGGGTGGCAACTGAGAGGAATTCCACTGCACGGAAGGCAGGAAATGAGGAGGGGGAAAAGGTGCTTGGAAAACTCAGAGAGCCCTGACTGGGCCTTTGCTCCTAGTGCTGGATTTCAGCCCCTTGTTAAGTTAACTGGAAAGGTGTCAGGAGCTGCTTCCCACAGTGCTGGGAAGATTTGCCTGTGCTTACCCACAAAGTCCCTCTCGCTGACGGCATCCATGCTGTTCAGGCTGATGGAAGCAAATTCCAGCTCTGCAAGGAAGGGGATGGACACAGGAGGTCACACTGGCCCTGACAGGAGCCTGAATGCACCAGGCTGCCCCAGAGGAGGTGACTGTGAGCCCTTGAGCAGTCCCAGGAACACAAACATGTTTAGTGGGGTTTTTCTTATGAACCCAGACAGCCAGAGTGCAGCAGGTGTGGCTCTTCCTCCTCCCACCTCACAGGCACTGCCTGTCTCTCTGCAGCAAAAATCCTGGAAAATTAAAGGCTCTGGCTCCAGGATGGGGTATTATGGTGCCATTCCCTCCCTCCCAGGTGTGACAGGTACTCCCATGCCCCTCAGTCCCAGGATAACATTTACCACTGCGCAGCATCTCTCTATCGATTTCCACAGGGTTTCCAGCCAGAGCTCCACTGCCAGGGAAGAAAGAAACAGAAATCATGCAATAAGCCTTTCCTGTCCATCCAAAGCTGAGCTCTGGGAAGCAGGGAAGGCACCCCTGAAGACTTTGCAGAGCAAAGCAAGGCCCAGTGATCACCAAAAGGGTAGATCTTACCTTCCCAAAGGCAAGACATTGATCCTCTTCTTTATCTCTCCCAGGCGCTCAGAATCCCGGGTCAGAGCAACAGCATGGCTGGGGAAGGACAACAGGGAGAAAGCCATGAAATTAGGGAATGTCTCTTTTTTTTTTTTCCAATCCCTGTGCTGCCATGCCTGGAGCCTGGGATCTACCCTTAAACATGAGGTTGGAGTGGAAGGGACACAGGGAATTCCTGTTCCAGTTTGTGAGGTTCCCTCTGGTTTGTCACCACCCCTGGCTGTCCCCTCAGCAGAGCAGGGCCCCGAGGGTGGAGAGGGTGGGAGGTGCTCACCTGAGCAAGAACTGGCTCCATCGGATGGGCTGAGCTTTCTGCAGGTGGGTGTAGCCAGGCAGGATCACATCGATTTCTCTGGGAGGGAAGGGAGGGAGAGGTGAGCAGCAGGGACAGGAGGGCAGAGACAGGAACACACCAGGGCTCCTGGCAGGGTCACAAACTGAGCGTTTTCAGCCTATGAGATGCTGAAGGAAGGGTCGACCTCTTCTTCTCCCTGTCATCTTTCAAGCCAAGCACACTGGGTTTAGCTATTCCAGTGTGGTGAATCTGCCCTGGGCTGCCTGGAAAATTGCCTGGAGCAGCAATCCCTCTGTGGCAGGCAAGGATTCCCCAGTCCACCACAGGTTTGGAGTGCCAGGAGCAGAGCTAAACAGGGAGGTAACACAGCTGAGCTTTTTCTCAGCCAGAAAAACCTGAAACGTGTTCCCCACTCCTTCAGATGGGTTTGGTGCCTTCTAAAACCTTGTGTGGACCTCCCACCTCAACTCCTTTGCCAGGGATGAAGGAAGGTTTCTCTGAGGGATGAGGAGAGTTTCTGTGAAGTGAATTCTGGAGAAAAAGGGGCTGTTGTGCTCCCTGGGCTACCCCAAACTGCCTGGCTGTAACTCCCTGCACAGGAGACCTTGCTGCTGCCCAGTGGGGTCAGACAAAGGACAAACCCAGGAGTCTCCTGCCCCAAAAAGGCCAAAGTTATGGAAAACAGGGACTGTGGAAAAGGACTCACATGGCAGCGCGTTCCACCAGCGTCTTAATGAGCTGCAGGAGGTGCGTGGAGATGATGGAGAGGGAATTCTTCATGAACAGCTTCAGGTCAGTCACAACCTGTGGGAGATTGGCCACAGCCAGGCCACACAGAATGTGACAAATGCAGTGACTGCAAGGTAAACCCCTCCTTGTCCTGTGTGATGGGAAGGGAAATCATCTTCTCATCATTTGGTTGTATTTATGTGGCAATGCCACCATTTCTTGCCCTCCAGGAAGAGTTCCAGAGGCCACTCTGGTCTGAGGTCTCCTGGAGTGAAGTGGGGGAGGAATACAGAGGGAAAAAAAAAGGTTCTGTCTGTACCTGATCATTCCTGCTTCTGCCAGTGTGCAACTTCCCAGCTACATCTCCAATCAGCTCCTGAGGACAAGAGCAGGATTGCTGTCAGGATCTCTGTGCTCTAAGCAGGACAATCCACATGAGCAGATCTCCCTGCCTGGGAGGGACTCAGCTCCAGGATCCAGGGAGTAACCATGGGATGTGTTCTGGGGAGGGCAGGTTTGGGTTCTGGGCTTGTACAGTGCCACAAAAAGGGGCTTGGGGACCCTTGGCTGTGCCCCAGGGGGTTCAGTGCCACGAGCTCTAAAGGAATTTCACAGAGGGACAGAGGCACAAGCCCTCAGTGTCAGGCAGAGGATCAGGACCAAAAGGTTAGAGGAGCCAAACCTTTAGTCTGCGCTCGTTGGCAGTGTGGATATCCTCATCAGTCTGGATCACACCAAAGACTCCTTTGGACCATTCCTCAGAGATCTGCAAACACCAGAAACACCAGTCAGCCACCACAGCTACCCTG
Organism: Corvus kubaryi; assembly: GCF_017639235.1. NCBI lineage: Eukaryota > Metazoa > Chordata > Aves > Passeriformes > Corvidae > Corvus > Corvus kubaryi. The sequence continues at coordinate 5,829,281 of NW_024581088.1, forward strand.
CTGTGTGGGGGCTGTGAGTGTCCCCAGCAAATCCCAGCTCCTGCCATTCCCACACGTGTTAAGTCTCTGGCATTCAGGCTGCTTGTGTATCCTGGTATTCCATACTGTTGCTGGGATTCATCTCTCTATCCATGATAATCCTGCAGTGTTATGGAGGATTTAAGCATTGCAAGGAAAAAATGTCAGTGATTTCTTCAGCATCATCCACAAAGGTTTTCCTATAAAACATTGCACAGACCCACTGTTGTCCAGGGTGGGTGAGCAACAACAATGGATATTTTATAAAAGCCCTTCTCTGCTGACTCTTCTTCCCCCCCTACACCTGCTATGCATTGTCTCCCACCAAGCTGGGCAGCAAAATTCCACGTGCCAGCAGGAAAAGGATGTTCTTACTTCCCACTGAAATGATTCCTAGTGACTGCTCAGTCTGAAGAGGATGGGACACAAGGACATTTAAAGATGCTTTTTAAAACAGCAAGATGCTGTCAGGTAAGGAAAGATTCATTCCAGCACACACGGGAGATTGTGAAGGGAAGAAATACCTTTTCCAGGCCACTCAGGATCTTCTCCAGCTCAGTTTTAGACAGGATTCCAGCCTTCTCCAAGGCTTTGGCATAAGCCATGCTCCCCTGGATGTCGACTTCAGACAGTCTCTGATCAACAGTAATGGAAGCGCTGAGCATCTCCATGATGGGATCTGTGCTCCCCACAAACCTTCCTGCCATCATTTTGTCCCCCTGCAAGTAAAGAAGGTAAGAGACACAGATTTATGGATATATCCCCTAAAAATCAGTTTGTGTCCATCTCCATCCTTATCAAACTAAAACTGAGGACAACCTCAGGAATGGTTTTACTCAGTCTATACCAGCAAAACCCTGGACTTTAGGGCATGTCACTGTCACTAGAATTTAGCCCTTGAGGTTACAGGTCTGGCTTGGGGATCCTCCAAGATATCTGACTCCTGCAGGACTCTCTGAAAATGAATATCAGGGCACGTGGTGCATGATCAGCATGGAACTCTCTTTTAGGGCAGTTGCTGATCTCTGACCCTTTGATGGACTCCTGACAAAAAAAAAAAAAAAAAAAAGGTAAAGGAGTCAGGGATATAGTGAGAGCTGGTTGAAATATTAAATAATCCCACTCTTTTAGGGAGACTAGAAGAAAACGTTCCTCTGACAAAGAGCTGGGGGCCAGCACAAGCCACATGCTCTAAACCACTCCTGCGACTATAAAGTGTCTGCAGTTACCGTTTGAAGCAGCTCCAGATTCCATGTTCTCGCAAGCTTTGGTGTAAAATTAGGATAAAACCGGCAAAGGCGCAGGTTGCAGAAAGAGAGGCCTGGGTGCCTTTTCGTGTTACAAATGTTCCCGTGAGATGAAAAGGAAAGAGAAAACCCCAAAACACCCCCAGAAGGGTTCGACAAGTACGCGGCGCCGGGCGGCCGGCGGAGCTACCATGGACAGCGGGCAGGGACCGGGACATCAGCAGCCCTTTTCCCAAAGGATTGGCGGAGGGAAGAGCAGGAGGGAGCCTGCGGAGGCAGGATGCAGGCTCGGGGTGCGGGAGCTCTGCGTTTGAAGCGGGTTTGTCCGCAGGAGATGCCGCGGGGAGGGGGGGAAATAGGGGAAAACCCCAAAGTTTTGCAGCTCCTCGCTGGGCACCCCGTGATGGGCAGAGGGGACAGGGAATGAATGGTGCTGCTGGGATGGGGAAGGGGTGTCCAGGTACGTTTTTGCTGCCAGGATCCGAGGTGGGACGGTTGATTATTGCAGCAAAGTTGTTCGCTATCCCCTTCTCCATTTAAAACCCGGGAAAACCAATCCCAGAATCATTAAAGTTGGAAAAGACCTCCAAGATCAGCGAGTCCAACACTGCCAGGAGCACCCCTAACCCACATCCCTAAGGACCACACGGACACCTTTCCTGAACCTTCCAGGGATGCTGATCCCACCACGTCCCTGCACAACCCGTTCCAAACGGAGCAGAGCAGGACCCGGAGCAGCACCCCACCCGCAAAGCCAAGCTCCCCCTCACCTCGGCTGCCATTTCGGACGACGTTTTGCTCGTTTGTGCAGCGATCCTGGCACCTGGTGCAACCTGCGGGACAGCGCGGAGATGCTCAGCTGCCCCGGTGCCCGCTCCCTGCCCCATTCCCTGGGCGCTCCCGGTGCCCGGTGCGCTCCCAGTTCCCCGGGCGCCGCTCCCGATGCGCTCCCACTGCGCTCCCGATTC
>NW_024581088.1:5831523-5870402 GCF_017639235.1 Corvus kubaryi
CCCGATGCGCTCCCACTGCGCTCCCGATTCCCCGGGCACCGCTCCCGATGCGCTCCCAGTTCCCCGGGCGCCGCTCCCGATGCGCTCCCGGTTCCCCGGCGCCGCTCACCTGCTCCGCACGCAGCCCCGGCCGCTCTGTGGCTCGCTGCTCCCCGGCCCCGCTGCCCCGCTTTTACAGCCCTCGGCTCGGGGCTGGCGGCTCGTCCCGCCCCGCCGGGGCGGGGTGTGCCCGGGGCCGGCCCCGCTCGGGTCCCCCCCGTATCCCCCTTGTCGCTTTCCAGCCCTGCGCTGCGGCTGGGGGCCAGGGGGTGCTTTGGAGAGGAGGAGGCTTAGGAGGGATGCTCGAGTATTGCTTCTTACTTGGCGTAGCTCCTGCGCTGTGGGCAGGTCAGGAATATCCTTGGAATGCTCCCCTGGGAATATCGCTGGGTTGAAGGAGTCGCATCGCTCTGTGTCACACCCCTCTAATGAGCAAGCTTTAATATAAATATAACTGATACGCTGCTCTGTCCCCATTGCCACTCCAATAAACACAAAAAATAGATGGGAGCTTCTTGTTCTTTCCCATCTCTGCATGGGTGAGACTTTTCATCCCACCTGTAAGGATGCTACAGTCCCAGATTTGGGGGTTCCCTGCTGTCCCAAGGTTGTGGGGGCACCTGAGAGCCTCAGGCAGTGGCTGTGGGGCTTGAAGTTATACTTATGGCAATAATGTGTATCTTAAACTCATCACACCCTAAATATCTTGGAATTAAGTAACTGATTTAAAGCACAAGAGAGCTTTTAGAGCAGCGAAGCTGTGGCTCAGCACGGATTTCTCATTAACTCCTCAGACAGAGTATTTTCTGCAGCTCCTCTACAGAAAGCTGAATATTTGCTGCTTTCTCTTACCAAGTGAGCTCCTGCAGTGTAATATTTTTCCATCTGCATTGTCCAAACCTCTCACAGAGCTCAGGAAACATATTCCAACTTTCTCATCCACGTTTCTGTTGGATTTTCCTCCCTTTAACTGACCCTCTCGTTCTTTTCTGCTGTTCTCTCAGTTCTACAACTCATCCCCTTCCCCTTTTTCCACTAGGACACCGAAACAGCACTTGATCCTTTTGCAGTCCTGTTCCTTCCTACTGTGAAATCCCTCATTTTTACCACTTTTCTTGTCTTCTTCACCTTTTCAAAGCGTCCTTGTCCTTACTTGGGGCTTTGACAGGAGATTGCCAACGTGTTGTGAAAACATTAAGCACTGAATTTATAACTGGAGTGAATCTTATAAATAAGATTTTGCTAACCCATGTCTGATATTACATGTGACAGGGGATATTAAACCCACATGGGACCTGTCAGCAGTGCCACTGTGTATTTAGCAAACTTCACAGGAATTAATTGGCTTGGAGTGCACTGCTCAGCTCCTGCCCTAGTTTGTATCTAGGAAATGATGAATTCTCTCTTTATTTTTAGACCAAGCAGTCAATAACCATCTTTATAATAAGCAATGTAGAATGTAGACTAATATTTTTATAATAAAACTGGAAGTGAAACTAAATGCAAGCAGAATTCCTCAACTTAAAAACAAACATTGAAGAAAGAAGATTTCATAAAGATGCTTGGAGCTGGAGAGTTGAACTTTTTTGAGGGGAAAGCAGTGAAATAGCAATGCAAAATATACTTTTTAATGCAAACTGAAGTGCATTCTCATTGCTATCTTCTCCATTTGTTCTGGTTTGGATGTCTCTCCACTGCCCATCATCTCCTTTCAGTATTTTATCTGAAATAGAAAGATTAACCTCAAAATTCTTACCCCACAGTTAAAACTGAGGAAATTCTGAGGCAAAAGCCTCCCACTTATTTTCCTTTCTGGCAGAGAGAATGGCAAATCATTCCTACATTAATACTCCCAGCTACACCCTTTTCGAGGTGACAATGAGTACTAGAGAGTAAATTGCCAATTCTGCAGTACAGAGAAGTTTAATTAAATATATTTTAATGTTCTCAAAGAATCCGAACTTTATTTGTACTTTTGTAATCCATCAGAGTCCTTCTCTACGATTTCATTTTTTTGCTGGAAGGGTGCAATGCTGAGGGAGTGCAGCACCGAAGGAGCTTTGGTGGCTCTGGAAGTTCACTTTTCACAATAGGACTGCGAAGGAAAAGGATGGCAGAAACTGCTACAGTGCACCTTCTTTTAAAAACATCCTTTTTTTTAGCTGTCTTTTTGCTTTGGAGAAAGAAAACAGCTCCGTGGGCTGAACGTGCTGGGCAAACGCACCGTCAGCTCGGTTGATGCAGAACCGTGCTGACATTTTTTGTTCAAAAAACCCCCCAACTTTGTTTTTAATGAATTTTTGAATGTAAAAGGCAAAAAAAAAAAAAAGAAAGAAAGAAAAGAAAAGAAATAGACACCATAGGGTGCTGAGCGAAATGCTGAACACAGTAAACATCTTTCATGACAAAGAACACAAATACCCCGCAGATCTGCTGTCAATAGCAAGTCCTAGGCCCCCTGCTTTCAATAGTTAATACCGAGGCCCCTCTCTCCCCAAGCCTTAGTGGTAACAATCACAAGCCAATGCTTAAAATGTTGACATGCTAAGCACATTTGGAAAAACCCATGTCTGCATTCCCTATGGATGGTGTAGCATAACTGTCTAACACCTAAAGAGCAGCAGTTAAAGCTGAAGTGACCTCCTCACCTCACCTCCTGCCCAGCTGGTTCTCTCTTGATATTCCCTCTCTGCCTTGCATGATGTCAGTGGACGTGGAGCTGACCCATATTTGTATTTACAGCCTTACCAGGCTTCCTGTCTCCACTGGGAAATGTTTAGGAGGAGTATCTCTATTAGGAAAAAAAGCTGTTGAAAGAGGTGTCTGTGTTATGTTCATTCATCCCCAGCTGTGTCTTCATTGTGGATTGGAAAAAGCAGCATTGATTGGAAAAACGCATCAGGAAAGTGAAATTTTGGGGAAAGGGTGAAAATAATTACAATAATTTGCTGCTGGGAGAGAGGTACAAAGAGATGTAAAGGAGAAATAAAATTATTGTGCTGAAGGTTCTGAACCCTTATCTGAAGAGAGTGGTGAGAGGCAGACAAGGATTAGCAGATTTCTGTAACAAAACTCTAAAATTTGGTTGTCTGGAAATACCCTGTTTTCCCATGAAAACCGACATCCTTTCCCTTCTTTCAGGCGGTTTCATGTGCAGGGTTTGGGATATGGCAGAGCAGTCACAGAGCTTTTGCTGTGCCAGTTTTGGCCAACTTACAAGGCCAGTTAATCCTGACATGAAAAAGGGCAGCATCCATTGCATCCTGTGCACTGAGTCACACCAGCTGCTCTCAGTCTGCCTTTGAAGACCTCTCTCCTGGCTTTTTTTTATTCCACAGGACTCCACAATAAATGATTCTGAAGTATAAATGAAATCCTATCTTTACTACAATCCGTGTGTGATGGGGTACACGTGTCCACTGAAACTTTTTTAGGGGTTTTCAAATTAAAAGGGCTGAAAAGCTTTTGCAGTTGGCTTTTAAAATTTGCCCAGCACTTTTATATCCGGTGGTGAAAGCTCCTGGAAAACTGAGGGCTGCTCCTTGCCCACTGCCCTGGCACTGAAGACTGTTCCTAAAGCATTGAAGTTTGCTCATGTTACTCTGAATTGATTTAGGATTTGCAACACCCCAAGGAGAAGAAAAGGCTTAAAAGTGGGAGTGGAATTTTGTCTGGTTTGATTCTGGAGAAAAAAGTGGCTGGTGGGGTTTGTGCTGGAATTGCAAGGCAGAGGTTGGGGGGTACAAGTGACCCATTCAGTTCCCTAAATCCCTAAAAGGCTCTTAAATCCCTGCTGCAAGCAAGCAAATATATCTGTATGACACTCCTTAGGGAGTCAGTGGTGTTGTATTTGCATACAAAAATTTCCCCAATAAATTATGTCAAAATTAAGGAATTAATGCTTCCCTGGCCAGATAATTTTCCTTGCTGTTGCCACTAGGATTTTCAGCTGTTTGCACTCTTTGAAGTGTCACTGGTTTTACTGAGGATGAAAAGGGCTCTTGGTAAATTTAATAGCACATGGTTTAGCTGGGAAAGAGTCACGGTGACGGCTGGAAAAGACACAGACGAGTTTGATGGATCCATATTCGAGTGCTTTGAAAGACTGTTGGAGCATTACACAAGTACCTCAGCCTCGCAGTACTCCGCACAAGGTTAAAGATTTGATTTGAAAGAACTTCCGCGATACTGTTTTGCCTTTGTCACACTTAACAGCGGCTAATTGCCAATCTGTCAGACAAAAATTGATACCATTTTTCTGTCTAATGTACACACAAAGAGAGCCACGGGAGAACTGTTCGCATCGCCGGCATTGGTGGTTCAGTGGTAGAATTCTCGCCTGCCACGCGGGAGGCCCGGGTTCGATTCCCGGCCAATGCAGCCGATGCTTTTCCTTTTTTTTCTCAGTTCCTTATTTCTCCTTCCTTTTCCGCTTCCGTTCCGGCCGCCAAATCCTCCTTCAGCTCCACCGGGTCTCGCCCCGCTGTTCCTCCGCCGTGTCCCGCTGGGCTGCGGGTGCCCGGGGGTAGCGGGAGGATCCTCGGGGAGGCCGCGCCGGGGAGGACAAGATGGAGGTGTAAGGAAGGGCCTGAGGGGGGAACGCAGGGCACGGGCGGGCCTCGGAGCCACCCTGCGTGGGCACAGCGGGCCTGCAGGGCCGGGGGTGCATCTCTGTGGGGTTTGTGTGCGGTATATCTCCATGAGGCGTGGGGGTACATCTATATGGGCCTGGGGTTTGTATAGGTATATCTATGTGTGGTGTGAGGGGGGGACACATCCATGTGGGCCTGTGCGTGAGGGGTGTGAGGGTGCAATAAATCCATGAGGGGTTCATTGCCCCCAGCAGTGAGTTCAGGCATTCTGTTCAATATCTGAGGGGTTTATTTTCTTTAAAACTCCAGCTGAAGCAGCTGTTGGGGCGAAAGGCGGCGTGGCTCGGCATGAATCCTGCTCTCATCCCCTCCTGTCCCCCTCCTGCTCCCTCTGCCCTGGGAGAGGCAAAATGGGAATTTTTCTTTTCGGGGAGAGTTATTCCCGTGAGCTCTGTGCAGGAGCTGGAAATGCTGGAGAAGGAAAAACCTGAGGGGTTTGTGCCAGCGATTGCAAACACAGTAAGAGAGTCGGAATTTTGGCTGGTCGATATTTCAGAGCTGTTACACCAGGCAGCGGTTTGTGCTTTCCTACCACGTGTTTCGGGCACAGAATTATAGGATTTGACCTGTTTTGAAGCGTTAAAATCTCACGAGTTCTGTGGAGCTGGTTAAATTTCTAATTTTCATTTAATTTTCATTTATCTAATGAATGGGGCACTCATGGGATGTATCCCCCAAAGTCACGGAGCTCCTGCAGCCATGTAACCCAGGGATGCTTTGTTATCATTAAATCTTCTCTACTATAAGATCTTCTCATATTAATTTATTAGCTTTAAAAAGTATTCATACTTTTGGCATTACCATGAATTTTTTTTTTTTTCCTTTCTGGTGAAGTCTTACTCTCATAAAAATTAAGTGAACTGTATAGCGGACTGCTTAAAATATACATTACAATTCATTGTTCAGAATTTCTTGTTTCCTGACTGTAAAATTGGTAGCTGTGAGTCAGGACCGAAGGAAATTTTATTTCTACTGATACACAGAACTCCTTTAAACACAGGACTGCTTGAACATACCTTACAGTACCTTGCTGTGGATTCCTTTGAATCACTACTGCAAAAGTTTATCAGTTTATAATTTTGGTATTTCAGCACAACAGAATTGTTGAAGATTTGAGACTGACTCATTGGCAGGAGTGAAAAAAAAAGGTATTTTTCTGAATGGCAAAGCGGTTTGGAATGAAAAAAGGAAAGCAGTTGTCTTAAATAATTTCATTCTTACCCTCAGCTTGATTCCGCAGCCTCATTTGCATGGCGATGTATTTATTCCATACGAGCCTTTCAGCCGAACAATTCCATATGTAATTCTCCCTATAGAATGTCTTTGATCCGTGGGGATTTCTGTAGGGCCCGGCTGAATGCAAACATTCTGAAGACTTGCATTTACCTAACAACAAAAGCTATATATGGTTTGTAAAACATGAATGAAAAACTAATGCGTGCCTGAGCTCACTTGCTGAAGTTTCACTCGGGTCAGCGAAATGGAAGTTGAAGTTCATCTCAGCGTATTTTAGAAGGTCCCTTTTCATTTAAAAACAATGATAGAACCTGTGGAAGTTTGTGGATGCATTTACCATTTGAAAGTGATGAACGTGACAGTTCTATTCAGACGATTCACGGTGCTTAACAACACATTGTACCTTTTTTGTTCTTTTTTTTCTTTTTCCTAAGCTGCTGCACAGACCTGAGAAAGGCCTTTTTTTTCCTTTTGTATGGAAACTTTCTGTTGTTGTGGCTACTGACTGCTCAGCAGAATGTGTTGTTCAGGGAATATAGGATGTTCTGTGGCAGTTTTTCTCCCTGTTTTTACTTTAAATATATAAATTTACAATATCCAGGAGGAATAAAGTCATGATGTGCTTGGATCTGCAGTCACCCTGCCAGCCTTGGATAAGGATTCTTGCTTAATTGCGACTGAGAAAGTGAAAAATGAGAAACTCAGCCTTGCCCTTCTAATACAGGAATAGGCACAAGATGGAAAGAATAAATACAGAGAAAATGCAATAAATTGGGGTTTTTTTACTCAGTACAACACATATGAATTAAAGCCCTGTTTGTGTCTATACACACACATATGTCCATGGTACTAAAATACGGTGTGCTCTTGACTAATAAAGAAAATAGTGTGTATAATCTGAATTATTTCCCATCAGTCTTTATTTTAATAAAATCAGAGGCTTTTTTTCTAAGGAAGAAGCAAAGCAATTTGGTTTGAGTGTGTGAAATTGGGTGAGTGAGTAAAATAGGGTGGCTGAGTGGAAGGAGTGTGTTGTACAAGTGGCTTATGATTTATGGGGCAAACTGTAAATATTTATGTCATAATTCAATATTTATGTCATAATTCTACTGACAGTATGGAAAAAAATATTTTCCAGATATGGCAATTGTAGAGTCACTAAAATAAGATGCCTTGGCGCTTTTACTTATTTTTTTTAAAAAAACTCTGTGTTCTTTTAGTGTCTGTGACTCAGCAAAGAAAAACTTCAAACTGTTTCATTTGGGACATAATTAACTCTTTTCATTTTTCCTTTTAGAAAAGATGCAAATGCTGCATTGCTGAGTAACTTTGAGGTAAGTTTGTCTTCATTCTGGTTTTAAAGCAGCAATTAAAAGCTGTCATCAGTCCCTTGTATAATCTTTGGAAGCTGAAAACTGGCAGTGGCAATCAGCAAAACCTGCAGGGGATTTACTCCTCCTTGCATTTGGTTGGTTTTCAAGGAAAAAAAAAAAAAGCTTTTTAAAGAAGATTTGGAAATGGTTTTGCTAGTAATGGGTACTGTGTTCCTGTATTGTGAGATTATTCCAAAGCAGGTGTTTTTCCCTCTCATTTTAAGGGAGGAAATGTTTTAACTTGAGCCAGGTAATGGAAATATTTTGCTTTGCTGATTAATGTAATTTTTGGAGCAATTTTAATAACTCACATGGTTTTGTCTGTGTTATTGTATTGCTGAAGCTGGTTTTTATTGCAGCTGCTTCATTCTATTCTGCAATAAACCTCGAGGTGTTTTATCCTGAGCTGCATCTGTCTGCAAACAGCAGAGCAGGCATCTGGTGGCTGTTAAATGGGCTTTAATGAGGACTTGGAGAGAACTCTCTTAAATTTCCTCTAAGATATAGATGATATCATGTCAGCCAAACTGGTGTTCAGTGCCTGGCTGTTAAAAACGTGTGAAAAACGTAGCAAATACGGCTTTTCAGAGCACTGATTCCCTCAAACTACCGATACCTTTCCATTTACTCCACTTCCCTGTTGCAATTTCACTGGCAAAGTCAATATTCTGTAAATCAAGGGAATGCTTTGCCCAGAGAGTTCTTTCCCTGCAGTTCTTGTGGGAGCTTGGAGTTGTCCTTTTGTGTTTGTTGTCCAAGCTCACGGCCTGAGTTTGGGATTTCAGCACTGGCAGGTGTTCCTTTCTCATAGGAAGTGCAGTGTGAAGCAATTGCAGGATCTGCAGCTGATTGTAGTCGTATTTCTCACTGTCTAGAAATGTTTGGTTTCTTATTTCTCTGCACTTGTCAGTTTATAATTCCCTTGGGGCTGGATCTTGAGTGCAGCCAGGTAAACGTGAGGGGATTAACAGTGAGAAGTGCTCTGTTGCTTTGCTCTGGGTTTTGACTTTGGATATACTGCAAAGCCTGAAGCAAAACATCTGAAAAAGTTTCATTCATCTGTGTAAAACAGTCACAGCTTTTAAAAAAACATTTTACATCCTTATTCATCACTCTGGGACCAAAACATTTTTCATTTCAGTTGCTGGTCCATCCACCAAAACAGACACACATTTTTTGTTGGTTGGCTGATAGGATTTTTCCTGTTCTTTTTTTGTTTTTTTTCATTTTTAATTGTATATAAAATATAAAATTTTATATAATTATAATAATTATAATAATTATATAAAAATTGATGTTTTATTATATTTTATGTATAAATTTTATATTCTATATTTTATACTATATTATATATAACATTGTATATTATATAGGATAAAATCTAAATTATAAATATTTTATATTTATATAAAATATATTTATATAATATATATAATATATAACTTTTTATATATTTATTTTCTAGAAAATATAAAATGTTTATTTTTTATTTTCATTTTCCTGTTGTCATATTTTTAGGTTAAATACTCTCAGATGCTCTAAACAACTTTATTTTTTCTCTTTAGGTGTACCAGTTACTTACTGATCTCAAGCAGCAGCGTAAAGAGAGTGGCAAAACCAAGCAGAGCTCTGGGCAGCAGAATCTGAACACAATCATGTATGAGGTGAGTAGCACTGGGAAAGTCCTTTTACCCATTAGCTCAAGCTGCAATAATTCACATCCTCAGGGTTGTATATTTAATAATTTGGAATCAAATTTCCCCCAAATTTCAAATGTTTTACCTGCCACTTTTCTGTGCTCACTTTGTTGAAGTTGTAGGGTAACTGTGCTGTCAGGGAAGAGTTAGCTGCTGTTATTAAAATCTATAAAAGAGTTTCAAATCCCCTGGTTTGCAACTGTTTGGTTTTGTTGGGATTTTTTCAATTCTAAATATTCCATCCTTTTAAGGCACAGGGCAGAACTCGCTGTCATCTGGTGAATTTATGGTATCACCTGATCTGATAATTAAGCTGATGATTTCAAAGCTGAGGCACAGATCACATGGTATTTTTTTATTAACAGAATTAATAATCCTGTCAATAGAAACTAATTAATTCCCAGCTAAAACAGATCATTTAAATTTTTTTTTTGATCCGAAGAAACGCAAAACCACGCATACAAATAACATCACTTGGATGCCAGGTTGGTAATAAACATCTCATCCCTTGCTAGGAAGGAATTCTAAAATTCTGTAATACAAATACCAACATTAAAAATATCCCAGATTAGCAACTTCCCAGAGCCTTGCAGTGAGACCCATTGTGTGTGTGCTGGAGAATTGTGTGAGCAGCACCATGACTGACAGGCAGCTGAAAGCACTTTGCCTTTGCTTGCATGAGTAATTCTGTTGAGCACTGAAACTACTCATGTGGATAAGATCTGGCCTAGGCTTTGGTTTTGTTTTAGTTCTGGTTTTGTTTGAAAAAGGTACAGAGTTGTAATTCCTAAGCCTTGCATTCAACAAAATAGGGGCTTACCAAAAATCTGAATTAAATCTTCATGGAGACTGACAGTCTCTTCCTGTACCTCTGGAAAAGGGGCTGAGGAAGATCCTGTAAGTAAAATTTATCAGGATGTACCTGAAATCTTTAATTGCTTTGTTATTCTATGTGTTAAATACCTATAGGAGGCTTGGGTGTGCAGCTGGTGTAAACTCTGGGTGTATTTTCTATGTTTGACTGAAAGAAAAGCAGAATTTCATCTTGCAGGATTGTCTCTGTATTTCTTCACAAGCTCCCTGCAGACTTGGATCTATTGGCACTGAAGTAACTCCAAAGGAGCTTTGTTCTTCTGTATATTTGGCATTTTCATCGATTTGAAATTGCCAAGAAAAGATGAACCTGGAAGAGAAATTACTCCTGTGAAATAATTATATTACATGACAATATAATAATTTCATTTCAGTCATTGCTGGTGAATGACAACTTCATTTTATCTGAAAAGGTCAGGCAGGGCTTATAGAAAGGAATAATAAATTATAATTATTTACAGCTCTTCATTTTGGGGTTTTATTCAAGCAACAATAAATACTCAGGAAGATTTTAAGCCACTTCCAGTGAAAAGTCAGCTGTGAACTGGAATTTTTGTGCATTTTTTTAATCAACAGATTGATTTTTTTACTCAGGTCAGATTACATTGTGTCATGTAATTCCATTATCCACCTGCTCAATGTTGTTATTTTAAAGAAAGCAAATAAATGGAACATCTGCTGTCAAAGGCAGTTGAGGTTGGTGGGTGTTACATGTAAAAAATGGATCAAAGTTTAATTGTCTCAAGTCAGATAAACATTTTTTAATAGCACAATATCCTTGCAGATTTCATAACAAGCCAATCTGCTTCTATCAACTTTAAATTGCCAAAAATACAGGTAAAGGATGAAAACAACCATAGATTAGAGAACTTAAAGAGGGATTTCTGGGCTGGCAGTGAGAATATCCCTGGCACTGAGCACATGAAAAGTTGGCAGAAGGGAATGTGGGTTTCAGGATGAATTGTGTTCAACTTTCCTGTGTGCTTTTAAAAGACAAAAGCCAAACAAGGAGCAAAACAAGGAAGCAAATGTCTGTCACAAACAGCAAGAGGATGTTCTTAGCAGACAAACCTAAAACCCACTCCTTCCCTGTCCTCTTCAACTTGCAATTTTGGGCTTTGAACAGCTCAGATAAAGTTGATTTCCAAACCTGAATTGATTTTCCAATTTTTCTCAATGCTGAGGAGACTTTTCCCAGTACTTGTTCCATACACAACTGGTAAAACAAGTGTGAAATAATACATATTTCCTTTCTGTCCCTTGCAGACACTGAAGTACATTTCAAAAACACCCTGCAGGTACCAGAGTCCTGAGACTGTCAGAGAGTTCCTGGTAGCAATGAAAGACCATAAATTAACCAAGTAAGTGGAGCTGTGCCTTTGAACAGAAGTAAAAACTCAATTAATGCTGAAAAACTGATCCCTGTGGACAGTGTGATCATCTGATTAATGGATTTTAGGTATTTTCTGGCATTATTTAAATGCTTAGCCAAACATCTTTTCCTTTGCTCATGGATGAGTACTTCCATCTTTTCTTTATGTTCTGTTTGTCCAGGATCTCTGAGATCTACATTTCAATTATTTAAATATTGTATCAACCAACCTTCCCTCCTCCCCCAGCAGTTTCTAATGAAGCTGAACATCCACTTCTTATTTTAGGAAGTTCTGCCTGGAAAAGAAAATATTTCCTTTGCAATTACAAGATTCCAAGGGCTTCTTTCCTCTTTGGCAGTGGTGTGAGTGCCTGTTCTTGAAGCACATAATCCTCTTGAAGCTCTGCAGAGTGGGACTGAAGCCTGATAGAAACAGAAATGGAATCAGCTGGCCGCTTGTTTGGATAGCTCTCATCACTCCTCTGGCTTTTAAAGCAGAAAAAACCCAATATTTAGCTGCTTCTAAATGACTCCTCCTTCACTTCAAAGGAGGAGTTTATGCTGGAGAGACAACTGAGAGTGGTTTTATTCCCTGCTGGGAGGACTCCCAAGGAGTTCATCCTCTAGGAAAGAGGCTTTTCATTCATTTGGCTCTGGCACAAAACGCACAGTGAGAGCATCTGGAGTGCTGCAGGGCAAGTTTTTACCCTGTGCAGAGCAGAGAAAGCAGATTGTCAGCTCTTTGTTAGACTTTCAGTGCCCCCTCTCTACAGACAGTCACATCCAGCACAGCTCTGGTGCTGCTGGCATTGCACACACAGGGATGCTGCTCCTTGGGAATTTTGTCCTGGCTGTTGGAATTGTGCTTGGAGTACTTTCTTTGCCAAGTCAGTTAAGTCAGTGTTTAATCCTCCTGTAGCTCATTTTATACAGCAGGATACTCGTTTCTGTAGTGGGCAAAGTATCCTAATTACTTTCTGGAGGTATTGGAGCATGGAGAAAAGAAAATTCTCTGCAATAAAAATACTAGAGGTGTAAGGAGGTGGTAATATGGCACTGAAAGTGTCTTAAAATTGGCAGCAAACTATTTCTTGAGTAGTAGTGAGCATCCTTCCCTTCTGATAATGTAAACCAGCCCTTTTTGAAGAGAAGTAAGCAGTTTAGGAGGAACCAGCGGAAGGATGTAGCACAGCAAAAAGGCAGAGTAGGATTTTTCAGAGGAGAGGGAACTGAATGAGGTAGGTGTAAAACTCACATTAAAAATCAAAGGGTTTATTTTTGTTCAAAGCTCATTTCTAAACTTCTTTCAGGTAGAATTTGACCAGGACCTGAGGGTTAATTCTTAGTGTTACCACTTGAGGTACCTTGACTGCAACTGCTCCCCTGGATGGGATCTCCAAGAGTGAAATACTAAAAAATTTCAGTCATAACAGAGAAACTTCCAGCTACAAATTCTCTGTCTCCCACAGTGCTGAGCACTTTTGTAGAAGATCTACCCAAATATTCACCTTTCCACACCTGCTTGTTCAGGGAGCTGCAAAGGTTGGAATAGTTATAAGCTTTTAAATTAGCTTTTTGACTGCTTAATTTTTTATGGGTGCTCTGAGGTGCCTTTGGGTTTAGGTATCATCCTGTCTGTCCTTTTCCTGAGGCACTGAAGCAAGGGAATTATTCCCAAATCATTTCTTGTGCATAGCAGGATGAGAGTGAAGAGCCAGCCCCTGCTGTAGGTGACAAGTGTACTCTACTTATGACCTGGCAGAATTCAGATTTGTTCTGTGAGCATCCTGTACAACTTCTACTCTGTTAATCTCGCATCTGGTAAAGGACTTCCCAACTCTGCCACGTGCTTTGCAAAATAAAACCTACAATTGTTTAGTGTGATCCAGGCACTTCTTTTTCCTGATCTTTTCCATGCAGCCCCTTGAAGCCAGAAGTGCCAGGGCCCATCTGGCAGCCCCTTCACCCAAAACCACAGAGAGCACATGGGGTGCAATTACTCTTTAAAGCACTTCATGTTAAACCACTTAAAACAGTGATGCCTCCAAGGCAATTTGGAACTACCCTTGGGTTCCTAAGCAAGGTCATTTCAACACTGCTGCTCTTGTTAAATAAATGAGACACTAAAGGCTTTGATGGTTTCCATTCTGTGGGATGGAGGTGGTGTTTAGGGATTTCATTCCAGCTATCGGCCAGAGAGCTTTCTTCCCTTTGAGAGGAAGGATCTGCAGTGTTTGCTTTTCCAGGACCTTGCTTGCATGATCCCTGTAATGACCTTTCCTCCCACTAAGAGTAATGAACTCCAGTCTCTCTTTGCTGCTTCCTTTCTGGGTAAGGCACCCCAAACCGTGCTCTCTGAGCTGGTCAGACACTGTCTCTGCAGGTAGCTGATTAGATTTAAGATGTATTTGTGTTAATTGGGGTCTGTCCTCAGACAAAGCAATCTGGTTAAAGGGTCAGAAACGCCCCATCACCCCCTGCTGTTTCCCTGCCCTTTAAATTCCTTGTCATGAGTCCACCTCTAGTCAGAGGGGAAACAAATTAAGCAGCGTGTTGGTGTTCTTAATTAGGCTCAGCCTATTTCCTAAGACGGGGGCTTTGGAGATAGAAGGATTTGCAGCTCCGCCTGTGGGCTGTGACATTCCCTGCTCAGCCTGTGATTGCTGCCCTCAGCACTAGGTTGTGCTCGTGGATGGGAGAATCCCCAGCTGGGAAGAGAGAGCAGCCAGGGAAACAGCGGGAATTGAGGCACAGCAGAGCTTTGAATCAAGGGAATTCTTATTTTTCCTTCCACAACCCTGCAGGATGTCAGGCTGCAAATGGTGTCCCTGCTCCAGTGAGAGGGCTGATAATAAAATGCTGGGAAATCCTGCAGTTCCTGGAAAATCACCTCAAATCCTTCTGTTCTCACTGATATTTGCCACTCAAAATAACAGGTTAACAGAGCAGCATCCATTTAGTGATGGATTTGTCTCATTAGTGTTCCAGACAAAAAAAAAAAAAGCTTCCTAAAAAGCAGATTTTAAAAATAAGCACCAATGCGTGCAAACAAATCTTCCAGAGTCATTTCAGAGAGCTGCCTGCTAATTGGAGCAAGTTCAAAGCCATCTAAACAGATATTTCACTGATACAGTTAAGGTGTGGTAAAAGAGCTTTTCCCATAACTTTTCATCATTATTTTGGTAAAATTGAAACTGTAGAACTGAGAAATTTTTAGAGCTAAAGCTCTGAACCCACATAATGAATTTTATTATTACCTTGTTGAGGCCTCAAGCTTTGGCTAAAGCTCCAGTTCAGTGAGCCATGTTGTACTTGGAAATAGAGTTTGCCACTAGCAGCTAATTTTCCAGTTTTAGTGCCTGGAATGGCTTCATATTTTGTAAGATATAGTGAATTGCATTGCATGAAAAGAACATTTATTAAGCTGGAGCTCTGTAATTATGGTTAAATAAAAAAAATAAAATACTTGTTCTCCTTCCTGTTACTGATAGCCTATCTTGGATCTAATTTTGGAATGACCAAATTTCCAATCACTGCATATTATTATAAATTTTTTAAAACTGGACAAGAACATTGCCCTTTTTGTCTTGAAATCAACACAGTCGAGGAAGTGTTGAGCTGAAAATCTTCAGTGCTTTTAGAAAGTATTTTCCCTCATGACTGCCAAGAACTACAGCAGATACAAACCTCTGCAATATGAAAGGCTGAAGGATTTGCTTTGTAATTTTTGTCTCCTCCAGAGCTTTCAAAATGAGTATTCGACAGCAAGTCAGGATGGTGCTCATTGAACAACAGCATCATTTAAGAGATTTTAAAAAGATGATTCCAGCTTTTCCAGTGGGAATCCCTGTGGAGAATCACAGCACCCACTGTGATTTCCCACTTTGGGAAAATCCTCCCTCAGCCAGACCCCGTGCTCAGGACTCAGACATCAAACACGAGTTGCCATGGTTGATTCAGGACTATGGGATTTATATTTCCAGCAGGAATAAAACCCCTGCTTATGTGTCCAGCTGTTACTTCATGGTTTTCCTAGCAACTCTCAAACATCCATTCCTGAGGATAA
Organism: Corvus kubaryi; assembly: GCF_017639235.1. Lineage (NCBI taxonomy): Eukaryota > Metazoa > Chordata > Aves > Passeriformes > Corvidae > Corvus > Corvus kubaryi. Next base: position 5,846,832 of record NW_024581088.1, read on the forward strand.
ATTTGCCTCTGCACAGATGTTTGAAGGGTTTTTTTAGCTCTCAGTGCTGGATCTTGGCACTGTTCTCTCCTTACCCAGACCTCTTGCTGGAAAAACACTCTGGGAGTTCAGTAGATTAAAAAATGGGCAATACCAACACACCTATGAGATTTTGGTTAAAATATAAACTGCCAAAATTTGCTCAGTGATAATAGAAAATAGTGCATTTTGTCTGAATTTCCACAAGAGCATGGAACTATTTGTGTTATTTTTAAGAATGGATGTATCAATGTAGGAATGTGCTGTCTGTTCTGTCTGCTCTGGTGAGATCTTGAACACAACCCACTGGTGATTTTTGTCTTGCAGATCTGTTTTTTAGGATTTTTAGGATGTAACTCAACATCTTCACCTCCTCCAACACTTTCCCCTCATACAGACCTCAGACTCATTTTCCTCCCCTGTAACAGCACACATTTTTGTCCCCAGGAGCCTGAGCTTTGTGTGTGTCCCCAAACGTATCCAGAGTGTTTCTCCCTCCGCTGGAAAAGCTGCTCTTGGCTCCAGCTGAGTCTCAGAGGTGCAGGATGTGGGCTGCAGGCTCAGCCCCACAGCATTAATTACCATTTTGGGATTTCTCACCAGGCAGGTCCTGTACAAGTCTGCAGCACGGACCATTAACTCTGATTAGTGGAATCTTGCTTTTATGTGAGAAAATTGCTTTCAACTGTCACTCATCTTTTGGATGGATTCTTCTCTTGAATGAGCAGCTTTCGTGTTCCAAACTGTTACCAAAATTCAGGCAGAGCAGGGAAAATTCAGATGCTGAAGTTTGGGGGCAATGAAGCTGAAAATGTTCTTCACCTTCAGTTTGGATGAATGGGACAGTTCCCCTTTTTATTTAACAAGCATCAGTGTGCCATGCATGCTGTAGAAAGTGTCAAGATGAATTCATGGGAGCTGGAAAAAGTTAATTTTACTTTTTAGATTTAATGGCGCATGAACTAAATTCAGGCTTATGTGTGTGCCCATGCCAAACGCTGCAGTCAGGGCTGATCCTAATGCATGGTTGCCTTGCTTAAAGCTAATCTCTGATGAAATTGTGGTTATTCAGGTTTTAATTTGTGTATGTGCTGTCAGGAAATTCCAGGTACACAGAGAGCTTGGTCCTAGCAGTCCATTTTTGGGATCAGACACAGAGAGCCTGGTCCTAGCTGTTAATTTTTGGGATCACTATTAAAAAGGTGCAGTGGGTACAGAGCTCCAACTCAAACCACTGCCTTCTGCTGAGGGCTGAGCAATGCAGTTTGCTATTAAATGAAATTTAGAGACATTTTGTGAGTGTTTGTTTCAAGGGGATGCATTGCTTACCTCATAATTCCATATTAACATCTCTAAAGATCATTATGTTGGAGTGTTAATTAGTGCTCGCACTGCACAAGCAGCTCTAGATGAAATATGGCATTTATGCAGCTTCTGGGGATTTTCTTTTTGCACCCTGCTGCTTGTTCTTTTGTGATGTTCTGCATCATTTTCCAGTAGGGAGCTTTGCTGATCAAAACCAGGCATGAAATCCTTCAGCTGACACGTTTGAACATGTTAATCACTTGTAAGTTGTCTCTCATTCTTCTGTACACATTTTTTAAAACTTCAAATACCCTGAAATGATGTTTTTAGAATCTGTTTGGCCTGATGTAAAATTTCTGTCTATTCCCTAATGAGTTAGAGTGATGTTAATGGCTTATAAGCAAAAAGTCTTGGAGAGGTGACCTTTTTTTTACTGTGCCCTCTATTTCTTCAGGAAACAGGAGCAGTTTCACTAATTGATTGTTTTAGTCACAGTGTGTAATTGTTGATAATTTACTTCTGCTTGCTGCTGGGCCAGTAATCTTCCTGTGATAAACACAGCTCTACCTGCTTTAAAATAGCTCTGGATAAATCAGGTTTGCATTCTTTAGCTCAGCAACGAAATGGCTTTGCTGTTTGATCCTCTTTATTTGGCTCTGGAGTTTTGCTGGCAGGGAATTTCAAGGATATTACTTTGAAAAGAAGAAGATGAGGAAATTTATTTAGTAAAAGTCAAATTTGCTTTATCTGGAGGAGCAGTGGAGCTGTAGGATTGGGATGTGTCTTTGCTACAAAAGAGAAGAAGGAGTTGTTTGAGAAGGCTCTGATCTCAGAAGTGGCAGTGCAAGAGAAATTTGGGTAAAATATGAATTCATCACACAGTCTGGCTTTGTAAGAAGGGCTGGGCGAAGAGGAGGAGGGAGGTTTTTACAAGGAGGATCCTCAGAGAAGCTGTTTGAGAGCTCTGGAAAATGAGGCACCAATACTTGCTTGGCCAGGGAGCAAAGCAAAGAACACTGAAAGTAGCATTGCTGTGCCTCCAGCAGGCACCAAAGCAGGGAATTTCCCAGCTCTGGAGGAGAAACCATTAAATCTGTCACACATCCAGCTGAATTGGCCAGATTTTTGTACAGTAAAGAGATAATTTAATATTCTTTACTCAGCTTGCATGGCAGTGCTGCCTTTAGCTTCACTTTGACACGAGTGAGTTCTCTGTCTTATCGATTCCTTAAATCACCTGCTTTCCACGTAAAGGATTTGAATGCTCATCTCCTGTCATTGTTGAGGTTATTTTCCTGTTTTTTATGACAATGGGAGATGGCAGCAGTTAGAAACACCTCATCTTTCTGCCAGTAAAGCAGCCAGCAGTGCTCTGAGTTCAGAGCTCAATCCAGCCGTGCTCTCCAGAGCCTCATGTTGTAAACAGCAAATAGATCCGAGTGATTAACTTGGGAAAACAGAGGAGGTGTGTTCCCTGCTTCCCTTCACCAGTGGAAACATATTTTGGCTCTCCAAAAGCAGAGAAATCGAATAATAAATAAACAAATAGGAGCATTTCTTGGAGCTTTCTGTTAGGAATTGTTAATATCTCACAAATGCTGTGTTGAAAATTGACAAGCTTTTCTTCTGAAGCTGAAAGTCACGATTAAAATGGACATTTTAGCTGGACCATCCAGCAGGCAGCGGCAGAGGCCATTTGAAATGAAATTATATCTCTGAGGTATCTCCAGACACACAGAAATCGTTGGTTGTAAACATGGAGTGATCTGTGTTCTCTTAAAAGCTGTGAGGTTGCCTTTTTAAACAACCCCCAGGGGAAAACCCATCAGAATCAGCTTAAATACACTTTAAAGATGCCCTATAAACAGTAATAAATTCCAAGCTTTGATTTTGCACGTTGCAGTTCCCTGCTGTAGCTTTGTATTTGCAGTGGGCTAAAAGGATGAACAAGTGGCTGCCATTGGATGGGGTTGTAACTGCTTAGGTATGAAAATTGTTCTTGTGGCTGTGTGTTCATAGCAGAAGTTTTTGATCTCTCCTAAGTTGTTCAACATTTCTGCACAGCATTAACAAAGCAGCAGTTAATTAATGCTTGCACAGTAACGATCTAAGAGTCTCTGCTTGCCACCTTGGGCTGGAGGTGGCAACAGCAGCGTGGCTAAACACAGGAAAGTACCCAGAATATTAAAATATGCAAATCATGGCCATTGAGCCACACTGCAAACCCAGTCAGGGTTATTCCTGGCAGTGACATTTCATCCCTAAGTTATCAGGAATGTGTTTGCATCACTCCAGGCATTTGAGGGGATCCTCAAACCACTCACTAATGTGGATTGTCTTACCCTGTGCTTTTACCCAGGGCAGAAAAGCTGCAGCTGCTGAACCACAGGCCTGTGACTGCAGTGGAAATCCAGCTGGTGAGTAACAATGCCTGGGCCTGTTCAAAGCTTAACTGGAAGCAGCTTTAACCTTGGAGATCAATTGAATAATTGCTTTCTCATGGCCAGTGATTGAATGTATCCCTTTATGCACATTTTACATCCACGGTTTCAAATCCATTCAGTTTCCTGTCAGAGCCCTCCTCAGAGTCCTCTCAGACAGATTCTCCCCCTCTGATTGCTTCAGTGTCACACACTTAAACTGCCCAAAGCAGTCATTAAAGGTGATTTATTAAAGTATTGCAAATAAGAATGTATTTAATCTTTTTGCTGCTGCAGCTCTGTGATGGAATACTTCATTTTTTGACATTTTCCCTGATTGTTGTGATGGCAGGGTTACACGAAAGTCAAAAATTCTAAAAAGAAGTGAGCAGTGATGCAGAATGAAAAATGGCTATAAAGAGACTTTTTGATGGAAAGTAGCCATTGTCAATCTAAGAATAATTCAGATATAAAGAGGGATTGTCACTACATAGAAATAGGTGCTTACATTCTCTCAAATATCTCCTCAGGAATACAAACCCCTGTGGTAATAAAGAGATTGTTATAATCAGGATATTATTTCAAGAAAGATCTCTTGCATTAAGAACATCTGGTTGCAATCTTCCCCTGAAGTCAAGCTGAGGAGGAACAGGATCATATTTGGCTGCAAAAAAAGGGAAGGATTAAAGAGGGACCAGTAGGACAATTTTTCTTCTGTCACCAAGGAGCAGAGATTAAAATGCTGAAGGCATCTCAGAAGAATGATTCCAGCTGAGGAATTAATGCTGTGTTTTGTGGCTGAGGAGATCAATGTCCATCAGCAGCCCAAGCAGGAGCTTTAAGGCTTTAAGTTAGAAGCCATGATTTGGAGCCTGTCTCACACCTTTGTTAGCTTCATGTGCTCAGACAGATTTATTTTATTGCCATCTGCAGGGTTTTCTTCCCTTCTTTAAATGCAATCATCTCTTGGGCTCTCAGGTGACTGCATGGCTTTGTCTGTCTCTTCCCTCCTGTCCTACCTGGTTCATTGTTACCCTACCTACCCATAAAATATTGAAAATAGTTTGCTCCCATGTCATGTTTGAAGAAAATTGAGAATTTGGGGCCTTTCTATCAGGTGTCTGTAGAGTGTCATACTTTAGATATTCCAAGTTCTATAGCATCAAAGTTAAATAAAACTAATTGCTGAATCTTAGAGAACACAGACACAAGATTTGAGTTCAGTGTCAATTCATTATTGATCCAAACCCTTCTCTGATGATCTAAAACAACTTGTGAAAAATGTAATATTTGTACCTTGGGGGCTTAGCCTGAATTTGTATCTTCATGGAAATACTGGGGATGCAGCTGCTCCTGTTCCACTGTGATTCCCCTGTAATTCCCAGGGCAAGTTTCCCCCAGATCAGTATCCAGTGGTGTGAGTTGCCTGGATTGTTAACACTGGGTCAGATGAACCCTCCCCAAAATCGCAGCACATCTGAAAGTGCTTCCATCAAAGCCTTTGGAGCTCAGGGGCTGCTGGGGAACTGCAGGTTGGTGTTGTTACTGAAATCCAGAGCCTGGGAGAAGCAAGGTGATAATTCTGCTGTTCAATTGCTGGCTTGGATCCTTCTTTTGATGAGGACAGAGGTTGTAGCAATCACTGAACACACAAAATCTGCCTTCTCTGGGTATAAAATAACACAGAGGTCACCCACACACATTTCCTGCAGGAGAGTCCATTCCCTGCAGCTGATGGATGAGACACAACCTGCTGAGAAGTGAATTTTGGCTCTAAAATGGCCTTGATTCTCTTCTCACTGAACTTGCCCCTGCCTCTCCAAAGCTTTGAGTGGCTGCTGGACCTGAATCAGAAATAAATGATGGGGGAAACTTCTGAGCAGTTTCTGGAATGGGGCACATCAATCTTCTTTTTCAGAAAGCTTTAAACAAAATGCCAGACGAGTCAAAGCTGTCTCTCACTTGCTCAGTTTTGATGTCTCAAACTTCTACTCAGTGCAGCCTGACCACAGAATGGAGTCTAATTTACCTGACAGGCTCATGGGAGAGGATAATTATAATTATTGCTGCTTTTTGCCTTTCCAGCTTTTTAGTTTTTTTACTCTGCCTCTACTAAAATTCTGTATTTTTTTTTATTCCCTATTTTTAGCTGTATGCAAACAATAAATCCATTTTGATAACGTTATTTTGCAGCTAAAAAAGCAAATTTCTGTTGTGATCTTTTGATATCAAGGTCTTTTGTAAGCCTTAATGCATAAATTGCTGCCATTGTCCATCTTTGTCTTTTCCAGCCTCTGTGCCAGGATTTATTTTCCAACAACAATAGCAACAAAAGGAGCATGAAATTCAAATTCCTACCCCACAGGGTAAATCACTGTACACATTGCAGCTATCTTGACCTCCTGTTTTAATCTTTAACATATGTTGGGCCTGGCTCAGTGATTCCCAAAAGGAGGAAATAAAAAGTGAGGGATTTTCGTGTCTCCATGAGAGTGGTTCAGCTTTACTTGATGCTGGTGGGCTTGAAGATGAAGCATCATCTTTTTCAAGGAACAAATTACTCCACGTTTTTCTCTCTGAGTGGAAAAGCAGATTTGAATTTTGTGCTTTTTAAAGCTGTATTTCCACCTTGGAGAGTTTCATTCCTGTGTGCATAACCAGGCTGGCACGTTGGCTTTTATTGGAAAATAATAACGGGAAGTATTTTGGAAAACAAGATCTTAAGAGGCTTGAAACATTTTATTTTCTCAACAATGTATTTTGCCTTCCCCTTGGTTAATTATCTCTGAGGGACATGAATCCAATCATTCAGTCTTTTATTTCTTTTTTTTTTAATGTGCTTTTTTCCTATTAGTGTGGTGGGGCTGAGCAATTTCAAATCACTGCTTAAAAGAGGAAATAACAGTGATTTTCTTACCAAACATCTCCCTCTTACACTGGAGTTAAATTATGTGCTTGATTGCTTTGGAGATGATCAGAGCCCCCATTTCCTTTATTACTGATTATTTTTAAATGGAATTCTTAGCTTATTATTCAAATAAACAACAGCTTTTAACCCACAGGTTCTTCTGTGATGCTGAGGTTTGTTCCCCACCAAATATTGAGAGAATTTCTCAATTCTTTCAGGACTTTTGGGGGTTCTTCAATGCGGCTTTATTTATTCTTCATTCTTTATTTATTGTTCTGTCTCTGGAGACTAAACCAAATAAACATTAGCATGAAAGCAGCACAGAGAGGAGGATGAGGTCTCTTAAATTCTGCTTTTATTTGGGTAAGCACTAAAGACAAGGTATGGCTTGAATTAAGGATGTTTGTCCTTGTTTCACTGGGTAAAAAAAGGAATTTAGACAATCCTGAGTGTCTGTGGGGACAGATTTGGTGCTCACATTTGTCCATGGCACTACGAACATAGATTTGCACCTTAATTTATGAATAACCACTTTGATCCCCAGGATTATCTTCACAGGCTGGCTGTTAATTTCTGAAAATTAAATTTGAGCTGCGGAGGGAACATGCTGCTTTTAGTTTGAGCTGGGAGAATTTGATGCCAATTAATTGATAAAGTTTTGCTGATTCTTTCTTTGATTAGATATAGAGCATTGTGGCAACGAAATGGGAGCATTTATGAATCTGTTGCAATGGAAATGGAGTAACAAACTGCTCTAATTTGGGTGAAATACAAATGATTAGAGAGGCCTGAGCTGAGGGAATTATCCTGCCCGCATTTCACAGATAACACACACTCTCTGTGTTTATGAAGGACATTGATGTGCTGCAGCAATTTTTCCTAAACCCCTGGAGTTATTTTGGGATAGCACAGCCTTGAATGCTGAAAAACAGCCGTGACTTGGGAATTATTTAGGACATCAGGGGGCTTTTAATGCATAAATGATATTTCTGTCACACTGCCCTCACCCAAATCTCCAGATACTGAGGGCCAGCAGCACTTTGCTCAGACATACCCCAAACTTTTCACATGGCACCATCTGTGAGGGGAAATTATTCGCATTTGGGCTGTGTGGCACTGCCAGCATCAACATCTGAGCTCATCCACTCAGCTCAAATATTTGCATTTTTGTTTTCTTTACTATAAACTTTGCATTCCTGGCTGCTTATGGGCTGAGTCTGGCTCTTGAGCAGTTTCAGCCGAGTGCAAGGCTTTTTGCTGGAGATTTTCTCCAAGATTGGTGAAATTGCTGCTGGAAAAGGAGGTACTTGGAATACAATTGGGGGGGGTTTGCTTCGTAGGCTTCTTCTTGCACCTCCTTTCTCTTCTCAGCACCATATTTCTTAGTGCTATCAGCATCAGAAGTATTTTGTCTCACAGTTATAAATCAGGAGGCTGTGAGAACAGCTGTTGAATGTAGAATGAGCCTCTGAGTGACCTGCTCTTCCCCCCGAGATCTGTTTTCTTTTAGGACAGTTTCATTTGCCTCTTTATCTGCATGCTGTCTGTGCCTCATTCTTGAATTTTCCCTTTTGGCTCGTTGCTTTGCTGCTTCCTCACTGCTTATGTTTTCATAAATCAGGCTCAGGCTGGTTTTCACTTCCTGGAAGAGTGAAAAAAATTGATTTTCACAGTTTGTGCTTTTGATCCTTTAAAATCTTGAATAACATCACAACAAAATAAGGCTGAAGCATCAACTTGACTAAGAAGCTGTCTGTCCATCCTGCTAAATGTTGATTTGTGTCTGTTGGTGTGTGAGCTGCTGGAGAGGCACCAAGACGTGGATTTGCTGGAGCAGTTGAAGGAATTCCCATGTCCCTCTGGATCTGTCAGCAGAAGGGAATTTGGAGCTCCACCCCCTCCTCAGTGCAGGCATCTCCCTTTAAAGACGCTTTTCACAACGTTTTAATGAGACAGCACTTACAGCACCAGAGCATCTGAAACACCAGAGATGATTTCCTTTCATCAGCTTTGTGCTCAAGTGGAATTTCTGGGGCTGCCAGAGCAACCCCCGGAGCTGCAGTGTCTGTCCCTGCAGTTTGTCAGCCTCGTGCTCTGCCAGAAAAATTGACATCAGTGAGGTTGTTCATACTGGGAGTTGGGGCATTACTCATTGGGAGTCACTGGGGAGCAGCGAAGAAAACAGGGATTAGACTTGTTCTGCCTTGAATTCTGAAGTTGCTAAGAGCTGGTGCTGATCTAGAACTCCCTGGTTTTTATTTGCCAGCACCTAAGGGAGAAGGTGGAGGGGAAAAAAGGGAGAGGAGATACAGATATAGATAAAATGGGAAGAGGGTTGGACTTTATGTCATGCCATAAATCAAATCTAAACAAGGCCAAGTGCCATTTTTCTGAGGGATGGTAACAAATGTGGTTCAGTCATCCTACCTGGAGGCATATTCCCTGTCCAAAGCACCTGGGTTGGTTCTTTGTACAGCTCCTGCTCCTACAGCACCCACCCCACCTTTAAAACCCAGTGTAACAAGAATGAATAACCCCATAATCCAGTCTGAAAGCCAGGCTGATAATCCTCTCTGAAATTTAATAGCAAAGGTCATCTGGAGAGGAGTGATTTGTCAGCAGCAATGGCACCAAGGAGTGGGTGGAACAGATTTTATCATGGAATCACACAATCCCAAAATAGTTTGGGCTGGGAGAGACCTGAAAGAACATTTAGTTCCATCCCCCCTGCCAGGGACAGGGACAACTTCCACACTTCGTGGTGTGATGCTGATGCTCCAAGGTGTGCTGAGATGATTCCCTGTGGGAATTGCCTGGCAGGAGTCAGCTGCCAGCCCTGCAGGGGTTCTTCCACCCAGGGCAGGAGGATTTTGACTGTGTTTGAGCACAGGGTGTGCAGAGGAGCAGCTGCTGGGAACCAGAGCCAGGGCTGCTGTTCAAGCCAGTATCCTACAGTAGTTGTTGAGCTAACAATGCTTGGAAAGCCACTCCACAGGGAATTTCATCCTTTGATGGGAATAGTCCCCAGAAAGTCGTTTGCAAATGGAAATTCACTGTCTGCCTTTTGCTGAGGAGTGGATTCTCTCTGTGTGTGCTTCCACGCCAGGATCTGTGGATGACTCTGATGAAAGATGATCAGATTGTGCAAAGAGGGCTCAGAGGACTCCAAAGAAAAACAGAAATTAACTGAATGTCCCACTCTGCTTTTCAGAAGGCAAGAGGCATCTGAAGAGCTGGCAATTCACAGCTAGAGCTGATTAAACCTGCACTGACTTGGAACCAGCATTAATATAAATCACTGCTCTTCAAAGGCCATTTTCAAGGACTTGGTATAAAAAAAGAAAACTCAAACCCCACAATCCTAATTGGTTTCATTTCTGTTTGAAGAGTTCTTCTGACTTGCTTTTCCAGTCCTCTGACAAGCTTTTTTTCCTTTTAACAGCTGCCTATAAATTAGGGCAGTTGTTTCACTGGTAGCAGTGATGTAAAAGTTGCCACAGCTCCACAGTGGGAGTACATCCCTAATTAATCTTCTGGAATCATGGAGCTGATTCATGACAGTGTTTTTTGTGTTGCTCAGAGCTTTTAAATGTCTTTATATCCTGGAATCTCCCAATCCAAGCAGATTCGAGTGGAGTACAGCTGCTGTAGGATGAGGTGGTTTCTTTTATGAGCTGATTATTTCCAGTGTAGGTGCTGGATGAGATGCCAGGATTCCGGGAACCTCTCTCAGGGTATCCCATGAAAACACAGAAACTTGGGGAAAGAAGGTCTGGAAGGCGGGGCTGCATCTGAGCTGTAGGAAAAGCCAGGCTCAGGACATGGTTGAGAGAGGCTTTAGGATAAGGCAGGCTGTTCCCAGTGCGATGTTTTCCTTGCTGTAAAGAAAGCAGGATCTCATTACAGAGTGCCAATTGTCGTGGTTAACAATGGAGTTCTTTCTTTTTTTCAAAATACTGCAAGAGCCCTGCTTTGTAAAATGCTTTTGTGATGAGCTCAGGCTGTGTCTTGACAAAGTCTTCCCCACTGAGTTGAGTCCTTCTCTCTGAGGGAGCAAGTGTGGATTTAATGATGCCAATGGGGGTTGTTTTTGACCTGCAGATGGTGGAAGAAAGCGAGGAGAGGCTGACAGAGGAGCAGATCGAGTCACTCCTCCAGACAGTCACCAGCATTCTGCCAGGGGATCCAGAGGAACAGCAGAGAGACTCAGCAATGGCAACAGAAGACAAAGGTGACCAGGCATAGGAGGCACCTGGCAGCAGTTTCAGAAGAGAACCAGCTGATACCAGTCTGGGTTTGATACCAGTTCAATCCTGTGTTGGACATAACTGTAAAATATATTCAAATTTTTATGACTTGGAGGTGATGAGGGAACCAACTGTTTACAAGCAAGCAGGGAAAAGGACATTAGTGTTTGGGTGTTTTGTCATAAACAGGGGTGACAGTGCCAGAGTTTGCAGTGGAGCAGCCTGAGGAGTGCTGGGGCTCAGCATCTTTTGGGATTTTTCCATTTCCCATGGAAGGACAGCTGGACATTTGAATAGGCAGTGTTTGAATCAGCATAGCAGTGCTGCAGTGGGAATTCCTTTCAGAGGCTTTGCAATTGCCCAAGTGCCTTCCAGAGCAGGAGCTGCCATGCAAAGCAAATTTTTGGGGCCCTTTGCAGAGCTGAGCACAGGCAGGGATGTACAGGAGCTGCTTAGGGTCTGGCCAGGCACTCCCAAATCGTGGCATCCTGGAATTGAGAGGATCTGAGGGAGGGCAATTTAAGGATGTCTGACAGTCCCTCCTCAAGAAAAGAAATCCAGATCACCCAGCAAATTGCACTGAATTCAGAGGGGTTGAAGCTGTGAAATCAAAGCTCAGCAGAATATTGAGGTGTCTCTTTTCCCTCTGAACATTTATTCCAATATTTACACACAGACAAGGCACTCCTGTGATGGAGGAATAAATGAGCCAACACTGAGCCCCTAATCTGGTTTGGAAAAACAAGAGTCAGTCCTGGATGAAGCAGAATTTCCTGAGCTTTTTTGTCTGATTAAGGATTTCAGGATCAAGTATTTCATGTTGAAAGCCTTGGTGATTATAATAAATCATTTGTGTGTGAGTATCCACACACAGTCAGCCACTGGTTTCTGTTGTGGCTGCAGACCATTCTTTTATAATTATGATGATGTACTGGAAATAGAAATAAAATTTTAAGTACATCCTGGGAGTTTCGTGACTTACAGGCAAGATGAAGTCAGAATATCTGACTTTTCCCTCCCTCCTCAGCTCTGTCATGGGTTTATTTTATGTTTTTATGCAAAGAGTTTATGCTTTCTGAGCTTTAGTTGTGTGGTGTATGAAAGGGACTGATAAATTCCAGTGTCTGGGGGATTTGTCACACTCATTTTCATGGTGTTTAAGCTTCTTTGATGCGTGGAAAGAAAACTATTGGAAAAATATATTTAAAAATCATTTATCTTACATTAAATGCCTTCCAAGGCTGGAGACTAAAAGTACATTTAGACTGGGTTTGTTTAGTGTTGGAGGGGGAAGTCCTTGATGGTTTTGTGATACATCAATATATATATTTTTCTCTGTGAATGGGAAAGGAAACAAGAGAGATCAGTGGATCATAGCATGGAAAGACATGCAATTAATTTGAAAATTAGCATTTTTATTCACAGCAGCCACTGATGTTGTTTGCCAGGCTGCAGCCTTGGGCTGCAAGTGTTTCCATTTTGATCTGCCCTTTCCTGAAATGAAGTTATTGAAATTTGTTCTGAGCATATAAAAAGCAGATGGAACCAGACTGTAAATATCTGTAGCCAACAAGAACAACTCAACAGAGCCCTGAAGTTGGATGTTCCATCTTGGGAATTGGTTTGTTGCTGGGATGGATTTTTGCCAGCATCTCTGTTGTTGTGGGGGTATTGTGGATGCAAGAACTCCCTCACTTGCTGGATTGAACCTTTTTATCAGTATCAGTTCCAGATGTTAACAGCTGTTAGCCCTGTGCAACGGCATGGATGGCTTGTAAACAATAATTCCCCTAAAAATCCAATGCTGAACAACATTTTGACAACAATTTGAAAGGCTCTGGGCTTGTGGCATGTGCACCACATCAAGAAATGAATTGTAAACCTGCTGCCTGTAAATTCAGGTGAGGATTTGCTCTGAGGACAGGTTTGAGTTGTGTTGTTTGATCTTTTCTATGTCAGAACCCCCAGATCAGAAATGATTTATGGAGTGCAAATATTGCCTTGCTGATGTGGCACCATTTCCCAGGGTCCTGAGTATCGCACCGACGATCTGCCAGTCTCCCAGGGCTGCTTTTTGTATCCTTAATTAACAATTAACAGGAGATGGACCCTCCGAATTATTCTTGTGGAACAAAGAAGGTGGCACCGAGTGGCTCTTTGGGTGCAAGAAAGGTAAATGTGTGCTCTGAGAAGAAACTGAATATTTAAGAAGTGGATATTACTTTTAATTTTCTCATTCCTTATCTCTCCCTCATGTTTTTTCTCTGTTGTCTGTGTTTGGCTCTGCTTTTGTGCTGAGAAAGGGGAAGGAGCTGCCAGAATTCCTGATCTGATGCTTCAAAACACCTGGACTTTCTCTTCCCATAAATCCAAATTTCTTGAGTTTAGCAGACCCTGCTGGGGAAGTTTTATTAGAAGAAGCTTTGTTTTATGGGAGGAGAAGGAGCTGCTGCTCCTACCTGCCTGTGCTCTGGTGCTGGGCAAGGGGCATGGAACCAGATAACACAGGGAATTTTGGGGAAGATCCAGGAGCAGCTTTGGTGGAGCTCAGGGCTGTGTGTGAGCCTGTGCCCACCACTGAGTGCAGAATGGGATGAGCAGGGAGCAAAATTAATGAGGTTTGTGTTTGTGTGGGTGTTCCTTAGCTAAAGGTGAGCAGGCTGAGGGAGGAAAGGCAAACCCACAGAATTTGGAGCTTTGGGGTCTTTTTAGAAGCAGATTGTCTTCAAACAGCACCGAAGTTAGACGTGGAAATCGCTCACACCATTCACTGGGCACCTGGTATCCCTTATCCCATGGGAAAAGTGGGATAGCACTCACCTTCCTGGCGTTTATTCCCCATCCCAGGCAGCTCCACACCAGCCTCACCAGCTGCAGTGTTAAATTTCCATCCCCTCTATGATTTGCTGGTTTTTTAATACTCTTCAAACCCATCTGCATTTTCCCTTTTGTGCTGTTCCTGGATTTCCTTACACAAAGCCCTGGCTCGGGGGTGCAGCAGCCAGGAGGGAGGGAAAAGGAAGGACTGGAAACACCCACACAAAACCTGATGGGATCCAGCTCTTCCTCCCAGCAGGTTTGCTCCTTCATCACCCAGAAACCTCCCCAAAAGCTGCTGCTTCCCACTGCCCACGCTGGGGATGGAAATGGGCTAATCCAGGCCAATTTAAACATTGTCCCTTTTCCTCTGCAGCATCCTGGCCCCACGCGTGGCCTCAGCAGGAATTTGCCTCTTTCCCATCCCCGTGGCCTGCTCCAAGTGGGACAGGACCCCTTGGCCTGTGTCACCACCTCAGGTGAGACCCCAGCAGCTGAAGCCACGGTGGCTTAAGCCACTGGAAGTGGCCCCAAATCCTCCTCATGCTCCCAAAAGCTGCTGGAGGGTATCCATGTGTAACCCATCCCTGTTTGCTGGGATTGTCACCCTTGGAAACCACCAGGTTTGGTGGGATGAGATGGAATGTGCAGGTTTTCACCCCAAAACCTGTGACTGACTCCAAATGCTGCTTCTTCAGCATTCAACCTTCAAAGGCTGCTTCTTCCTCTTTGGGTTTTGAGCTTTTCCCAGCCTTTTCCACTGCTCTGGAGCTGAAATCTTCCCTCCAGTGCCAGCTGAGCTGGTTGGAGCAGGCCAGGAGCAGAGGCTCCAAGGAAAACCATAATATTTTGGGAGCAGTGGTGAGGCAGGGAGAGTCGGAAGGAGCCTTTTGAAAAAAATTCGAAGGTTTTTTTTTTTGCCAGGGCCTCAGCAGAGCCCAGGAGTTAATCATTCAAATATGCTTATGTGTAACTAATCTCTGCAGGACAATGAGCTGAGGAATTATTTAATGCAATTGAAATGGAGCAGAGTGGTTGCTATAAAAAGGGTGTCCCGAGCCAATGGGAGCCAGCAGGATCCTATAAAAGCGGGTGGGGAAGAAAAAGCAGCTGGTGGGAAGAGATCACCAAAGTCCCCATGCGTGTCCTGAGCTGCCTCTGCTTGGGCAGAGATCCTCCTGAGCTGCTGGAAATCAGGCTGAGCCCTTCTCCAAGCACTGCTGATCCCTGTGGGGTCAGTGCATGCCGTGGCAAGGGCGGCATCTGCCCAGAATTGCCTGGTGGAGCCTAAAACGATGAAATCCAGCAGAGCTGTGAGTTGGGGTCAGATTTTGGGGGGACTGGGGTGCTCTTCCAGGAGCTGGGTGGGATTCATGGAAGTGGAAGCCCACGTGGGGCTGCATTTTGGGAAGCTGTGAGGGTGTTCAGCAACGTTATCCCGTGGGGTTTCCATGGAGCAGGCGCTGCTGCTGGGGCCTTGCAGTGGGAGTAGAAAGGTGGGGAAAGGGATGGCGATGGATTTTAGTGGATTTAGGGATTATATCAGCTGAGCTGACCCCAATGACTATCTCAGGTCCTGTCCTTGGCTCCCAGCCTTCTCCCCAGCAGGTTTTGGCTTTATCCCTGATATTTGGAGCCTCACAGGATCCATGTTCCGGGTGCTCAGCACTGGCCATGGTTGGGAGGAGAAAATTCCTCCAGGAGCTTTCTGCCAGCCTTCAAATCCCCCAAAGAGGTGTTAAGTGCAGCTATTTCCAGCTCCAGGGCACAGACATTTATTCCTGCCCTGATGCCACTGCCAATCCTTAGAAAAGCAGGAAATCCCAACATCTCCTGGCATCACATTCCCCCTGCTACTCTTTTTTCACCAGGCTTTTAGTTTAATAATATTTTCTCTGTCTCTTTTTGTGACTTTTCTGCCTTTTGTCCCATTTGAAGCCGCAAACAGATGATTTGCACCAACTCCCCCATGAAATCAGCCTTCAGCCCCCTTTTTTTTCCTCCTTGCATATCAGCAGATGGGTGTGAGGAGTTTTGGATGGAATCATCCCTACCTCGGCCAGCTGCTCTCCCATCCACAAAACGACGAGCACAGCCTGTTTCCTGTTAAGTCCTGCTGGTTGCATTGGTTTACATTGTCTGTCTCGTGTTTTACAGCTTCCAGGCTGATGTTGCATTAAAGCTGGCTGGAGTCGAGGCAAGAAATCAGATGCAGGCACTGGCAGGGCTCCCCAAATGCATTCGTGAGGGTTGATCCCACACTCACATTTCCTTACTCACTGCAGGAGCTGGGTCCTGGCCGAGGCTCCAAAAGGTGCTTTTGGGACAATTTGGGAGTTTTAATTGCAGGGCAGGGCGTGGAGGGGCTGTGCCTGCTCCTCCTCCAGCCACAGTTTGGTGGCTCCTGAGTTTTTCTCTTGACCCCTGAGCTTTGTTTTCAGTTTCTCTTCTTTCATGTCCTGTTGAGGAAGGGAGTGAGGGAGGCTGAGTGGGCCCCAACCACAGGCTGGGGCAGAAATTTCTATTTCTATTTTTATTTTTATATCTGTATCTATTTTTATGTGTGTGAGTGCTTATAGAATAGGATATAGAATCATGGAATAGATCAAGTTTAAAGGGGTCCCTAAGGATCACCAAGTCCTATTCCCTGCTCCTCACCCCTACCTAAAGCTAAACCACATCACTAAGAGCATCAGCCAGATGCTCCTTGAACTCTGAGGAGCTCCCTTCCCCGGGGAGCCTCTTCCAGAGCATTTTATCTGGATATTATGGATATGAAAATGTATTTTAGGCAAAGCAGGATGAGTCTCTCACGTCCTTGCACAGATAAAGAGGACAGGGCTGGTTTGGGGTGGCACGCCCAGATCCCCCGTGGTTTGGTGGTGTTGTCCTTGCTGGATGCATCCACAAAAAAAAACCCCAAAACACTAAATCCAACTGATTTCCATCCATCCCAGGTTAGCCAGAGGCAGCCTGAAGGGCAAGGCAGGGATTTGTGCCCAAAGGAACCAAAACTAGTTGGAATCCAAAGCTCTGATCTAAGGGCAAAAGCTCCTTGCTGGCTACAGGAGTGCAGAAAGGTTTTTATGTGCCTTTATGAGCATCAGCAGTTGTTGGCTGGGGAGTTCTGCCCTTTCTGGGCCAATTCTGGCAGGGAAAGTCTGATTTTCTTCCTTAGGAAAACAAGAAATTGAATATTCCTGTAAAGACTGAATGCAAGGGAATGGGCAGAATTTAATAACGGGGGATTCAGCAACCAAATCCAGCAGGTTCCCATGGGAATAGGTCAAAGGGAATGAACTGTAAATATCTGCTTGTGTGGGGATATTTGGAAATGCTGGAGAAGGTGTTAGAACTGGGATGGGCTGAGCAATTCCTGATTTTGCCATTTCTGTGCTTTTTCCCTCCTCTGGAGAATTGCTGCTCTCATGTTTTGATTTAAAAGTGCTCTTTCAGGAGGGTAAATTCATTATTTACCTCTGCTGGGGCAATTTTGGGTTTCTTAAGGAAAAAAAGGGATTTCTTTCTTTGCATAAAGGGGCAGAGCTTCAACAGATTATTTCTTTGGTGCATTTTATCCTTCTCTGTGGTGCTTTTTTAATTTGACATCTGTTTTTTGGTTGAGGGAGACGTTATCCAGTGGTTGGGGATGGGGAGGAAAGAGGTCTGGATTTGTATTTTATCTTCAATGAATTAATACGAATTACTTAAGAGGTTTTTGTTGGTTTTTTGTTTGTTTGTTTTTTTTTTTTTTTTGAGAGTGAAGGTTTCTCCCCTTGGATCTCACCATTCCCAAACTGAGGTGCTTCCTGAGGTTTCAGTGAGGGTGAGGGCTGTCCCTCCCTGGAGCAAACCCAGCAGCAGCTCAGGGGAAGCATTAAATGCTCGGGTCATGTTCCAAAAGGCCGCAAAGGGAATTTTCCCCCCAAATTTTCCCCCAAAAGGGAAAATAAATGATCAGTGGAATCCAAACAAGAGCTCTGGAAAAGGCACCACTCTCCAGCTTCTCCCAGATTTTGGCCTGGGGGCTTCACCCCTTTCACTCGAAACCTGAAGGTACCAACTTGGGAATTACAAAAATGCATCCAAACCAGAGTTTTCCAAGCAGCATCCTGGGCTGAGCTGTTCATCCACTGCAAACTGGGAAAACCCTGCCAGGATGGGGTCTTGGATCCACCAAATGAGCCTGTCCCCAAAAGCTGTGGGATTTTGTTATTTTTTTAGGGAATCACAGCACCCTCCTCATCTGCCCCCAAACTCCAGTGCCTGAACTGAGGCTTTGTGACAGGTCCCTGGCAGCCCCTGTGGAGGGAGAATTTGAGTTTAATTCAGTTCCTTGTAGCTGGCAAATCGAGCTCAGCCCTGCAGGAGGCACGGATTGATGAAAATCCATCTGGAACAAGGAACCACAGTGGGGATAGGATTGAAATTCTGCCTTGTCTCATCTTTAATTGTGCGAATTTTAACTCCCCTCAGAAGAACCTCACAGAAAAGGGCTGCACCACCCCATCAGCAGCACTGATGGTCTCCCTTCAGAGCTTTGATCCTGTGTCTTTGGCAGTGGGGGTTTTTTATTTTATTTTTTAGATGCTGGGGGTTGTGAGGTGCTGTCACTTCCTTGTGCCGTTTTCCAGGCACAGGCGAGATCATTCCTTGGTGATCTCTTTATAAACGAGCTCATGGATGTTTACCTCATTAAGAGGCCAATGTGCTAAAGCTTTACAAACTCAGGCCTTGATCCTGCCAATCACTGGGAATTTTCAGCCATTTTAACCTCAAGAAATAAGAAATAAGACAAGAAATAAGAAGTATCTTATCCCTCTTCTCTTAAAGGTCAGCCGAGAGCATCGCTCACCACTCAAAGCCTTCAGCAGGAGACTTCATAAAAACTCCAGCTTAGCCAGTCTCTCTGATACTGATTTGGGGCTTTTTTAGGTTGGTTTTTTTTTCAGGAAAACGTAAAGAAGGGGAAGGAATTAGGCAATGGGCTGTTCTGGGATGTCCCCGTGCCGGAGATGAGCTCCGCTCCTGCACACGTCCTCGTGCCACATCAGCAGCTGTCTGCAAGCCAAGGACATGGGGAGATGCCTATGGCTGGAAAAACAGCTCCTTCTGTGTTTTTTGGACTGCCAACCAGCTGGAAAAACCCAGCGATCTGCACCTCCAGGGGCTCCTGCAGCTGGGGGGAAAAGTCCTCCTGTGAAATAAATCCGTGTGATGCCTAAAACACCTCGCCTGCAAGAGCAGGGCTGTGTGGAGATGTTCCTACTCCCGTAATTATTTCTCCAGACACGTGGCAAGGTCAATTCTCAGCTGTTCCATCTACAAAACCAGCAGGGATCAGGCAGAGGTGGGGAATACGGAGCTGTTTATCAGAAAATGGTGCTTTTTGGGGTCGGAGTAAAAATCACCTTGATCCTCTCTGAGCCGCAAGCAGGCAAAGGTCAGGTTGTAAAAATAAAGTCCATGTTCTCCTGACTTGGATAACCTCAGTTGAAATCCTCCTGAAATGGTGCTTGCAGCAGGAAAACCCTGCTTGGTGATATGGAGCAGGATGAGTCCAAACCCTGCAGGAGCCAGGGATCCCTGCCAGGAAATCCAGGGAAAAGCTGGAGGTGGAGATGCTGTCAGGTTTGCACGAGGGTGATGCTGTGCCTGCAGTTCTGGGGGATCTCTGCGCTGGCAGCTGAGGGATTTTGCAGGAAAACTCTGGGAATGGCAGTTCTGCTCCCACAGGGATTCCCATGGCTCGCTCTGGGTGGCTTTGAACAAACCTTGCCCTGCCAAGGGCAGGCTCTGCACGGGCACTGCCATCAGCACGAGGGCCAGAAAAATATCAGTAGCAGGGAAAAGCAATAAAAATGAGTGTTCCTCTGGGAAAAGCTGAGCCAGACGTGAACGTCCTTCCAAGTTAACTAATGTCCTGGCTGGGTTTGTGGCTGACAGGTTTGCTCTGCTCCTAAAATCATCTGGGTGAGGCTCAGGGCGTGATGTGGGTGCAGGAACATCTGATTCTCCTGCTGCGAGGGGATGCAGCAAAATATCATCAGCTGAACGTCTTGTGGGGTTGTTTTCCCTAAACCCTAAAGCTTGTGGACACAGTCCTTGGATTTTCTCCTCCTCTGGGAATTGTTAAATCTTCCCTGAATGTCCAGGCTGGGTTTTTTTGGCTCAGCCTGCCCTTGCAGGCACTGCTAGGATCCATCTGTGCTGCTGGGTGCTGGCTGCCCTGTCGTTCCCCATCCTGCAGCCAGGAGTGGGTTATTCCCATTCCCTGTCCCTGCTTCGGGGGTCTGGGATCACCCTCAGCCCAAGGGCATCTCAAGATGCTGGGATGTGGAAAGGGATGCTGCCCTGGGATCCTCCAAGGCACCACTGAGGGCTTGAAGGCTGTGCTGATGGAATAATTGGCAGTTTCCTTTGGCAGGAAGGTGCCAAGCTCATCCTTCTTCCCGAGGTTTTGTTGCCATCCATAAATGCCCAGATAACAGGATTGACTCACACATCCCTGACACAGAGCCAGGGAAGCTCTTAGGGCTGCAGGGAGAGGGAAGGATGCCCAGCACAGGGCACACGGGGCTTGGGATTTTGGAATTCTACCCAAAGGCCAAATGAATTTCCACAGGATGAGCTGAAATCCTACCGTGCTGCTTTGGGTGTGCTTTATCATATCAGCATCCTCCAAATCCCTTCATCCCTTCAATTCCTTCTGTGAAAGCTCCAGACTTCTACAACCGAGGTAACAGGGAAATTTTTTGAGCCCCCCACCCTTCCCTGCCTTTCCAAACTCCCTTTAGTGACTTTAGGTGTGAAAACCACAAGCACCAAACCTCCTCCAGCTGCTTCTCCATGAGGGAGAGATGAGATCCTTCCCGTGTGAGACAGAAAATGGAGTTGTGCAATTGCTGCTGAGGCATTCGAGGAAAAAGAATCGTATTTAACAGTTCTGGCAAGAACTTGCCTCAGCCGGCAAGCGCAGCTCCCCCTGCTCCGGGCTGCTGGAACGAGCTGGACAGAGCCAGGGGGAAATTCTTTGCATTCTTAGGATTGGGAGGTGGAATGAAGGTAAATCGCTCCTGGATAAGGGCCAGGCTATCTGGAGCAGCAAGCTTTTCAATATCACACCGGACTTGAATTCAAGAATACTCTTGGAGTGGAGCTGGTGGCAGGAAAAGCGTTGGATTGGGAAGTCCAGGGAAGGAAAAAAAGCCTCCTTTTGGCCTGTGAATGTGCCAGAGTCCAGCTAGCAGAGGTCAGGGCAGCAGTGCTGGGGCTTTTGCTGGCTCCCACGCTGGCTCAGCAGCTCGTGGGATGTGGCAGCAGAGATGCTGCTCCCCGGGAGGGCCCTGGGTGGGTGCCAGGCAGCAAAATCTGTCCGTGCTGCTGGAGCTGGGACAGTCTGAGCTGCCCGAGGCTGTGCAGGGTGTGCCTGGCTCCTGCACTGCCCTGCACCAGGCAGTGATGGCCAGCTGCTCTCTGCCATGTGGAGGAAAAGTCTGGGTGATGTTGTGGCTGACACAGCTGGAACTGAGAGCATGGGAACAACCATAAGCCATGACAGTGATCAGGGAAAAACAGGGAAAAACAGCCACCAGCAACTACTCCTGCTCCTCTTAGAGCTCAGCAAACCCCAGATTGTGACCCTGCAGCACTGTCCCGCTCCCCCTGAGCTGCACCTTTGCTCCCGGGCTCATCCTTCATCCCGTGCTTCGAGGGGGAATCATTCCCAACTTCCTGGAACAAAACAGGGACAGGCCAATGCAAATGTCACAGCTGAGCCGTTCATGCTGCCCCTTCTCGGGGTGTTTATCCTCCAGCCGAGCTCTGTCTGCACCCAGCCATCCCTTGGTGCAATATTTGTGCAATATTTGCTGGGTTATTTGATCTGTGGCTGCCGGGTGAGCATTGATTAAAGCAGAGCTCAGCGTGGGGCACCCTCTGCATCCAGCATTTCCGTCTGCTCCATCCAGCAGCGCTGGTTTCCCCCTTTTCCCTTGGAGAACAAGCATTTCCCCCTCCCGGAGGCACTGTTTGATTGGAAGGCTTTAAAAGGGGCAATCTGTGTGAGTCACAGTGAAAGCCATAAAAGAAAAACCAATAAAGCCATCTGAAAAGTGCTGCTTAATGGATTGAGGCAAACTTACTGGAAACGGGAGAGGGATTGTTTCATCTTGAAATCGTTGCTTCAAATCCGTCTGCATTTGGGAGCAAAGGACGTTTATTCCTCATCAATAGCTGTCAGGGAAAAGGAATTTGAAAGGGATTTTGCCACCTTTGAAAGGAGTTGTGGGTTTCTCTGTGCTCCCAGCAGCTCTCTGAGCACATTTAAAGGCGTTACAGGTGTTGGGTACTTTGGAAATTCAGTCCTTCCAGGGCAGAGGTTTTCAGAGAATGAAAATAATTATCCCTGTCATCAAGACAGGTACCTGCTTGCATGGCAGATACTGATTTTCTTAGCCACATTCACCTCTGGACAGAGATGCTTCTCCACTCTCACTGTGGCTTTTCCCAGATGGAATTTTGGGGTGTTAAATCCCTTTGGCTGATTCCTGCCCCTCCCGCCCCCCCATTTGGCAGGCAACACAAATCGAGGGAATGTCCCACGGGATTGTTCCCTTTGATATGACCCTGCAGCAGCACTGACATTTCTGCAGGCTGTTCATCTGCATCTGGGCTTCTGTTTGTGAAGAAGAAATGTGTTTTCAGTTGGATTTAGCTTTAGCCCAGCCTGTCACTCTGTTAACGTTACCAAGTCCAACTCAACCTGTTTTCCTGCTCTTGAGGAACTAAACCTGGCTTTCCACAGGAGCACTGGGAATGAAGGGGTCAGGATGGCCTTAGGCCACGCTTTTTAAGAGGTGAGTTCATCTAAAGATGTGGATTTCCTTATAAAGCTGCACCTCCAGGGGCACAGAGCTGATGCAAGTCACCCTCACTCCTTTCCTGGCTGCTCCACCCAGCTGTGGGTCAGAGAGTTGGGATTTGTGCCAGCAGCTGGCGCA
Source organism: Corvus kubaryi (assembly GCF_017639235.1). Lineage (NCBI taxonomy): Eukaryota > Metazoa > Chordata > Aves > Passeriformes > Corvidae > Corvus > Corvus kubaryi. Next base: position 5,869,549 of record NW_024581088.1, read on the forward strand.
GGCTCCGGCTCGTGCTCCAGCCTGACGCTGCTCCAGATGTTTTCCCAGTTGCACACGTGGTGGGCACATGGCTGGCGCTTCCCGTCTGCTGCAGAACAGGTGTGTGACCCCAGGGGACACCTGAGCCCTGAGCCAGGCTGTCAGCACCTCGTGCCTCTGAAAGTATTCCGAGTTTCTCTCAATTTATGGGGCAGCTGGAGCGCTGCACTTCAGCTGCTCGCCCAGTTCAGCGGGGCTGTGCGTTTTGGGTGGTTTCACCTCTGAAAGCCGACCCGGGGAGCAGAATTCGGGACAGAGCTTTCTCTGTAAAATATTCAAGAATAAGAATCATTTTCGGTTAACAAAGCGGGCGATATCGCGGCGTGAGCTCCCGGCCGCCACCATCTGCCTGGCACATCTGGCCAGACGCTGGCGCACGTGGGGTCCCCCCTCCAGACGCTCGCGCGGCGCCGCCGCCCAGATGTGCGCGCGCGCGCGCCCCGCCCGCCGCCAGCTGTGCGCGCCAGATGGGCGGGGCGGGGCGGGGACACGGCCGCGGCCGCGCCCCCTCCGGCTGTCAATCATCGGCGGCGGCCCAACCGCGGCCCGCGACACATCGAGGCCCGCGACCACTCCGGGCGTGGTTGTGATTTCCATGGCAGCCGCAGCCGCGCGGCTGAGGGGAGGTGGCGGCCGCTCCCGGTGCCGCTCCCGGTGCCGCTCCCGGTGCCGTTCCCATTCCCATTCCCATTCCCATTCCTTATCCCGCTCCCTATCCACTGCGATGGTGCCCGAGCGGAGCCGCGGCGGCGGAGGGGCGGCGGTGCCGCTGCTGCGCGGCTCCAGCCCGGCGCGGCGGCAGCAGCAGCAGCAGC
>NW_024581088.1:5870502-6017126 GCF_017639235.1 Corvus kubaryi
GCGCAGGTGAGGGGCCGCGCCCGCCGCGCACCTGAGGCGGGCCCGGGGCGGGCTCCGGCGGCCGCCGCTCTCCGTGCCCGCCGCTCTCCGTGCCCGCCGCGCTCCGCCCTGCCCCGCCCGGGGCCGCCGCCGCGGTCAGGTTGGGGGGGCCGCGGCCTGAGGCGGCGGCAGGAGCGGGTCGGTCCCCGCGGTGCCGGCCCCGCTGCCCGCGGGGGATCCGGGCAGGGCAGTCCCGCAGTGCAGCCGGGGATGCGCGGAGGGGCGGGCGCGCTGCTCCCCGCGGCCGATCCCAGCCGGGTAATTCCCAAAGTTTCCCTGCGGGCGGGAGAAGTCGCGGCAGGGGCTCCCGGCGCTCCGGGTGCCTTTGTTCGGTGTCGGGGAGGGCAGGCGGGCCCCGGAGATGGTGCTGGAGCGCTGGGTTTGTACCTGCGAACACAGCGTGGCACAGCCACAGAGGCGGGGAACGGCTTGGCTGGGCAGCGACCCTAAAAATCATCTCCTTCCACGGGCAGGGACACCCTCCCTAGACCAGGGTGCTCCAAGCCCCATCAGCTTTATAGTTTTACAGCCTTACAGTTTTATAGTTTTATAGCAGTAGATTTAATCTGTCCCTTAGCTGGAAGTGGGTTTGCTGCCGCCGCTGCCATTTGCGATTGTTATTGTGAATGTGCCGTGCGAATTTTTGTAGATCTGGATGTTTTTACTGTTATTAAGTAGTTCGATTCTCCGCAGTACCTCGGTGTATAACGGAGTGCTGAAATCCCTCTGAGGAGCACACAGAGAAAGGCACAGAACAGGAGCTCATCTGCTCTCAGTGTGACATTTTTCCTCTCTTTTTCCCTTTTTTCTTCTCTTAAGCATAACTTTAGAGAGCTCGAAGCCTCTGTGTGTCGCCAGTAAAATTCCTTTTGTTGAATTGTTCTCTAGCAGGAACTGTAGAACTTCACAAATACTGTGTATTCTTGCATAACCAGGAGCACGTTGGTAACTCTTTTTTGACCATTCTCTATGCAAATCCAGATAATTTGCTGTATATATTATAGATGTAAGTAGAGTAGATTAGATAAAGATATTTCCTTTAATTTGAAGCAGAGCTTTTTAATTATCTGGGGTTTTAAAGTCACTTTAGAGGCCTTAAATGTTGAAAAACCTAGAAGTGTTGAATTTTGAGTGCTTTGATGACAAAATGGAAATGAATATGTATGAGCACATCTTTTTATACTCTTTATAATGCGGTTGTAATAGAAATCATGAAATTATTACATAGTTGTATGTTGTATTCCCTGATATGGAAACTCCAGATTCAGCAGTCATGAAGGTTAATTTGGTGTTTTAAATTTTTCAGGGCTTCAGATTAAAAAAAAAAAACCAGCCAAAAAAAGTAGGTTCAAGGAATGCAAATGTGTGACCAACATTACTACAGTTCCTGCAGTGTGTGAGCTATAAGGGAGAGTTGTTCTCACATCTGCATTCCCTGATATTAATCTTGTCCAACTTTGTTCTATCATTCTAGGAGTTGGCTGTCTTTCATTCCAGATGTTTTCATGCCAGGTGATTTACTCCTTATTTATTTGTGGAGTCTTTGTTTCTTTGTGGAGGTGAATAAAAATTATTCCTTCTATTTTATCATCCTTTTTTTTTTTTTTACTCTAGGATTAATGGGAGGAGAAATCTGGGGCAAACAGCTGCAGGGCTTGAAGGCCATGAGGGCTTAAATAGCTAAAGATGGACTTGCAACTCAAGGCTTCTTGATTTTTATTTTTAGCTTTGAGTTTTTTGCTTGGGATTTGCTTCCTTGTGCAGATTCTGATCTGTGACTGGTGGTAACAGATCCAGTTTTGGGGGAATCATTAAGGTGATTGTGCAGAGGGATAAAACTGCTTCCTGAATACTCCAGTTATTTTGGGAACTGTCTGCTAAATGAGGCTGTGATGGTTTGGATGGCTCTGGAAGTGGTGTTGTGTGGCTATTTCAGTGCTGTTCCCTGGTGTTGTGCTCTACCATTATCATGTGCTGCTGGCTTTCCTTTGCAGTCTTCTGTGGTGAACACACACAGACAACCACAATCAAAGCAGCTCATTGAAGGGAAGCTTTCATGGGATTCCTTCCTTAAACTTTCCTTTAGGGATGCTGAAAGAGCTTAGTATAGAAGTTCCTCTAAGAAATATCTCTTCAGTTTCTAAATGTATCTTGTTTTGAGGATGATTCTTGAGAATTCCAAGTATCTGCTGCCTTTCCAGTATTTCTTTTAAGAGAGAAGAAGTGAAAGGTGCAGGAAAAGGCAGGGAAGAAACTGATAGAGTTGACATTTACTTTTTAAAGTCCTAACAACATTTTCATTTCTCCTTCTCCAAGAGAGTGACAATGGGTTTGAGGATGCCTGTGGAGCCTCGTGGCTTGTTGACACAGAGCTGAGTGTGATCTTTCCTCCCAGCAAAGTTCTCCAGAAGAGTAGAGCTCAAACTCTGTCCTCTTACATTTTTCAGAGCTTTACATTTAAACCAACCCATCAGAAAAGCCTAAGTTCAAGGGAATGCAAATGTATGAAAACATTTCTGTAGTTCCTATAGCGGGAACTACAAGGGAAAGTTGTTCACTGCACTTGGGTGGATCAGGAACAAAACATATCCCATAAAATCTAAGTTGTGCTCTTCCCAGAAGGAGATCTCATGGCCAGAATCTGAGCCAGGAGTTCAAGCCATGGAAGCAGAGGACAAGCTAATCACTGAGAAATGCTTTATATGTGTGTGTGGGGGGTTAGGGTTTATCTTGAGATGGGTGATGCCACTGTCACTGCCCTCTCAGCTTAGCCCTGGAAAAGCTCTGGTTGAACAGAAGGGAGGTGCTCCCTTTCCAGCCTCCCAAGTGGAAGGCTGAGCTCTGGAGCTCCAGAGGATTCATTGTTACTGCCTGGTGATGGAGCGTCTTTTTTTTTGCCTCTGGCAGGGAATGTTTTAAACACCAACAGCCCCCATACTGTTCTAGCATAAAATACAAATGAATGACTTGCCTCTTGACTAAGCTAAAAATTTTCAACATTTTTTGGATGAACTTGAGGAAAAAGGTCTTGACTTGCTGCGTGGAGGCAGAGGGCAGGAGAATTGAGTATGTGCAGGAGAAGGAAACAAAGCAAAGCACTCAGTTTTGCTGTGCTAACATCATCTCAGGGCTGACTCATAGGCCTGACTTTTCTGGGCAGAAAATTCACTTACAAACAATTCTGCTTGGCTGCACTGTCTTGTGATGAAACTTGTAGATTCTTTTTTTTTTTTTGAGTTCCACATACATTTTTCTGGGAATTCTTTTTATTCTGACACTTGAAACTTGCTGCCAAAGGCCTCTCTACCATTGCAGTCTTCTACAACTTCCTCAGCTCGTTTTGTGTGAGTGGGTTGTGTTTGTTTGGGTGATTGTGGGGTTTGTTCTGGGATATTTTTAGTAAAAGTTGACTGTGCTTGTGAGGTGAGTGGCACTTGGCTCTTCTCAGGTAGAAAAACCCCACAACATTTCAAAGCTCACCTTAAAAGCTGCCAAGGGATTGCTGATTGCTGTGTTGTGATTTTGAACCGCTGTCAATTTAATTCCTGTTAACAGCAGAGCAATAATAACTTTTATAATCCTTCAGGCTGACAGATGTGCTCCAGAGCACTTACTCATGGGGAGGAGGGGAAGGTGGGGTTTGTTTGCAGAAGGGCAGCAATTTCCATATGTCATCCTTATCCCAAAGATCTTTCCTTGTAACTTCAGGCGCAGAAGGGAGTTTGCTGCCTTGGAGAATAAATTAATTTTGTGAGAGGAGCTGTTTGTGGCTATTCCTCTCTTGCTTTCCTGACATTCAAAGCCTTGGTCTTGCCACAGTTTATGGCAGTGCATGTTCCAGGTAAAAAGCCAGGACAGAAGGTTGTAGGAGAGTTTAATCCTGGTTCTTTATGGTCTTGCAGCCTTTGGCAGCTTTGAACTTTCCAAAACAAGTTACTGCATCAAATGAAAGTATTTGTGGGTGATTTAGGCAAGGTTTTTTGTCACATGGGTGGGTTTTTGGTGGTGTAGGTCAGTCAATACTCACAGAAATTTAGGAAACCTCCTCACAGACTGCAGTATTTATTGGATTCACACCTGGAATTGTGCCCAGTCATCACTTGCTGTACCCAGCCTGTGAATTGAGGATTTCAGCCTTCAGTCAGCTTTCCCCCAATACTGAGAGTCCTTCAGCTTTGTTGTTCAAGCTGGGTTTATTTTATTTTGGTTTAAGTAATATTCTAATATAAATCTCTGCTGGAGTTAAACAGCTTAAATTTGATCTTGATATGCTTTTCTCTAGTGATCAGTTACCTAACCTTTGCCTTTGCATTTGGGGAACGTTGGTGTCTTCAAGGAGTAGGTTTTAGTTTGGAAGATGAAGGTTTTTGGGGAGGATTTTTTTTTTTCTTCCTGAGGAAATTAGTTTTGTGGAATTTACTCAGACTGAGTAATGGTAGGGATTGTAGGAAGTGTAAATATTTGTAGGGCTTGTGTGCTCTGTGCTAAAATGCTGTTTCACTTGTGTTAACTCTTTGCATACTGAGAACAAAATCTTTACTCTAGGTAAAGAATTTTTAAAAGATTCTGTGCTATTTGTTAGTTTTAAGCAGAACAATTTCCCTAATTTCAAGTTAGGTCTGCATGCTGAATCTTTCAGAAGGGAAACTTTGACTTTTGGTGCTATGGAAATAGGAACTGCATGATTTATTTTCTTTTCTTTTTGAGCACTGTTCAGATGACCTCCACTTAAATTTCTGTGAATTTGGGGGGTTTTTTTTAATGTTCAGATATTTAAGGTCCAGTTAAAGCAGAGGTACGTGAGTAGAATGAAACTTGTGACAGAGGATGAATTGTTTCTGTGAGTGGTGTTCTGGCCAGAGAGTGTTGGCCACTTCACAGGAAAAGAAGGGGATTAATCTTTGAGTTATATTTGAGTTTAATTTGGTAAAAGAGACTGAAAGCTGAACTTTGAGTGGAGTATTGTGACAACTGTTGATTGGAATGAGCTTTGTTCGTGTGAAGGGCAAAACATTCTGTTGGATGCACTGCCAGAGAAAAATACTGTGACAGATTCCTGCGTGAGGAATTCCCTTCTTTTCCCCACTGCTAAGTGGGAATTCTGTCCTCTGGCTGCTGGCTGGCTGCACATTCCCATAAAACAGGGACAGGGCTGGAGAACCTTGCTCAAATCAGGAATTTTCCAGCTAACAACTGGATCTTAGGAGGAAAAGGTTAAGTGGATAATGCTTTGGGGAGAGAGCAGGGAGCAGGCAGAAGGATCTTCTCCGTTCAGGGATGTGTCCTGCAGTGCTGACAGAGATGGAAAAGCTTGGAGGAAGCCAATCATTTAAAATGTTGGCGGTACCTCCGTGCTTGGAGCTCCTCCCAATTAAAAGCATCTGTGATTCAGAGTGCTCAGTGAACTATTTCAGCCCTGAGCAGCCAGCTCTTCCTTAAAAATTCCATTAGAGTACTTATTTCATTGGAATTTTGGGAAGAAGAGTCAGTTTTCAGCCTACCTGATCTGAAAATCCAAAGCAGGTGAGCTACAGAACACAGATAAAATTATTGTCTATATATGAACTGTTAGAAATGGGAAAAATAAAGATACAGTCACCCAGCAGCAGAATAAAGATTTATCTAAGCCATTGTTGGATATAATCCTCCGATACTCACTATAAAACATGGCATGTTCTTAGTCCTTCTTGGAAATGGAATTCAACAGACAGATTTTGACTTTTTTTTTCTATCTACAAGTTTTGTTCAGACTCTTAATGCATGTCTAGAAATCATCTCTAATAGTCTTTTTTGTCTCATCTGTAGAAGTAAAAAATGACTTTTGAATAACACAGTTTTAGGAAGCCAAACTGAAAAAAAAATAAGAAGAAACCTTGCTTGTATTTTGGGGTTTCAGACTTAATCTTGTCTCATTTCTTGGAAAAGTAATTTCTGTGTTGATTTATTGTAAAAAAATTCTAATTGTTTTTTTAAATTTTCTTCTCCGCTTGCCAGACCTTAATTTATTTTGGATTAGGATTCCCATGGCACGTGAACTAGAGGATAATTTGGAGTAGGAGGTCTCTTTATTGAGGTGACTCTCTCCCAAGATGGTTGGGAAGCTGAAGCAGAACCTGCTGCTGGCCTGCCTGGTGATCAGCTCGGTGACCGTGTTCTACCTGGGCCAGCACGCCATGGAGTGCCACCACCGCATGGAGGAGCGCAGCCAGCCCCTGAGGGGGGGGGACAGTGCCAGGGGCACGCTGAGGACAGCCCCCAGTGCCAGTGCCAACAGAAGCCTGCCCTACAGCAAGGACATGCCCCTGATCTTCATCGGCGGCGTCCCCCGCAGCGGCACCACGCTGATGCGCGCCATGCTGGACGCGCACCCCGACATCCGCTGCGGGGAGGAGACCAGGGTGATCCCCAGGATCCTGGCGGTCAAGCAGATGTGGGCCAGGTCCAGCAAGGAAAAAATCCGCCTGGATGAGGCTGGAGTCACGGATGAGGTGCTGGATTCAGCCATGCAGGCGTTTTTGTTGGAGATCATCGTGAAACACGGCGAGCCCGCTCCGTACTTGTGTAACAAAGATCCTTTTGCTTTAAAATCCTTAACTTATCTTGCCAGAATTTTCCCTAATGCCAAATTCCTCCTGATGGTCCGAGATGGCCGCGCATCTGTGCATTCCATGATCTCCAGGAAAGTCACAATAGCTGGCTTTGACCTGAACAGCTACAGGGACTGCCTGACCAAGTGGAACCGTGCCATAGAAACCATGTACAACCAGTGCATGGAGGTGGGCTTTGAGAGGTGCATGCTGGTGCACTATGAACAGCTGGTGCTGCATCCTGAGAGGTGGATGAGGACTCTCCTCAAGTTCCTGCACATCCCATGGAACCAGGCAGTGCTGCACCATGAGGAGATGATTGGAAAAGCAGGGGGGGTTTCTCTTTCCAAGTAAGTATAAGCCTTCATCCTTCACCTGTGTTGTTCTAAAATAGCACATTTTGCATGTAAAAGTCATAACTTGACTGCAGTTTCTCCCTTGGGCAGCTGATTTATGATGAATCTGGAAAAGGATTCTGCTAAAAGTCACTGCTAATTAACAAATTGCAGTCTCAGATTGGTTCTGCTGAACAATTGTCCCACTAATGTGTGTGTGGGTGTATAACAAAAGAACAAACTTCTAATGGTCAAGGCTAACTTGAATTTGAACATCTGATATCAGCTTTGCTTTTCTCTGTCCCCCAAAATAAACCTGAGCTGTTTTATCTAGACTGGTGTTACCCATCCTAGCAAGATCACCCATTTGATTTCAGCAACAATATTGTTGTCAGTGCAGGAATGGCCTCGGAGTTGTATTTGCCAAGAACATCCTCTTCCAGGAAACTCGAGAAACGGCTCCAAGAGAATAGAAAGCAGAGTTGGCAGCTTTTCTCCTGGCATGTGCTCCTAAAAGGACAAGCATTTTGATGAAAATTAACCTTGTTGTAAGCAAATCTCTCATGATTCTGTTGGGCCATCTGTGCACCTGATCTAGCTACTTTCAGAAACCCAAATCCAGCTCTGCTTAGAAAACCAAGATGGGTGTTGTTAAAAGAAAATCTGATTAATTCTCTAGTTAAACTCCTCTGGTTTCCTTGCCACTGTTCACAGCTGAACAACTGAAATACAGAAGCTGTTTCATCTTTACATTGAGAGAGAAAAATGTCAATTTTTGACACTTCTCCTATTTTTGAATCCACCAGATTAAGTTTTAAAATATTGAATAAGAATATTCCAGCAGCAAGGCCTGCCCAGTTAAATTACTCAACTTCTGGATTTTGAATAATCAGCTCTGGCCAAGTGCTTCTGAGTAAGAGGCAACTTGCACAGCAAGCACACACAGACTGTTACAGAGTGATTCTATTTATTTAAACTCCAGTTTTGAGAAATAAAAATGGGGAGATTTTCTTTATTTAATGCCTAGGAACATGGCTGTGGATTTTCTAATATATTGTAAGGGCATTTGATTGAAAGCAAATATGAAATTATTATCAGTGATTACAAAGAGGACTTAAAACTCAAGTAACAATTGTATATTTACAATCTGGAGGTTTCACATCACCATTCCCACTGAAGAAACAGCCTCCACTGTGTTCCCAGAGTTATCAGGAAGGGATCTCATCCCTTTTTTTTTTGCCAGTGTTGTTTGATGACAGATTGAGGCCTTGTGGAGACGTTAACCTGGAGCAGGGCACTGTGATACCTCCCTGGAAGCTGATCCACATGGGAACTTTTCCCTAATTCCTGGAGTTCATTGCTGCTTCAGCAGCAGCTGAGTGGGGGTAACTTATTTTTACTGAGATAAATGAGTGGTTGCCAAGCTTTGTTAAGTGTCCTGTAAAAAATAACCCTGTATAATCCCATTTCTAGTAAAATATTACTGCCTTACAGCTTCCAGATTGGCGTTTTTAAAAATTAATGGACCTTCATACTCTAAAACTCAATAACCTTGCTGAATTCTTACTGATACTTCTTATTAGATCTGGTGGAATGGGGTGTGAGAAGTTGAGAATATTTGTTTCTAAAAATTAAGAAAATGGATTGTTCAAAGTAAAATGTGGCCTCGTGTTTATTTTTTTTTAGTGAAACCTTCACATTTAAGAGTATGGACATGTTCTTGTGACCCTCAATTCAGTCTGGTCACAGAGCTCTTTATGCTTCTATTATCTCTCAGGAGATGATCTGTGGAAGCAAGTTCTGATTTCAGGAGGCTCTGGCAATGGTGGAAAAAGACTGAGTAATGGGTGTTATGTCTGGGGTGGGGTTTATCTAATCAAATACCCTTGCAGTGGGTGGTGAAATTTGGTTTTCAGTTGCAGGATTTGATAATGATTTCAGTGACTCAGGCTTTCAAGGGCTGCAGAAAACCCAGTGCATATGAAAACCTTCAACATAAATGCCTGTGTTGTGTACTTATATGATTCCAGTTGAAACTGTGCAGGGGGGAAGTTGAGATTTCCCAGTTTGATGTCTCTGTACCAGTTAAAACCTGCTGGGTTTGGCATCCCCAGCTGTGATACTGTGTACAAACTCATGAAAACAAGCAGAGCCCCCTGCTTTAATCATCTTTCACTCACCTGTAAGACCTCCAGATCTTCAGACAGGCTCAGCATCCACTTCAGATCCATACTGCTGGCTCAGGTCCAACCTAAGATGCCTGGAGGTATTTTTTGAAGAGAAATCTGACAAGTTTTTGTCATTTTGAGATACTTAAAAACATTTTGAGAAGGAGATCACAGTGTCACTAAAAGACCTTTATAACAATACTATTACCTGCTAACAAAAAATAAATGTTTCAGCATTTATTTCTCACCCCTTAGTTTGATTTTTATCCAGAATCACTGCAAGGGCTAGAGGGATGTGCAGTGCAGGATTTGTAGGAGTGTGAAATTTTCTGTGGTTTGAAATCCCTGCCAACATGGCTGTTGAAGGAATGCATTACGGACTCTGTGCTCTAACCAGGATTGTTAATTGAGCTCTGGCATTTTCCTAAGTGAAAGCAGCTGTGCTGACCACTGATGTAAAGAAATGTCAACCCCTCTAGAGCAATTTTTATTAGGTTTATTATGGAAATAGCTGTCTAGGCAGAATTACTTCAGAATTTACTATATTTAGTACATAGCTCTCGTTTGATTCTGGTACAGATGCAGAATTATTTGGGGTTAGTCCTGTGTGCTGTGCTTCCAGCTGGTTCCAAAGCTGGAACTTCCTGGGGTTTTGCAGGGAGCTGGAATCACTGCCATAGGCACATATCATCAATTTTCTCAAGAATTGGGGTTTTCTTGTTTTTCTGTTTGAATTTTTAGGTGTTTCTTTCCTCCTGTCCCCAATCTGTCTTCCCCCACAGTCCTCAGAAGTTCTTTATCTGAGGAATCTTTCCCACAAATGGTTTTATTTTCCTTCCCACCTTAACTGAAGGGACAGAAGGGGATTTAAGCAGGCCAAGTGTGGAGCAGGGTATTTTTTATGAGTGCTTGGGAGCAGCTAAATGTAGTCCCTGCTATCAATCACCAGGAAGTGTTTCATGCTGAGGGTATTGTTACCAAAGACTAAAATTCCAGAGGGACAAAACACACATTTAAAATTTGACATCAGGATGGGGAATCCATATGTGTACAAATTTAGGCTCAAATTGATCTATAACACCCTTTTTTTTCTTTTTTTCTTTTTTTTTTTTTTTTTTTTTTGAGGGTCCAGCAAGCTTTTAGCCAGGCCCATTACCTGCTTCTCCCGGTATCATCATCCTGATTTTAAATCAATTTGCAGTTTTGGTGAAGGGGTTTTGGCCTTGGCTGGCTCTGTCTGAGAACCCTAAATCTTCCATTTTTCAAACATCTCGTGGTAATTTTTTCCTGAGTGTCCAAATCCACCTCTGGACTCCTGACTCTTGTGGTGCTTTGGCCTCTGCCTTGCTGCTTTGAACTTCTGAATCTCAGTTCTTAGCAGCTCTTTTCTTGCTAATTCAATGTGGAGTCAGATGTTCATCTTCTAATTAGAAAGATCAAAAAAAAAAAAAACCTGCCTAAATTTTTAGTTTTCCATCCAAACTTGTGAGCTCAGGCCAACAACCCTCAGGAAGGTTGACATTTAGTCACAACTCCCTGGTCCCAAAATCCCCTTCTGAGATCCTGCTTTTGGTTTTGAGTCCCTGGTAATGCTTGAAGAGGATAAAGCTGAAAATTCCGGGGTTGTTTTAGAGGTTTTTTTGTTGTCAGATCCTTTTCAGCTTCCATGAAACACCAGTCTGAAGGCCCTGCTTGCCAAGACAGTTTCCTTATGATCATGTCCCTGTCTGGTTTGTTCTTTGTTGACTGTACTTAAATTATTTCACTTTCCTGACCTTCCAGCACTGAATGACTGATTTCCTGCCTCTGTCCTGGAAGGATTTTAGCTCTGATGAGGAGTGAAAAAGAGGAACAAGGTGGCAGCTGTGTGCTCAGCATCAGCTTTGAGGCTGATAGAAATACTGCTTTTATATATCCAATAATGTCCAAACTCTTTCTGAGGTCAGGAAAAAACAATTAAATTATTTAGAGTAAAAAAATCAGAGAGTTTTCAATTACTCAGCCTGAAATAAGCACAGTAAAGAAGTTGTGTGTAAAGAAGACAGGAATGTGGCAGAACAAAGCAGTGCCAGATTTTTAACCTGGAAAAAGAAAACACAACGAAAACACTCCACAAAAGTAGAGCAAAAATGAAAATTACATTAGGACTGTTGCTTAAATGAACAAGAAATCAACTCTTTTCTAAATATTTTTAAGAACTGTGTAAAGACCAAACAATCAAAGGAATGATTATAAAAAATATTTCTCTAGTTTGTAGCTTTCTGTCAATCTCAGGTCTCTCTCTTATTAAACAAGTTAAAAAAGTAAAAGATGAATCACAGAATGGGTGTGAGAAGAAATATCACATGGATTTGAATTTAGAATACTTCTAATACATCTAAGATAATTAAACAGGAAATGTGGGAATATGCCAGTGGGAAAACAGCTTTATGTGTAGGTGTGTGCTTACTTTTCACTTAACAGCTCTTGGGCTTTCTCTGCTGCCTTTATGCTATAAAAAAGTTGCTCCAGCACAGCGTGAGAGCCTAAACCAGGCAGCATCTGCAAATATTGTGCAAATTCTTCTCATTAAAACTTCACTTCCCATCAGCTCTGTAGAAACATGAAATTTTGAGAGGGAAAGAAGAAGAATGGGGGGGAAAAAAAACCCCAAACAAAACAAGTTAAAGATCTGAATGCAATTGAAGAAGTATTGGTTGGAATGGAAAATAGAAATTTCTTTTCTCCTTCCTCAGGGTTGAAAGATCCACTGACCAAGTCATCAAGCCAGTGAATGTGGAAGCACTGTCCAAATGGGTTGGGAAGATCCCTGCTGATGTCCTGCAGGACATGCCAGTGATTGCCCCCATGCTGGCCAAACTGGGCTATGATCCCTATGCCAACCCACCCAATTATGGGAAACCAGATCAAAAAGTGGTGGAAAACACAAGGAGGGTAAGGCTTTTTTGTGTTTAATTACTGCCTAAATGGATATGAGCTATAGAGCAGGAGCCTTGGGTTTGGTCTGGGGTTTTAAAGTCTGTTTCTGATACTTTTTTGATACTTTACAATGTGTTTTCCTTGGGGGAAAATGAAAGAATTCTTCAGGACCTTGAGCTGTGCTTCTTGGTGTGTGCAGCTGAGAACTGCCCAGATAGTTGGGAACTGGTTAGCAGTGGAAAAAGCTTTCTTGTCTGGACCTCAGACTTGATGGATGAGCTCAGCTTTTTATACATGAGAGTTGGCAGAAGCTCTGTCACAAAATTACACCCCAAATAATTCGTAGAAGTTTGAAAAATGACCCATAGAAAACAACCCATGATGATCAAAATGTCTGATTTTCCAATTCTTGGTAGAACAACCCAAAGATGGAGGAAGGTCTGGTGCTGATTAACCTAAACTTAAGGGTTTTAAGTCTGAATTTAATGTTGTTGGAATGTGAGTAGTTAGGCTATAGAGCTGTTTATCCCTGGAGGTATCAGTTGAAAAGCTCATTACCATTGTTGGAAATAGAATTAATAACTCTGCTTCTGTTCTTTTGGGCATGTATAGTTTATTAAAAGAAGGTGACTTTTGCTGCTGCAGCAGAGTAATCAGGGAAAAAAATTGAATTAACTATTTAAAAGGACTGTCTTCCACCAGCCTTCTGATCCTGAAAAAACTGGTTGGAATACTGATGGGGTAGATAGGAATGAGAAAGGAATTTGGGTTTGTGAAGCCTCTAAACACTTTTGTATTATTTCTTTTTAGAAAAAAATGTCATTAAAAACATTGATCAGTGTATTAAAGGCTGGCAGGATGATTGTTTTAATTAATAGCTGGTAGCTCAGCATGGAAAAGGTAACCCACCTTTTTTTGGTTACAATTTATAGGTTCCCTGCTTTGAAAGGCTCACAAAGAAATTAACTTTTCTGCACTCAGTTAAAAATAGTGTTCAATACTAGAAATTGCAAATTGTATTGGTTGTGTCTCACTGATAAAATTTACACAGATTTTTACAGCCTGCTGACCTGTCTAAGGCTTCCACCTGTGTGTTGCAAGCTCAGTCCAAGCTGTAAAAATTGTCTGGATTTCTGTGTCTTCTTGAAATGTATTTGATTTCAAAATACAAGAGAGAAATTCAGGTAATAAACAAAGCCAGGAGCATCTCTCTAAAGAAATTAAAGCCTGATTTCAAAGGCTGAGGGTTTACTGAGGCTTTTTCCAAGTTTGTTTTGAAGGATAATTTGTTTGTTTATTGCTAAGAGCAGCTGTTAAAAACTGAAGCTGCTCTAAATATTGCAAACATATGGAAGACTCATTAATATTTTGGCTGCTATTTTAATTTAATAGGTTTACTTACAGCCCCAGACAGCATTTTAATTTTGTTGCTTATTGTAGTACCCAGTCTATATTTTTCTAGTCACTTGTTCTTTGACAAAATTATATTTCCATGTGTGGTTTGTACAGATAAAATGAGGGTGATGTTCTGAATGAATGCTAAGAGCAAGAGAGTTAAAGATGGTTCATCTTCAAAATTTAGATTATTTCTTTAAAAATGGAGCAACAGAAAGATTTCGAAATGTTTCAGACTGTGGTGTGTGAGTTTGACCCATCAGGGACAGCTTTTGTGGGTTTCCCTTGCTCCTCCAGGAACCTGTGCTAGTTTATTCCTTGCAGCCTGGAGAAGAAAGCATTTAGTTAAATGGATAAATAAATAAATCTGGGCTTTTCCAGCCTTTTGGAAGTGGCACTTGGCAAGTTAAGTGTGTTCCTGTGTACTCTGGGCTGGTGAATTTGTAAATCACTGTGGTGCTTCTTTCGCTCTTGCTTTCTTTAAATTTCTTCACCTGGGATAGCCTTTCCCAGAGTTTTGTACTGGATATCTTGAATATGGAATGTGGATGAAGCTGTCCAAAGAAAGTCTTTCCAGAGTTGCTTTTCAGTACATAGTAAGATTATCTGTATCTTGTTTATATCCGTTTATTGGCTCATTCTGTGTCTGGAAGCAGCTCATTTATGCTTATATTTATGTTTATTTATAGATTTAGATTTGTGGTCTCCAAGACTTTAAAGTGAACACAGAACTTGAATTGTATTCATTGAAAAGGGTACTAAAGCTGAGCAAAATCTGTCACTTCTTGGAAAAGACCACAAATTGAACTTAACAGTGAAAATAACACTCAGCAATTTAAAGCTGCTGCTCTTAATCATGAAAGTGAGAACCAGCAGTGTAAAAATGCCTAAAACAAGGGCTGGTACTGGAGAAAAATGGAGAGAGATGGCTGGTGTGGTGTAAAATATTAGTTTCCCTAAGCTTTCTGAACACCCAAGTCCTGTTCTTTATTCCTCTTTTCTCCTTTTCTGTCCCCTGCTGGTGACTTCCATATGTACAGCTTAAATATCTTTTTCCTCTTCAGTCTGGAGACAAAATGATGATTTTCTCCAGCTAAAGGACAGTGCTTAAATTAGAAATGCTATCTCCTCGTAGGTAATGCAAGGGAAGCAATGCTCTCCGCTAAATTTGGATTTTTCACCTGACTGTTACCAAAATGCTGAGGTTGGTTTTCTGTGCTCCTGCAGCACAGCATAAAAATAACAAGATGCAACCTGTGTTTGTACTTTGACATCTCTGCTTTTGTTTCAGGAACTAACAGAGCATGAAGGGAACTTCATCTCTTCTTGTGTTGCTCTCCCAGTGCTGTGGGATGTTAGGAGATAAAACATCTCTGACAGGATCTGCACTGAGGAAGTCACGAGTTCAACAGATTTTTCTGATGTTTTCAATAACAAAGCCATTAACTTTCTGTTTATCTGTTTTCTGTTAAGCCTGACAATATTATCTTTTCTGACAGTTTCTCTTGTCTCAGTTAAGGAATGCAGAGCAGAGAGAGCAAGGTCTGGCCAGAGTTGTGCTGTTCAGCAGATCTCTGCATGTGACCTCTTCAAGGCAGGATGATTTTGCCATCACTGAATATGTTGTGGTTTTCTTGTAATTCTGTTGCTGATCTGTTCATTTTATGACTGCAAGGGTTCCTTCCTTAGAGATACATAACTGGCTACTTGTTGTTCCCCCCTAGAGTTTTAACAGATTTTACATCCTGAACAGAAAGGAAATCAACATCCTGAAGTAAATGAAGTTTTCATCTGCAAATTATGCAGCAAATGCAAATATTTAAGCTGTGTGAGCTGGTAGCCCAGTCTCTATAGGGTGAAATACAAAAGTGCTTCACTCCTCGTTAGAACAGTGTCTGATATGTCCTTATCACTATTATGAGATTGTGTAAAAGTGAGTGTCAGCAGTTTGCCAGAACCCAGCAGAAGAAGAGAGCAGCTCCCAGCTGCAGAGCTCTGCCCAGGAGAAACTGTATTGTTGTGTTATGGTTGGCAGAGTGGTTTCCTCTCACATCTGCAATGAATTACATCAGATTTTCTTTGGCACATCCTTCCCACTAAATAAATTTGTATGCTTGGAATACACACTCCAGTAAGTTCTTTTAACTTCTTCATGGAGTTGTGCTCCTTGCCCTGGAGAGATCCAGAGGTGGAAGTTACAGAACTCCAGAGAAAGAGCCGTGGTTTTCAGCAGGACTGTTCAAATACACGTGGTTCTTCTAATGACAGCCCAAAGCTGTTATCCAGCTCCGGTTTCTGTTCAGCTGCTGCTAACATCTACAGATAAAAACAGAGTTTACTCGCTCCGGTTTCATGCCTGGTTTGAATTGTGAGGAACCATCTCCTGTTTAGAGTCCAAACATCCATGACAACCAGGACTTCAGCAGTTTGTCTTTGCGATTTTAAAGGCAGGAGCAATCTCTGATAAAGGTAAAAAGTATACTTATACTAGAGCATGAGGATAATTGTGCTGTCAGAGATGTGTGAATGCCCAGCTGCTCAGGGCCCTGCATCTCCATTTTCACTGATTAACCTGATCATAAAGGCATTTGGCTTTGTAGGCATTTTCTCTCAGATTTAAAACAAAATTTGGGGGGTTATTCCATCTGTCTTGTGACCCTGACAGCACAGACTTTTTCAGTGTCATCTAAATTTGTTTAATATTTCCTTTAGTGGGTGTTTCTTCTACTATGTGGATTCCCATCTGCGTAGTTTGTCTCCAGAGGTGCTGCTATCTCCTTTTTACAACAAAACCAAACCTCCAAACCCCTTAACTCTACATAAATATGATTAATAATCCATAAAGAGAGTTATTACCAACCAAAATGCAAACTGAGGTGTGGTTGCAAGCTGCCTTTTGGCAGACATCGCTGGGCCTGTGTAAAATCCTGCTCTCTGTGTTGTCTCTCGTGGGTAAACATTTACATCTCACATAGCCCTTCCTTGGCAGGTCCAGCAGAGGTGAAGAATTGTGTAAACCTTTAAAGCTGCCTTAAAAGTTCAGGAAAATCTGAAAGATGAGGGTACCTCCACGTGCTGTGGAGTGGTTCTAGAAAGGAGCTCAGGTCTGGTTTTGCCAGTGTTCTTTATTTACTTTCTTTTTCTCTTTTACAATTAAACATCAGCAGCCTTGTACTCTGCAACCTGGATGTTTTAAAGCTTACCAAGCCCAAGTACACTTGGTTGCAGGGTGACTTTTACACAAAAAACCCCATTATTTTTGTGTACTGGAACTGACCAAATATAATGGGACTCTTTCCAAAGCAGGCAGGATAGTGGGTGAAAAGAAATGCTTTAATCTTCTGTAAAAAAGAATTAGAAGTTACACTTCTGTTCTGAGGTTCTCCCTGTGCATTTAAAAGGGTTTTCTCAGGCAACTGGATGTGAAACTTGTTTTCTGATCTCTTTTTGAGAATGACATGCATTCAGTTTGGCTATAAGAATGTGTTTTGGTTTTTTAATAGAACAGCTTGAATACTGCCAACACTGAACAACAAACTGACACAGGCTCCAGATCCCCCTCTTTTGGAATTCCATTTGGACTTGCAAAATAATTCCCTTAGAAATGGTAAACACCATTTCTTCTCAATTTTACTGAATTCTTGCTTAGACTGGAAATAATTCCAATATCCTGCTTCTGTCTCTCTAATGCCACTGTGAGTGATGTGTTTTAGACTTACAAATTGGTCAGAAAAGAATTTGGAATCTGAAGCCTCTTTAATTTCTTTGGCTGCAGATGGAGTCATTGTTTTTAGAATTTCTGGTTTGCTGTTGATCCCTGGGTTTTGATTCAAAAGGGACCACTCAGTGTTTTTGGAACTACTTTAAACCAGTTTCACTGCAGTCTCCATCCTGACAAAACCAGCCTTTAGGTAGTGTCAGTTCTGAACCAAAATTTGTGTATTAAACCTAATCTTGGGCCTGCCACTGCTTAGATTTGCCTTGGTAAATTGTGCTGTGTAAATGATGACATTTTCATGTGAATATTGTATGAAATATCCTCAAAACATTTGCTTTCCAGTGACATTATTTTTCTTGATATTGCTGATGGGTGAATGCCCTTGGCTATCTGCTATTAGATGCTTATTAGGGGTAAATGCTGTTCTTACAAAGGTGAAGTTTTTAGAGCAGACACAAATATAGGTGTGTAATATAAAAATTAGACTGAGTGATAATTGCAGGAGAAGGAAAGGAGAAGGATTCTGGAGACACAGCTTTGGGTTTGGTCCTTGTGGTTCTAAATCAGTCACAAAGTGCTGTCACCATCAGGACTAAATGTTTTTAAGAATTCCCAGAAAAGGTGAAGGTTCCTGTCCCTTCCAACATCACCATCTAACAGAAAATACTGTTCTTCCTTGTGACCCTTGCTTAGGTTATTCTGTAACATTTTTGTTGTGGTAATGTTGTTTTGTAACTTCCATTCCTGTTCCCCAGGACACAGCCTGCATTTTAATGGCTCGGATAAAAGCTCAAAATGAGAAATACTCTCCTTCATTTATAAATATTTACAGTGTAACAAGGCTCCAACAGCCACACACTGAATTTCTGCCCAGGGTGGCTTTCCTTAATGTTCCCATGGGAATGACAGTGGCCCCTGGCTGAACACAGATGAGAGCTGTTCCTGTTTTATCTAAACCATGGAATATCAGAAGGCACAGAGTGCCACAATGTGTATGTGTAGGAATTCCTGCTATCTCAGTGAAGCCTGCTGGTTTGGATCCCAGGGATGCATTGGGATGGCAGTTGCCAATCCCAAGTCCATCTCCTGTGAGTCACAGGATCTGCTGGGCAGGAAATTCAGAGCTGACTCAGTCCCAGACCACTGCAGAATATTGACAAGCTGGGGAAGGCTTTGTATTCTGGTCATCTGCTCATAGGAGAGCAGAGAAAATTGTTCATAAACATTCCCTGACTTCCTGGATCTCCTTCCTTTGACGCAAGCCAGGGAGTGTAGCTTGGAGCGAGGCTTTGGAGGAGCCCCATTTCCATTTCATGACTTTATTGAATTTTTCTAAGTAGGTTTGTACCCCTTTTTCATTTTTATTTTGAAATGATTACGCAAGACCACAAAAGTCATGACATTGGGATGAGCAGTCTTTATGGTTCAGTAGTCAGGATGGTAAAACTCTTCAAGCATACTTCTTTTTGGGGAAAATAAAGAACAGAATACTTTTTTTTTTTTTCCCCTTTGGAATGTTTAATCTCAGGAGGATAGAGCTTTTAAAAATTATCCTCCAGAGAGAAGACAATATATTGCCAAAATATGTAATGTATTTAATGTCATAGAATTAGTGGATGCTAATAACACAAAAGAATCTTTTTTCCTTTTGGTTTTCCTTCCCTTAAGAAGCTCTTCAGCATTTCAAACAATAGTGAATGAGGGCTTTGAGTAGTATAATTTTTTGTCTGTTTTTCCAGGTCTATAAAGGTGAATTTCAGCTTCCTGACTTCCTTAAAGAAGTGCCACAGGTACAGTATTGAATTAATTTCCTTTTTGTGGGTGTAGCAGCAAATGATATCAAACAGCCTTTTATAAACCACTTCTTCATGAGCTTGATTTTCTGGTTGATGGCAAGATTTTCTGATTATCTGTGAGGTGGAATCTTGAACTCAGCATCCCAAACTTCTCCTGAATCCATCTGTAACTCCAGAATTAAGAGTGCTGTTTGTCATCCTGAGCCGCTTGAATATTGCTGTGAAATGGAAGGAAAATTTGAGCCTCTTTTCCAGACCAAACTGCAAAGTTTGTTACTTGTAGACAAGCTTTATCTTTTGTTATCTTGGTTTAAAGCAAGTCTAGTTCACAGGGCAGAATTATAAGTACTGAGAGGTTTTAAAAAGAAATAGAAATGTTATCAAAGTCAGCAAACCCAGCCATGGATAAGGGATGGTGTTGATTTAATAGTCACGTGAGCTATTGAACTTGAGATTTTACTGAAAATTCATAACTTGGTACCTTTCAAATGCTGTTAAGCGTCATCAGCTCCTTAAGGGACCTGCAAAAAAACAAAAAAAGGAAAATCCTTATTGTGGAGCTCTCACACTGTAGGATCATGTGGATGTCATAGAATTGTAAAATCCCAGAATGGTTTGCATTGAAGAGACCTTAAAGACCATATTTTCCCACCCCCTGCCATGGGCAAGGACATCTTCCAGTATCCCAGGTTGCTCCAAGCCCCGTCCAACCTGGCCTGGGACACTTCCAGGGATGGGACAGGTTAAAAATACACAGGAATCTACCACAGACAAAGCATTTTGACTTAGCCATTCGTTCAAATGAAAATGATTTGATTAAAAAGGAAAACTGATTTCTTTTGTTCCAGCCAAAGAAGACAGTAGAAAGGAAGTCTCGTGGCAAGATAAAATGAACATGGATCAGTGAAGTGGAATAGCTGTAGTGTGTGTTTCATGTTTTCAGAATATAACCCTGCTGTGGCCACCAATTCTTTCTGAGCAGCCTTTGTGTGATCTCTAACGTGGGCTTGGCTTTTTTCTGAGTGTTTGCCTGCTTGGATCACTCAGTGCTCCTGCTTTGCTCAGCTGCTGGAGAACCATTCCAGCCCTGTTGCTCCCAGCATTGTCCCCTGTCACTGAGTGTCTGTTCCATGTGTGCTGCTGAATTCACAGTGTCCTGGCAGGGGTCACTCCTGGGGCTTCCACATGGGATTACTGGTGGGATTGCAGGATTATCCACAGATAAAACTGCAGGAATAGGGTGTGATTTAACAGGAGGGGAAATACTGCTGAGAAGGATTTATGGAAAATGCAGGGAGATCCTTCAGAGTTGAGCACACTGTGTATAGATGGTGTGCTAGCAAAAAAACTCTTGATGTTGCATAAATCCTGGGTTAAATCCTTTAAATCCTTGTTCTGCATACAGTATCTGTCAGTTAAATTATGCTGTTTGTGGTTTCCAATTATCTTGTGATAATACCCAAAAGAACCTGGGCTACTCTGAATAATAAATATCTTCTTCACTCCATATGATAGGGAGGTTCCTCCTAAATTCCAGGAGGTAGATTTATACAATTCACTTCATTTAAATACAGTATTTACCAAACTCTGAGCAGATTTGTCCAGAGCAAAGAAAGACCATCAAAAAGACAAAAATAAGCATTGTGAAATAGTAAAATATTCCTTAAACCAGAAAAACTTGATCAAATTGATGCTGATAGTATTAACATACTGTAACTACTGAACAGCTCAAAGGTTTGGAGTACAGACATTGGCACTGATAATATTTTTGTCCTCTAATATAAATTGAGTGACAATTTAATTATTTTTTTGACAGACTGAACCTATGGAATAGAAGATAAAATGGACATTTCTTGCACAGAAGGTAATAAAAGGGCATTGCAGTCCTGCTCATTTGTTGCTCTTAATTTAGTTAAGATAATTTCTGTTTAACTTCTGTAACTCCATGGGTAAGCAAAATATGAAGATATGTTTTTTAAAGAAAACTGCTAAAGATGAGCTGATTTGTAGTATTTGATTTAACATCTCATAGCCAGTATTTTCAAAAAGCTGCATTTTAGTCACTGAATAAACAATGGCAAGATTTTGCAGGGAGCTCAGTAAATTCCAGACCAGTTAAGGAATGAATGATGCAAGATTTCCTGTGTTAATGCAGGATTTTTACTTGTCAGCCCTGCTATCAGATCTTCTGGCCTGACAACAAAAGATGGCAAAATGGGTTTAAAAATAGCCCAAGGCAACGTGCCCTACAAATATCCCCAAAATAGATCCTTACGTGGCCATAAATATAAACACCCTAAATATAGCCAAAAGCACTGCTCAGTGTAGAAATAATGGATCTAAAAGCTTCCCAGAGATTAATTGCAGGCCTTTGCTGTGAAATCCATAGAGAAACCATAATCTTTGCACACAGTCAATGCTCAAATGACTAAAGCATCAACATCATTTTGCCACTTAGCTCTGGAAGTTATATTTCAAACTGCAATATTTCTGTCTAAAGCTGCTGCCCAGTTTCTGAGAAACCAAACTAGGAACTTCCCAGCAGTAACTTCCCACTGTAGGGAGGGACACTTCCAGCATGGTACTGCAGCCCAGGAGCACAAGGGTTTCGGATAGAAGTGGAAAATCAATATATTATTTTTTGCATGATGCTCCAAGCAGTCTCTCTAATGATAAAGGATGGACAAAGCAGCCACATTCCTTACAGGAATGTTTGAGTGGCTGGGATTTGTCTTGACAGTGATTTTCCACCTACTGAGACGACAGTGGCTATTATTAATTCTGCATTATTTTTAATTCCAAAATGCTGTCCAGGATAAAAAGCTGAATATTACCAGGAAAGCTCAAACATAACTTTATTTCTTTTTCCTTAGAAGATCAACTGCTGCCTTTTCCATGGGAATGATCCCTCAGGCCTGTCCCCCTGGGATCAGAGGTGTGCTGCTCATGGCCTGCTCTCTTCAGAATGCTCTCTCCTGTTCCTTTCATCCTGTTTTTGTTCCAAATTTTGCTGTTGTGAGCGCATGTAAATCTGTTAAAAAACAAAAAAAAAATCACTGTTGTTAATGTAGAACTGCATTACATTCGCACAACTATTTTTTTTAAGGTTTTAAAAAATGCAAAAGCAATGCCTGTCTCTGAAATTGCTCCTCTGTTTTAATTACAGAGCTCCATCTTCACAGATTTTTTTTGTTTCTTGTAGCAGTTTGGTTTTAAATGTACGAAGCTTTCAGAAGTGGTCTGTGCTTGTCCTAAAAGATTTTTGGTGGAACAGTTGTTTGTTTCATTCATATGTGGAAAATGTTAAATATCTTTTATTTAAAAAAAGAAAAAAAAGTTGATAAATTACATGTACAATTACAATTCAATGATCTTTTGTATTTTATTTTTCAAAATAAATGCTTTAAATGTGATTTTTGTTTATTTCTTTATTAATTAATGGTTGTGCTTCCAACTTAAGATTTAAATAATTCAAGATATTGATGTGTTAATTATAATTCAAGATATTGATGTGAGGGAAGATATGATCTCATGTCCTAGGTTTGGATCTTATTTTAAGGTTTGCAATTTAATGCTTTTCGTTTGCTTTTAATAGCTGAGTGATGAAGAAATAGTAAATTGGAGTGTCCCACTGAGGGGTATAAGGAAAGTAACGTGAGATTTGTTTACTGCAGGAAGAAGTAGGTAATTTTTAGCCTCTTGAAATTGTTCCTCAAAAGCAATTGTGTTCAGAGATGCTCTGCTGGGGGGAAGCTGCTGCTGGGAGTTGTATCCTGAAGTTTCGATCTTTAGGATACAGTGTGGAACACGATTATTTCTATGAGGTGTTTTTGGGGTGGTTATTGTGTCTCAGTTTTTGCTCTCCTCGGTGGTTCACGGTGCTGAAGGTGGTTTCAACCTTCCTCACCGGTTTTGAGAGGAGTTTTTTCCAAAATATTTGTATTTCCACAAATTCTCCTCTTAGGATCTGACACAGTTTTGCTTTTCCTGCGTTTCTTTGTTGCTCCCTTTGGGATGATTACCGATAAACCCCGCGTCCCCGAACGACTCTTGAGTGCCTTGAGGGACGAAGATTTCCCCGCTCCTTCCCACACGCGATCCCGGGGCCTCCCCTGGTGCCGGCTGAGGGCAGCGCGGCCCCGGTGCTCCCGAGGCCGCCAATTAACCCCGGCTAATTAACGCCGGGCGTTTCCCTCGGAGCTGCGCGGAACTGAGGGATAATCCCCGGTCCCGATGCCGCTCCCGGTGCCGCCTCAGCGGCTCCGCCCGCCGGGACCCGGATGGGCCCGTACGTGACGCGGGGGCGCGGCCGCTCCCTCCGGGCCGGAACGGAGCCGCAGCCGCGGGCAGGCACCAGGTGAGCGCGGGCGGGGACAGCCGGCCCCGCTGCCCTCATCCCTCCCCTCATCCCCTCCATCCCCGGCGGGGCTTTCCCCGCGGCCGAGGCTCCGGTACCGACCCGCGGCAGGTGAGCGAACGGCGGGGAGGCCGCGGGGCTGGAGGGGGTCGGGGAGCGGAGGAACCGCGGCCGGGGCCACCCCCCCTGCCCGGTCAGGCTGTCACCCCGGCAAGGCGCGAAGTGAGAGTTAAGAGTTAATTGTTAATTAGTTATTAATGAATTATTGATTAAATTGACGGACACCTGGTGTATCCAACAGCCGGCTCAGTCCTGAGCTCACCTGGGGCTGTGCTGCCCCATCCACCTGCTGTGGCGATGTCTGTGTTCGATGCCTGTGCTCCTCACAGCTGTCAGATGGCTCCAAGCTCTAAAAGCTGGGGAATTCTGTGTGAGGGGCAGTGCCAGGCACCGGTGAGTGCAGCCCACTGGTCCCCACTGGTCACTCCCAGCCCCCAGCCAGGTGTCCCTGCTCCTGCCCTGGAAGGTCACTGTGATGGAGAGTCCCATTCCACCCACCCATACACCCTGTCTCTGCTCGCAGCTGCAAAAGTTGGATTACACTGTCCTTTCATCATACTCTGTGTTGTTGTTCATGACTAGAGATGCTGGGATTTTACAGTCCAGGATTTTCCAGTCCAATGTATAACACAGTTTATTGCAGCTCAGAGATCCCAGCCCCTCTTCCAAGATGTTTCTTTGCTATTCTGACTCAGATTTGTTGGAATTTACTGGATGTTGTGTCTTTTCCCTCTGTGTTCACACATACCTTTCATCGTCTGAGTCTCTTGAAGTTGGTGGTGCAGAGACTGCTAAATCAGGTGTCATTCTACCCCAGTTTCTCTTAAAAAAGGGGGAGCCTTCCTAACAATCCAGCTGGTATCTCCCCCAAAAAAGCACATCCCAAAGAGTTACCTTTGATCAGAAGTTTGTGTGGGTCTCTTGTAATGGGTTCATACATCAGTACCTTAATGAAAAAGACTCTGTATAACCCTTATGTCATTTTTTGTTGGTATGTAACTTTTTTTAGGTTTGTAACTTTGCCAACACTGGTGCAACCTCAGAAGGTATTTAAGAAAAAGTTGTTTAAAACAATATGGAGGTGCTGAGGGAACAGCAGAGCCTTGAAAAGCTTTTTTAAATCTTAGCATCAAGCCCAGCTCAAGGGTTGCTGTCATTCCCTGGGGAATGAAGCCAAACTGGCAGGGCCAGTTCATTTACTGAGCTTTCCTTGCTGTGTGTGGGACAACATCTGAGCTGTCCCCAGCAAAGCTCCAGGAAGCAATCCCTGCTTTTAAATGACAGGTGGAAGGACTGGAAGGAGGCATTTCTGGTAGAGTTGGGTGCTGCTGATGTGTGGTTCAGTCAAATATTTGATGTAATGATAATTTTGTTTATAGGTGGTTTTCCCATTAACTATCTGTGGATCTAGATCTAGATGTATTTGAAAGTGAAATGGAGGCATTTTATTTATTAAATAAATAAATTCTGTAAATTTAATGAGAGATTTAGCAAAGGAGTATTTCCGCACATAGTTAAAAATAATTATTACTTTAAGTGGCAGGAAGAGGATCAGCCCAGGCTGGATGGGGCTTGGAGCAGCCTGGTCTGTGGACATGGCAGGGGGGTGGAACTGGGTGATCTTTAAGGTCCAGTTCAACCCAAACCATTCTGGGATTCAGCTGGATGTGTTTTCTTCATGAAATGCAGTGATTAACTTCTGTTTTTATTTTAGGAGGACTCTGCTCCTGCCAGCACAGCTCTGTTTTGCTGCTCCGTGGGTGAACAGGTGAAGCCAGCCTAGAGAGGGACTTCACTCACCTTTTAATGAACATCAAAAAACAGGTTCAACTTGTCAGTCATTAATCCTTTTATTGCCACTGAGCTTATTCTTGAAATCCTGCTCTGCTAAACCTCATAATTGAGGGTTGGTTTTGTGTGGATGTTCCAATGGTAGAGAAGGTTGTTACTCCTGAGCAGAACATAATTAATGCTGTCTCATGGCTTTTTTTCTTGGTGTCATATTGAAGGAGGATTATGAAAGAGGTAGAAAAATTCCTTTTTCTCAGGCTTCCAGTTCTGTTAGGAAAGAGGCCCTTTTTGGTGCAGTGCCAAATGGATGAACTTACCCCAAAACCCCATTCTGTGGTCAATAATGCTGGTGTATTTAATGGAGTGAATGTTGTTTATTCACAGTCCACTCCATTTAAGGGAAATCTATGGGACGTCCTTGAAAAATGCAGACAAAGAACACATCTTTGGTCAATCTTGAGTTCTTTTGGATAGTCTTAAGAGAACTGGAAATAGCAGCTAAAGCACTGGCAGCATTATAAATAATGCATTCACAGTAAATACGGGCTCACCCTCAATTTTTGACTGTGCCTCTTATAAAAGTTTTTCTGCAAGCTGTTTCTGGGTGATAATTTGTTTACTTCCTTAAAGGAATCCCTAGCAAAATAATATTTAATTTATATTGTGTGTATTCTTTATCTGTGAGGCATAGTTGAGTTGTTTGGATAACTGATGATGTCAGAAGAAATGTTGTTTTAGGACAAATATTAGAGTTGTTAATAGGATGTGACCCTCCAGAAGCACTTCTGTCCTTATTTATCTGCCTGTGCGTTGGACTGTGGTGAGAAAATGATTATGAACTGTAGAGAACAGAAATTAAATCCCTCTGCTGAGCTAAGCCAAACCTCTTAAGGAGCTGCAGCTCAAACAGAAATGTTTGAAGCTTCAGAGTAGCTACTTATCTGTGTTTATTAGGGTGTTAAACAGGATCTAGAATTTACTTCCAAATTTTGGGGAAAGAAGGCTGAGTTTTTGTCTGATCAGGTCTCTAAAAATACCTGTTTTGCCCAGGAGCATCCCAGGTCTGTCTGGGTTCACTCTGAACTCAGTATTTCCTTTAAGAGCTGAGATCTGACGGTGTGCGCAATGACTGTTAGCAGAATAATTAATAAAGTATTTAAAATTTATATGTCATTTTTTCTTGCTGATTTAGAGAGGAAGCATCCTTTAGTTAATAAATAAATGTGCCAGACGTGCTTGTGCAAGTAATCCTCCTCTTTCTATATCTTATAGTGATTTGAGAGAAGGTTTAGAGGTAGATAAAGCCTCTGGCAGTGGAATGTCTTTGTTAGGGAGTTGTGATGCTGCTGGAGACATCCTGGGAACAGGGATTTTACATAATGCAGTGTAAGGAGAGCAGCGGCGTTTCTCTTTGCTACTCTGCTCTCTCAATTATTATTTTTATCATGCCGTTTGTCAGTGCATCCCATTCTCCCGTTGAGCTTGGACTGAGAAGCCTTGTAGCTGTTAAATTAAATTGATAATTAGCAGCTTGATAAGGAGAGTTAAATATTTGTGTCTCATGCGCGCGTCCGTGTGTGGTGCGATGTGATGCAGTGGGCAGGCAAACGTCTGCGTTCCCTGGCTGGTTAGAAATCCCGATTTTCCCATTTCCCAGGGAATTCCAGAGCCCAGCCGAGCCCGTCCGCACTCCCGTGAAGGTGACAGACGAAGCCGGGTGTCGCCAATGGCAGGGACGCGTCCCCGCATCCCGCCCCTGGCAGGGCTTTTTCCTGCATCCCGCCCCTGGCGAGGGACAGGCTGGGCCAGCGGCCACCCAAATTCTCCCAGCAAATGACATTTTCCTGCAAAGCCACGCCGGAGCCAATCGCTCCCTGCACCGCGCAGCCAATGGATGCCGGGCTCTTCCCCAGCCCCTGCCGGCGGCTCCGGGGCTGGAGGGCCTTGGAACAGCTGTGCCAGCGGCATTGCTGCCCCCAGCCCTCCGCCGGGGTGCTCGGCATCCCTGCACCATCCTTCTCCCGGGAGTAACGCTGCCGCTGGGAACGCTCGGGGGGACGCGGCCGCTGCGGGCTCCTGGGCTGCGGGGAGCGCCCCGGTGATTCGGGTCATTTGGGTAATTAATTTGGGTCTCCCTTCAGCACTGCCACGGCCTCCTACCCAGCAGAGCTGCTCCCCAGAGCCAGAGGGATGGTGGTAGTCACGGGGCAGAACAAAGTGAGTGCGAACCCGGATGATGCCATGTCGAGCTCGGATGCAGAGGATGATTTCCAAGAGCCGGCCACTCCCACCGCCACCCAGGCAGGACAAGCGCTACCTCTGCTGCCTCAGCAGGTAAGGGCTCACCTGAGGATGGGGATGATCAGCACACGCTGCTCAGGATTTCGTTGTGGATATCCGGCTCACTTTCCACGTTTGAATAAAACAAAGTCTCTTGAATTTATCTGAGTAGCTGGGCAGCTTTATTTACAAGTTCCATCCAGGTTTGGACTTCAGACATGCAGTTAAGTGTTTATTCTGGTACTGATGGCATCCTGGGGTGTGATAGTAAGATTTTAGGCCTGATGTAAATAAATACAGATTTTTTTTTCAGTGTATTGTATAGTCTGGTTGTTTAAAGGAACCAGCAGAGTGCAAGTCCCAAGGGTGACCTGAGATTTCCTCCCTTTTGATTCTGTGTAAGGGGTTTTGTTTTGTTTTTTCCTTTCCCCAAAAGATCCAAGAGGAGGCATTAAATGCCACCTCAAATATCTGCTATTCCAGCTGAGTGATTTCTGCTGTTTCAGATTCCCAGCTACAATTAAACCACTCCCTGATTCCTCACAGAAGCCAAAGCATCCAAGTTTTTACCCCTCAAAGCTCCCTGGTTTGTGGCAGTGGGGCAGGAACCACACATTTGTCCTGGTGGCAAACTGCAAGTGTCTTTTGGAAGCTGTGCCCTTTGTCACCTGCAGAGGACTCGAGGCTCCTTTCTGATGTCCTGGTTGCTTTTGCAGTTCCCAGAAGTTGTCCCACTGAACGTGGGAGGGATGTTTTTCACCACCAGACTGTCCACGCTGCGGAGGTACGAGGACACCATGCTGGCAGCAATGTTCAGTGGCAGGCACTACATCCCCACAGATGCTGAGGGCAGGTACTTCATCGACAGGGATGGCACCTACTTTGGGTATGTACAGAGTCCTCAGGACAACCTTGGAAAGTTCTTACCGAAAACTTATTTTTAAACTAATTTTTAACAAGTTTTTTCCTCAGAGTTAAATCATATTTGTGCAGCATTTAATGTTACACGCCTTCAAAGTATCACAGGAGTAATTGCAGTTCAAAACTCTTTGGTGGTTGTGCAATGGGAAAGGCAAAACAAGGAATGCTTTGAATTTGTGCAGTGTCTCCCCTAGAGTACCTCCTTTCAAGGTATCAAGTTGTTTTGATGGTTTAAAGAAGTGTTTGGTGTTGCTTTGCGTAGGAAACTCCTTTGCACAACACTGGGTTTTTATTGATATTCAGTGTTAATAATGAAGAGGGAATGGGAGGAAGGAATCTAGGATTCTTACAAAGTTAAAAGAATGATGTTTTCAGTCTTTAAACAGGACATAAATGCTAAAAAAAAGCACAAGCCTTAAAGAATTTCTTTTTCTAAATTATTTTTGCTGGTAGCGCCGTACTCCATCACCTCCAGGATTTCTTCCTAAGTGCTGAGCTTTTATTTCATTTTTAATTAAACTAACCATGATTACTAATGCTCTGTTTGAACTGGGGTGAGATTGCTAATAAAGGCAATCAGTGTTCATGGGTTTGGGTCTTTGCCCACAGCACACCTTGCATTTGAAATGCAGTGACTACAATCTCTTTCCCATGAAACACTGTGGCCTCTTCTGTGTTATAAATGGTTTCCTCCACATTGAATGTTTTGTTTAAAATACACTGATATTTTTTCAAATGAGTTTTGACATCAACAGAGAGGCAAAATGTGAAATGATGGCTTGGAAACCTGAACATGGCAAACGGTTTTACAAACAAATGTTGGGAATATGGATCATTTATTTCAGTTACTGTCTCAACAGAGCAAACAATGAATATCCAGCATTTCCTCTCCTTTCCCATCTGCAAGAGTTTTGGCAGAAATGTGTTTGTTAATGATATTTTTGCCCTTTTTTCAGAGACATACTAAACTTCCTACGATCTGGTGACCTGCCCCCACGAGAACGAGTGAGGTCAGTGTACAAGGAAGCTCAGTATTATTCCATAGGACCATTGCTAGACAATCTAGAGGATATCCAGCCTCTTAAAGGAGAAAAAGTTAGACAAGCTTTCCTGGGCCTAATGCCATATTACAAAGGTAAATAAACAAAGTAGCACTGACTGTTTCTTCTAGTGGGATTCCAGTGTTATACCTCGTGCTTTCCATCTGCTTTCAGCTCCCAAACTAATCCCATTGCAGCTGGGAAGTTTATTTTGTATTTTTCATGCTGTTTGGATCTTTGAGGTCTCCACATCCTGCTGCATCCCAGGGTGTGGATTTCTGTGCTTAAAAGGGAGCAAGATTAGGCCATAATATTATTAAATGAGAGGGTTTGTCTGTATTTGTTTTGTCAGGACTTGTGTACTAGTTTGAAAACAAACTAGTGGGAGGCACCAAGTCAGAATAACAATTTAATGGGGAAATTAAAGAAAAGGAAAAAAAACTAAAAGAAAACACTGGTTCAAACTGACAGAGCCAAGATACAACTTGAGTCCCTGTTAGGCAGGGTGGTGGTAGCAGTCTGGTAGAATGGTGGCTGCAGTCCTCTGAAGCGGTGATCCTGTAGGAAAAAGGGTCTGCTCTTCCTCAGAAGGTCCAGTGGTGGCTGTGTGGCTCCTGTACTCTCGAAATCCAGTGGAAGGGTTGTCTCTGGTGTTCAGAATCTCAGATTATATCCACGATGGGATGCCTGGTTCCTCCCTCTGGGTGGAGCATCTCATGAGGCAAAGTCATGAGGCCAAGTGTTGATTAGGCTCATTAACAGAAGGTAGTCCGGAGGGAGTTATCTGGGAGTCATGCAGCAGGGCATTGATGGGCCATGAACAGAAAGATAGTCTGGGGGGAGGAGGCAAGGAAACACTGCCCCACCTGATTTCAACAGCTCATGAGGATGGGAATAGAATACACTGCAACCCAGGACAACTTGCAACTGAATAAACTTAAGGCCACCAAGTTCACCACATAACTGAGATTGATTTGATTATTCTATGTTTTGTTACATGCTGCTAATGCTGATACCTTTTCCTGGTGTTAAAATCAAGAGTCATACACAGTTAGAAGGGGAAAAGGGATTTTACCTTGGTATTTATTTTAAGGATCCTTAGGTGCACACGTCCAGGTCATATGCATCGAGATGCACCCCGCCGAGTGTGTGTGTCCTCCCGACATCGTGTATAACCTTATAGGTGTTACTAATTAGCAGATCTATCCAAGATTCCCCAGTGAAAGGCTCAAGTGAGCCCCCCTCCCCAAGGAACCTTCCCCCTGGATGGTTCTATCTTGGTTTACAGAATGTGTTCTGGAGAGGACCTTGGGCTCTGGGGCACACTGATCCCCAGCTATGAAGCTTCTAAAATGTTCAGTCTCTCAGCTTGACAAACAAGTCCAAGAATGTAGGCAAAAAGTACTAGGAATACAGAAGTTGTAAAAAGGTATAACAGGGGTATAAAAGAAAAGGCAAAAATCTTCATGGCATCAATACCACGCTGAGAATAACTGCAGTGAAATGTTTCACGTGAAACAATTGCTTTCGATCTCTTTTCCTTGGTGCTTTGTTGTAATTCTCAAGTCTTTGCCCTTTTCTTTTTTCAGACCATCTGGAGCGAATCATCGAGATAGCCAAGCTGCGAGCCATGCAGAGGAAAGCCAGGTTTGCCAAGCTGAAGGTGTGTGTGTTCAAAGAGGAGATGCCCATCACTCCCTACGAGTGCCCCCACTTCAACTCGCTGCGCTTCGAGCGGAGCGAGAGCGAGACGAAGCTCTTCGAGCACCACTGCGAGGTGGACGTGTCCTTCGGGCCCTGGGAGGCCGTGGCCGATGTCTACGACCTCCTGCACTGCATTGTCACCGACCTGGCCGCGCGCGGCATCACCGTGGACCACCAGTGCATCGGCGTGTGCGACAAGCACCTCATCAACCACTACTATTGCAAGCGCCCCATCTACGAGTTCAAGATCACCTGGTGGTGAGTTGTGGTGGCAGAGCAAAGGGATGCAAGGACTTCCAGAGGACACAAAGATTCTTGGCAGTGGCATTGCTGCTCACATTCCTTGGGATCAGCCTGCTTGGCAGCAAAGGGAACCTGGTGCAGGGGTTGGGAAAACCTCTTGAAACTTGAAAAACCAGCCCGAAATCAGACTGTTGGCTCAGGTACCTTAACGAGGCACAAAACAAAATCACCTCATGGGAAGGATGGAGGGCAGTGTCTGAACATCTGCTCAAAGGTGCCACCAACTACGTGGCTTCAGGATGGAATTGCAGATTTTTTTCCTGCATTGGTGGGAATCTGGGGTGCTACTAAAGCTGACGTTTCAGTTTTACCCTCTTAGAAATGTTTTAGTTCCTCCTTCAACTTTACCACTTTATAAAATTTGAGTCGTACCCAGCACAAAGATTCTGGAAATGTCATTCTGATGTACTAGATAATTAAAAAAACAACAACAAAAAAAGGAGTATTCCCTATATATTATTAATTGTTTGTCAGGGTTAAGCTGTATTTCTTTTTAATTAAGAATCTACATTGTGAATTATAATGTTACACTTCAATTATTTCCATTGTTATCAAAAGGAATAGCAGATTTGGAATATATTCCTTAATGCTTTTAGGAATAATAACTGTTCATGGAAGACTTGTGCCTGTTTTTAGCCTTAGAAATTCTAAATGTTTACAATATCTACAAAAAAAAAGCTCTTTAGAATCAGGTCATTTACAAAGGCTTTTGGTAAATGAGAAAACCCTGTATGTGTGTTCCTATTAGCAGTAGTGAGAGGAATATTTAATGTATATTATTTTATTACTGACTCTTTTTACATTCTGTGATATTAAACTTTATTTTAGACTTAAAGTCAGATGATATTAGACAAGTGCTTCCTTCACTTCACCTTCTTTGGACAATTAAATCTTAATTTTATCATTCTTGTTGACCCCTCCTGGTGTCATAGTGGAAAAAGAAAATTCAACCTTGATATTCAAATATTTCTCCACTCTAAAGCAGTAGGAAACTTCTTTCCATGCTGGAAGAGGCAGCCACTGCAGAATTATATTTTCTTCAGAAG
The DNA here is from genome assembly GCF_017639235.1 of Corvus kubaryi. Lineage (NCBI taxonomy): Eukaryota > Metazoa > Chordata > Aves > Passeriformes > Corvidae > Corvus > Corvus kubaryi. Next base: position 5,902,962 of record NW_024581088.1, read on the forward strand.
GTAATTTTTGTACTTCTGACATGAGCAACCACATCCCAAATTTTAATTCCTGAATTCAGCCCAAAACTGGAATGGAGAAAAGTCTGAAAATCTTACTGTTTTTTGTGAGGTACAGAAAACTCAACCCACTTGAAGGGGCTTCAAAATAACCTTAAAGAGAGAGGAAAAGGAAATATTTGCATATTACATTCCATTGGATTAATTAATCCAAGAATACTGCTTAATTCAACTTTTGACCAAAATCCTTAAGAAACATTAATGACAGAGATCAAAATTCTCAGTTAGCTGAGGTAATTTTCAGAATAACTCTAAGAACTTTAGGATCAAATTGTCTTGCAAAAGAAGAGACCCTTTTTTTGCCTCGTCACCCTTTGAGGTATTGAATTTAGGAATGAAATTGTCTCTCTGAGGTGAGCGTTTCCCTGCTGATCTCTGCAGTGTTTCCTTTCACAGGGATCACTGTGCTGAGTTTCAAGGCCAGAGATAAATCTGAACAGAGGGAGTTCTGCACATTTGGATCTAAATTTAAGTTTGTTTCAATTGTTGCCTGAATTAATGGCCTTGGTTTTACAAGTTCTTGCAGTTGTGTTTGGCAACCCAAAATTAAAAGTTAAGTTGAGACTAAAGTTTCTCTACAATGAGAGGAAGCTTTGCTTGGTTTCTTTGCTGCTTTGCTGCCTACATTTTTTCTTTTTTCCCAAGGAATCTCAAACTGCAAACCACAATTTCTTATAAAATTAAATAACATCTTAAATCTGAGCCTCACAAAGTTCTGGCTGCTTGTGCACTTCAGATATTTAAGTTCCGGATTTTCAGATTTACAGATTTAAAATTTCAGATTTTCAGATTACAATGAGAATTGCAGTTTTACTGGGATTTTCAGTGGGGTTTTTTTTACCACTTCCCATAAATGTATTTACAGAACTCTGGTTTGGATTCCAGCACTCCTCGCAGAAATGGATCACAATTTGTTTTTCACAGTGTTTTTTGGTTTGGCTTTAGGAATTTTCCTGCTGTTGTTCAGGAGAAGCTGTGATGACAAAATTCCTGTTTCAGTCAATTTTGTTACTTCTTTATATGCACACGTTGGGATTTTGTAACTTTTTCCTGTTCATTGCTTCAATAATTAAGGAAGGTGACCCAACCAAAAAGAGAAAATGAAAATCTTGGTCTGTATCAGCTGTGTCTTAATCAAAGTTCTCATCCTCCTGAAGACATTAAGTGCAATACTGGAAAGGAAAACATGGATTTAAGCCCACATGCTTTAATTAGTGCTGGAATTTGGGATTTGTGCAGGTTAACAACATTTTAGTGGTTCCAAGCAGTCTTTGTTTACAAGGATTGAGCTGCTCTTGCCTAACCTGTGCTCATTTTTTGGCAGAAGCAGAAGAATTGTGCAGGTGGATGGCAGGGGAGTGTCATCTAAAAACTGGGTTATGTAACATGATTGATTTCTCTTTTCTGGGCCTGTAGCGTTTGAAATTCTACATTTGCAACAAAAAAATGTGAGTAGCTGATCTACTAAATCCATGTTTGAGAGGACTGATGGGTTTTGTATAGAATTGGCTCATTAAACTATGGAATACTGCTTTTTTTTTTTTCCTTTTTTCTTCTCCTTTTTTTTTATTTAGGACTTTTCTTTATATCTGGGCAGGCCAGAGTTTTGCTAAAACATTTTTCTGTGCTCCCTTAGCTTTTTTTGCCACTTTTCCACCCCCACACTCCCAAATCCCTGTGTGTGTGAGCAGTAAATGGTCTCCTGTCATCAATGTTGAATATTGGGGGAATGGTGGAACAGTTGATATTTATTTAAAATGAGAATTATTAACTATTTTTTACATTGCTCCGTGTGTGTGCAACATGACAAGACCAATGTTTTTAACATTTCCTTTATATCCCCTGTGGAGTGGTTTTTAACAGGGAACAAAGGGGGGTCTCACATGAAGTGAGTTGGCCGATTCCACAGCACATGAAATGTTTCTGCATCTGTTTTATGCTTGTGAAATAGGAAGAGGGGAAAAAAGGAAAATAAAGAATAGGAAAATAAAAAAAAGGAAAATTACCCTTCTTTATGAAGCACTCAAAAATGACATGAAAAGGTGTTTATGCACAGCAGCCACTTCATGGCTGTTGATCTCAAGAGTTTAAAAAAAAATCTAAAATTAACTTTTGGACTTGGTATAGACTTTTAACTTGAATACCCAATATTCTGCACAGGAATCTGAAATACTCCTTGCTGAACTTCCATCCTCCTCAGAGGAAAGTGAAGGTGCCTCCAGCTTTGATCTGGGAAGCCTTTGAGCCGTGAACAGATCCTTATGGTGCATATGCTGGATTTTTAACTACAGTTTAATTTTTATTTTAACCTATAATGAGGGATCAGCTTCTGCATTGATGAGGATGTGAGTTCTTTTTTTTTGGAAGCACTTCAGGTTTAGTTACCTTAATAACAAAAGCAGTCAATTATTGCAGCAGGAATTTCTGCATCACCCCCTCTTGAGGGATTTTTTTAAGTTTTAGGGAGTCTGCTTGGGAGACACCTCATGATGTAATATATGCAAATACCTGGATTTGTTAACGTGAATATTTCTGAGATTTTGTTGTTAGTTGTGTAATAATCTCTCCTGAATCTAACAAGAGTGATAAGGGTTGAGTTAAACACTGGTTTTGTGATAAGCCAGCTCATGCCTTAGGTATCTCCTGCCCTCATTTGTAAAATCACCCAACCCAAAGGCTGTTAAGGTTACAGGAAAACCAGGAATCTTTCTTGGCTGTCCACAGTGAGTGATGAGGAGAATCAGGGCTCCTTAATCCACTCCAGGCTCCATTTTTGGAGTCAAAGTGGTCACAGGGTCTGGCTCTCGAGTCCTTGAAGGCAAAACTCAAACCCTCCTGTCATGAGGAATGAGCTGATTTGCAGATCAGCTAAACCTGGCCTTGCTGAGGGATTGTTAAAATTCCAGCAAACTGAAGGATGTGGATAGTTTAAACTGCTCTGATGGCTTTGTTAAGCCCTGATCTCCTCTGAGTTGGTGCAGTGGATGTTTTCTGATACAGAGGTTGGGCAGTCCTTTTATTTGAGCTTTTTGGTGTATCCGAGTTTTCCCAGTGAAACCTGAAGCCCAGTGAGCTGATTTCCAGTGAGTCCTGTGCACTGAGCACTGGTTTTTGGAAATAGGGAAGTGGGAGGGAATTCCTTCTGCAGTGTGATTCCCAGGGACAATCCTCACTACCTCTAAAGGAAAACTTTGAGATCCTGATCCCCACTCCCCCACACCCCCTCTGTTGGATGAGTGTAGGAGGAGATGAGGTGTCTGGGCTGAACATTCCCAGTTAATGACTCCAACTGGATCCCCCGTGGTCCTCACCCCCTTCTCTAGCCTTTCACGGCTACAATTCCATGTGCAGGAAATTTATCTCTTCTCTGCTGCACCCTCAGATTTGTTTGCCAGCTTATTTTAAACTCATTATTAAACTGATATTTTAATATTGCAGTATGGTGACTGTTAGTGTCTAAAGAATCTTATTTATTAAATTCTACTACTCTCAAAAATACCTGAATAAATGGATTAAACTAACATAGAGCACAATCACTTTAATTTCACCCTTCTGCTTTATTTTTTCTTCCTAATGACTGTTAAGAAGTGCAAACTCTTACTTCTTTTAAGCACTTACATAGGATATATGTATTCAGCCTAAGCAGTATTTTGGGGGCTGAGGGCCTTGCTGTGAGCTGAAGGATAGCTGCATGATCCCTCATCTGGTTTTTTCCCTAAAAAGCTAATCACTGATATAATGAAAGGTCATGGTTTTCTAGCTTCATTTGGCATTTGCAAGCTCTGGGAGCCCTCGTTGCCAGGTTTATCCTCACTGCTCGTTGTTTAGAGATGACAGGGAACATGATGAGGGAGATGATGGAAGTGGCAGCAGGGAAAAATTCCTGTCAGAGCTGGTTGTTCCCATTGCAAAGTTGTTCTTTGTGTTTGGTTTCAGCTCTTGTGTTGGGAGGCACAGGAACATCCACCCCGTTTGTGTGAGCCCTCCACCACTCACCCATTTCTGTGTGAGTTCATCGTGCAGTGGTTCTGGGAGAGGAAAGGAAAATCCAGTGGCTGTGGATTGCACAGGGAATGCGGCAGTGATGGGTGAGGTGGCTGCAGGCTCACACTGCTTGAATCTGGTTTAGAGGACCTTTATGTCACAGCTGGATCTTTCTTTTCTGCATGGCAAAGCAGAGCAATCACTTGGGACACAACTGCCTGGCAGGTAAGGGAAGATTTCAGAGCAGACAGCACAGAAAAAATGATCTCTTAACTCATTATAAACTCTGGGATATATTTCTTTTGCTTCTTTTAATGACTGCTTTACTTTGGACAATTTACAGACCCCGCTGGCTTTAGGTTGTGGTTGGCATTACTGAGCCCTGAAGATGTTTTCAGGTTTTTCACACACAGCACAGAGGACCCAGGATACTTCTAAATTTTGGGCTATGAAAAAAACCAACCCGGTCTTTCATTACCTTTCTGCAAATAAGCTGATTTCAGAGGATAACTCTGTTCTGTTATTATCTCCTGTATATAATTCTCTAACTGGAAATCACTTTCCAGAACAGCAGTTCGTAGTTATTTTACTTACACAAGCTTAGTATAAGTTTACCTCCACTCTCACTGTGACTTTTATAAATGGATTTTGTTTTGCTGAATTATAAATTATATGTGTCTATGCATTGTAACCCGTAATGCCTTTGAAAATCCAGCCTGGATGCTAACGATCAGGGTTTGGAATTATCTCCAAATGTGTTTCGTTAATAATTATGTTGACGTGTGATGTTCAATACTGTGAGTACTGCAGTGTATTATTTCTTAATACTTTTGACTTTTCAGTTCAGGTAATATATAGTCTATATGTTTTTTATTTAAAACACATAGAAGAAAATGTGAATATAAAAGTTGTGTTGTGCAATAAAAAATTATGATACTGAAAACTGTTGGAATTCTGGCTCATCTGGTCTGCAGCCACTGCAGTGCCTTTCCTCACCTTCCCTGGCATTTCAGTGTGCTTTGCCTGACTGCAAATGAAAAGTAAGACACGAATCTCTGTCCCAGGCTGTTTTAATGGCATTTAGTCGTTTATCATCACTTCCCGAGCAGACGCCACTTGTGCAGTGTGTGCTGTCTCCGGCATCAGATCATTCCAGTGCTTTCAATTCCATCCTTCTTTCCCTGCCCACCCATTCCTGTGACAGAGCACAGGGACGGTCCCAGTAGCTGCTGGGATTGTGCAACGCTCAAAAAGAACCTGCCCGTGTTCAGAAGAAGAATTTCCCCCTTGTTTCTTAAGTAATTTCCTTTCTATCCGTCTGTCTCATAGGGGAATGTCCGTGCTGAGGGGGAAAAAAAAAGGGGGAGGTGTGGGTGGGTAGAAGAGATGGAAACCAGCACCCAGCACTGTGTAACTGAGCGTGGAAACACGAGTTTGAAATAGCAGCGGATATTCAGCTCCCTACTGCAGAGAGCCCAAAGGCAGCTCTGGGGTGCTCGTGTGGGGCCAGGGCCCGGCTTTTGGAGCCCTGAGGAGCTGCAGCGGGCTGTGGAGAAGGAAGGGAGGCTGCAGCGTGGGAATTCGCTACGCTGGGAGGGACAGACAATAAGAAGCTGAGGAAAAGGACTGTGAATGCGTTCACACGAGCAGCACGGGCGTGTGACAGCCCCGCTGACCCTCACAGCGGCCGCTCAGCCCCGAACCCGGCCGCTGCCCCTCCAAGGAGCGGCCGCCCCTCCGCCCAGCGCGGCGGGGCCCCGCTTCCTTCCGGGCTCGGTCCCGCCCCGGAGGTGCCGCCCGCCCTTCCGCCGGAGCCGAGGGAGGGACCGAGGGAGGGCCCGGGCAGCGCCGGGGCCGTCAGGGGCCGCGGCGGCAGCAGCGCAGCGGAGCGGCCGGATCGGCCCCGCCGCCCGGGGCAGCCGGTGAGGACCGCGGGGTGAAGGGCTGGAGGGGCCGCCTGGGGTCGGGGACAGGCGGGGGTGGCCGTGTCCCCCCGGTTATAGGTCGTGCTGAGGGTCGGGGGTCGGTGTCCGCCCCGCCGAGGGGCTTCACACCGGCCCCGCTGCCACCTTGGGCGTGGGGTCCCTGGGCCCCGCGGGGCGGCAGCGGTCGGGATAAACACCGGGATATACTGAGACTTGCCAAACCCCCTTCCTCCTCCTTGTGCAGCTCCTAAAACTAATTTTTATTAGCTGTATATATGTATTTTAATTCGATGGGTCTGTGCCGGTGGTTAACAGGCTGCAGGTGTCACTGACAGCTTTGCCAATATGCCCCCCCAGCCTGTTTTCCTCATGAGTTCCTTGTGGATCAAGGAGTTTTGGGCTTGTTTTTTGTAAGTATTGCCGCTGCCCGGCTGAGGATTAAAGTCCTTTAAACTCAAGCCGGGTGAAGTTTGGGGAATTTTTAAGATGCCGAGCAGTGCTTTTGGGATACTTTCGTGGGTGTTTGCCCTCCTCCATGTGCAGCTCCTAAAGCTGATTTTTATTATCTATGTATTTGAATTAATTCCATGGGCCTGTGCTGGTAGTTAACAGGGTGCAGGTGTCACTGATAGCTTTACCCATATGCCCACCTTAGCCTGTTTTCCTGATGAATTCCTTGCGGATGAGTGAGGTTTTGGCTTTTTTCCTGTAAGTATTGTCCCTGTGTGGCTTCTCACTGCACAGCTGAGGATCAAAGTCCTTTAAAGTCAAGCTAGGTGAAGTTTGGAGAATACTTAAGATGCTGAGCAGTGCATTTTGGATGCTTTTGTGGGTGTTCGTCACTGCTTGTAGCACTTTGTGTAGGGTTCAGGTTGTTCCTTTGAAGCAGGGAGTGGCTCAGCGAGGGTGTGAGATACTGAGAGATGAATGATGTGCTTGAATTACCAAAGAAATTCTCTGAGGGGGTGGCTCGGTGCTGTCTGAAATCCTCCTGCTCTGTGGCCGGGGCTGTGATGGGGTGCTGGGTTCACTTGAGAGGGTTTTACAGGCAAAATTCAACTGGGTTTTTTTGGCTGAGTGGGGGCCCAGTGCTGGGAATTAGCAGCACTGCATGTTTTGGGGGGGAAGGGTAGCATTGTGGGGGTTGTGCTTTAGATCCATTATTGACTTGCCATACTTTTATTGTTTGGTCTCATTTGAAACTACTTTTGAAGCAATGAAGTTCCTAACACCGGGACTTTGGGAACGGCACTGAGCTGCTCTTGGTTTTCCAGTTACCCAACACTTTTTTGAGACCAATGACCAAACCAGGTCAGCAGAGAAGGACGTGGTGTTTTCCAGGAACAGTGCTTTACTCAGGAATTGGATGTGCTGGCCTTCTGGACACTGTTACAAAAGTGTTTTTTTGCAGCAGGGAGGATTAGGAAGAGAATTGTAGCTCAGTGGAATGTTTTGCTGACCGAGAAAAAGCCTAAAACAACACACAGTAGAAGGGGAGAATAGGCTATAAGGCCAATTATACCAATTCCTAAGACTGCTTTACCCAACAAACTGATTATAAGCTTGAAGATAGTCCGTGATTCTGGTATTTAATTTTGTTCTGTGGTGTTATTTAGGCTAGAACAATCTTTCTCAGCTCCTTCTTTTTTTTTTTTGCTGTGTAATCCCCAGTTATGCTTGGGGCTTTTTTTTTCTGATGATTAACTACTTGTGATCTAAAACTAGACCTAGAAACCTTGCTTGTGAAGTGCTGTTAAAATGCTACTTGTAACAAGTCCAGGTACAAAGTGTATAAAACGTTTTGAAGTTTTTCTCTGAGGTTTTAGGCAACTTAATTTCTGCATCCAGGTGAGTGCAGTTGGCAAGAAATAGTGTGTAGAAGCTATTTCTGAGGAGATTTTAGCAGTTTTAGCTAATCTTCTTTTTATTCTGAATTCCCAGCCAAGGGGCTCAAAGAGTTTTTAGATGTTTCCTGTGGTTTCGTTTAAAAGCAGAGTTGTGAATCACATGGAGATGGTGAGACACAGCCTGGTCATTCATGCCACGGTAATTTAGTGGGGACAAACCAAACCTGTAGCTCCAGGCCTGTGCTGACATTTGAGGAGGAAAACACAACTCCAAGCTGAGCAAATTGAGAGCTGGAGCCTTGTGGCCGTCAGGATTTTGGAGGTTTGGAGCAGTGGCTGTAATTTACCCTCCAAATGACAGGACCCAGCGCTGTGGTTTGTTTGAGGTGGCTGCTCACCAAAGCAGCGACTCTTTCTTTTCTTGGGACTGTTTTTTAGCAGCCTGCACTGCTTATCCTACAACTGCTGTAGCTGAAATCCCATAATTGCAAGAAAGATGCACACTAAAAGTGTGAGCACTGCGAAGATAACACGCAGGTTTCTTGCCTAATTCCCGAGTTGTCTAATGGCTTTTGTGTTTTCTGTTCATGAGCCTGAGATCATCTTGCCCCACCCTTCCTTGGGAGGAAATTAGCTCATGGTTAATTACTCTATTGCTAATTACATGCCTGAGTGCTTGGGGTTACACCTGAATCACGACTCTTTCAGCACGTAGGTTGGTGCTCTTCAGAATTTTGGGGCATTTGCGTCAGTGCTTCTTTGGAATAAATAAATTTTCAGGGCACTTTTCCACTGGCAAAATACAAAATACACCTTAACTCCATCCTTGCACCCCTCAGTTTTTGATGCACTTTCTAACCTACCTTATAAATCTATTTTTAGTAATTAAAGCTGTTGGCTGCTGTCTTGATCTGAACTATGATGGAATATTCAGGCACCAGTAAAATGTGAAACAACAGCAGTAAATGTAAGAATTGTGTGTGTGGAGACTTCCCTGGTTTTCTTTTTTCTGCTTTAAAATTCCATTTTTGGGGATGGCCATCGATGACCAGAGAGCTGCAGAGAGTGATCCTTCATTGTGAACACTTCACACTTTGATGGTTTTGAATTGGGAGAATTCAAGTTGTTCATTAGGTGCTGCAATGACTTTTGAAGAGCTGAATCACATTTGCTTCAGCCCAGTGAAAAGACTGCTGTAGGTTGTTGCTAATGGTTGTGTCAAGTTGGTTTTTTTTGAGAACTGAATTTTAGGGAGGGAAGAAAAAACTCAAACCAACAGCAACAAAAAGAAACCAAAACATACCCAAAAACCAAACCTGCCTGTTCCCAGTCTGTGTTTTCCTGGTTTTAGATACATTTAATTAAGTCATTAGCAATACTGAAACTCATTTATAGCACTTCAATTGTAGAATTAAAGCTACTGCTTTAATTTCCAGTGTTAGTTTGTGGAGTTACTGAAAAACTGTTCTTCACAGCTTGTAATAATTACGAATTGATTGCACTTAGCTCTTACTGGAGGTGTTTGATTGATTAAGCAAGACCCTTTCTATTCAGCTTTGAATATGAGCTTTTCCAGCCAGCTCTTGTCTCAAAGGTGACCTCAGCATTCCAGGACTAATAAATAGTTTATGACCCAGCTGATATCTCCTCAGAATCTGCACTGATAACAAAGGTGCCTGCCTGCTCCATCCCTGGCAAGGAAGGGAAGTGGAAAAGAACCAGAAAAACACGCTGGTGGTGTTGGAGCCCGTGGTAACCGTGCTGCTCCTAAACCATCTTTCACCCAGTGCTTTTCCCCAAGCCAAAGCTGTGTCTGCAGTCTTTGTGCTGTGAAAATTGTCCTGTGTTTCTTGCTGAAAAGAGGGTGTTATGTAAGTTTAGCCTTTCATGTGTTCATTAACTCAGCCCTGGGTGACGGATCCAGTTTGGATTGAAGGATCCTCTTTTTTCCTACCACATAAAAGCTAAGCATGAATCTGCTCCTTGCTGTGACTGATAACTGATTTAGTAGGTTTAATGTGAATTTTTCTGGTTATTTTGTAAGTTGGTTTTTGTGAAAATTAGAACTTAGTATTTTGCTGTTATGAAGCTACAAAAGGTCCAAAGTCCTGGAGGAATGGTTGCTTCTCCTTCAGTCCCCTTTGTGGGATACTGACAGAAATGGCCTGGGGATTTATGGGCTTGGAGCAAAATTCATGTTTCCCATGTCTTAACTCTCTGTGTTGCCTTAGTAAGTGTTAAAAGGCAGATCAGAGTAAGTGACAGGGAAAGTGAATTGGCTTTCAGCCAGAATATTTTGCAGAAAAGTTGGTTTTATGGGTTTGGGTTCCTGGTGTGCTTCCCTGGTGGTGGTAACTGAAACCCTGCAGTGTTTGCACCCATGGTCTCAGTTTCAGCCCTGACAGAGCCACAGAGGGCAGGCAGCTGCTTTGTCCTTCCTGAAAAATATTCTGTGACTTCCCATTTTCTGAAGGGAGAGCTGTAATTTATTGGAGGTTCTTGGATGACAAACTTGACGGGAAAAATCAAGGGGTGTGAGCAAGGATGAGAAGTCTCTGAGTTGGTGTTGCCCTTCCTAAAAGGTGTTTGCTCTAAACAAGTGAATAAAAAGAAAAAACATTATCGAAGTGTGGGTACAGCAAGAAAAATATGTTGATAGGAAGATGTATTTGAGAGCTTCAGAATAAATTGCATTAAAGCAAGTAGAAAGCTAATTTTGAATTAAACCACAGTGATTTGGTGGGGATTTTTTCATCATTTCAAAGCTACTGTGAGATGCTTCTGAAAAAGCTGGAGCAGATCTGATCTGTCATTAGAGACCTTTGGTGTGCAGCCCTGCAGATAGATCTGACTTAATATGAATCTCATGCCTCACTTCCTCTTGATTTTAGTAGAATTAGGAAAAATAAAGCTGGACATGCAGAACATGGAGCTTCAGCCTGGGAATTCTTGTGGCAGGAAGACAAGGAGCATTTTGGTGGCCACAGCCAGCAGTGGGACACCTTCCCAGGCTGTGATTATCCCAAATAAATCCCTCAGGAGCTGCACATGATGTGTGAGGTGCACTTTAAAGGTCACAGAAAAGAGTTGGGTGATTTCCACATTTCCATTTCGGTGGAGAATGGGAGACCAGAAGCTTTTGCTTGCAAATAAATAACATTCAGTGAAGGGATTTCATAAATTAATAACTGAGAGCACATTCTTTTTCTAAACTCTTCAAAGGGGTGTTGCTAATTAACAATTAGATATTAAGGTGTGATGAGGTCTAGTCCTGGCACAGAAATGCTCAAAAGAAGATTCTTTTGGTGTTTGTAAGGTGTCATTTCTGCCTCCCCTGATGATATTCACAGCACATTTGAAGCACTCACTAAGCAGAGCAGTGGATGAATATCTTTTAAATGACATTACATTTTTGCTCCTGGCAGGGAGATGTGGGGCTTCTTGAAGTACTTTAACTGGGATCCAGGAGATGCAAGAAGGATGTTTGGTGCAAAGCACCTCTCCAAATTGTACTGGTTAATGTTATTTATAATCTTCTGGTACTTTGTTGTATTTCTGGATTAGATTTTTTTTTTTTTTTTTCTAATGTGGAGGTTTCTTACCTTCCTTGTGTTTTCCTGACTTCTCAGGTGGGCAGGTGGTATAAAGGTGATAGGAGTTGCCTGCTCTCCAACTCCAGACAAACAACAAATTTGTTTTATTCCTTGGAATTATGTCAGAAGTGAGCTTTGAACACATCATGCATTCAGGGCAGGAGTGAAAATAAGAGGTCTGACCGTGCAAAATGTGTGGTGTGACTGTGCACATGCATTGAGGAGGTGATTGTTGGATAAGGAGTGGGAGGGAGAGAAGGGACTAGAGAAAGGGGAAACAAAGGCATTTTGGACACACAAAACTTCCAACAAAACATTTTTAGGTGTGTAAGATCATAAAACACACAGGGATTTAGTTGCCAAAAATCAATTTGAGAGGGTTTTTTCACATTCAGTTTATCACAACTGGAGTTGTTCTGTTCATTACAATATTAATGCTGACCTGCAGAAATCGGCTGGACAACTTTTTTTTTTTTTTTTTACAACAGCCTTTTCTGGTTGAAGGGAGCCGAAAGTCTGTGCTTTGTGTGCAGCATGTGACTCCTTCCTGTGGGTTCAGGGTGACCTCCTTTGTCCCTGCATCTGAGCTGATGTCACTGCAAACACTTGGAGGGAGGGGAGGGCACTTGACTTTGCAGCTCCTTGCAGCCCTGCTTTGCTTACTCTGAGCTTGGACACTGAGCAGAGCTTTATTTTTAGTTCTAGTGTGTACACACAGGATGCCAGAGGGAACGGTGGCACTGTGGGGGCAAAGATCTGTGGGCACAGAGGTGATTTTTATGCCTCTCTGGAGGGGGTGAAAGTGCACAGCTGGCAGAGAAACTCTGCTGTGGCTTTCAGGTGTTGGGCAGGGAGAGAAACAGGGTCAGGTTTCATTCTACTCCTTTAATTCTCAAACTAGAGTCTGGAACGTGGTGATGCTGAATGAGAGCAGACACCTGAATTCTTGGAATTATTGCAGTTGCAAAGCTGTTGTAGCTCTGCTGTGGTGGGTGACAGGATTTTATAGGGTTTTATTTCCTTGGGTGACAGAGATCCCTGTAAAATTTCTGTGAAGTTTGTGTTATGAAAATGGTTTTATTTATTGTTTCTTCGTGGTTTACAGGGAAAACATTGACGGAACAGCTTCACATGAATGGCAATTAAACATTTTATGCATATTTATTGCATTTTTTTCTAGGACAGGCACCTGCAATAGAGGTCTCTGACCAAAATGCTGCTGCAGCTTCTGCTTTGTAGGAAGTAGTCTTGAAACTGAATCAGTGAAGAGTTTCATGCTTTTGCTTCCCCTTTCTTTTCAGAATTGTTGCTCAAGGACATGAGTGATGCTCTGGGAATGGCCTGAGTGTGCAAATCTTGCCACTGTGCAATTCCTCCCCAGGCTGTGCAGCTGACACACACTGACAGTTGAATTTCTGGGCTCTGAGATGTTGGCAGCCAGGAGCTCACACACAGGCCTTCCTTGAGAAGTCAGGAAATGAAACCAAAAGATTTTTGTGAAATCTTTGTTTCTCAGTTATTTCTGCATATGGGAATGAAGTAAAGCTCTCAAATATTTAAAATATAGGGTTGGGTTTATTTTCATTTTGCTTTGCAGCAGCACAATATTGTCTGTCAGACTTTTCAGTGGGAAAGAAAAGAAAGTATTCAGCCACTCTCCCATCTATAAAAATGAGAACACATGGCTATAAATGATGTCATTAAGAAATTGATGCCCTTAATATGCATGTCTCTACAATTAAACTATTTTTTGGTTATTTTTAGAAACTCATTATTTCTTTCAAAAATTGAAAAGTGGAAGAAATCTTAATACTTATGTAGATAAGATGGAATATTTAATTTGTTCCCCCCTCAGAGAAAATCGTGTGTTTCCTGTTACTTTGCTTAAAATAACTTGATTAGATTAATGGGAAATGTTAAACATTATCAGTCTTTTAAAATGGATAATTGAGCTTGGAACAAAAGAGCTGGTACTTCCTGTAGTAGAAAACTCTCAGTGGCAGTGACATTTGTGCATATTCCATCTGTTATGCTGGATGATCCAGAGAAGAGTTTGGGGTGGAATTTCAGGGGAAAGGAAGATAACTCTGACTCAGTTGCTGATGTTCTTCAGTTTGAGAAAATCCCTTTTCCTCTTGCTTTCCATACGTGGCATCTCTGGAATGGCAGAAAGGGAAAGGAACTGAATTTACTGGACAAAACTTTGCTGTGCTATTTCTGCTCTCTGTGTCTGTCAATATTGCAATCCAAATGTTAACATTTTAATATGCACACCTTAACCTTGCTGATGCAGATAATCCTGTGCTGCTTTTCTCCTAAAATGACTCCAGCATTCCCCATTAGAACCAAGTAGCTGGGATGCCTTTGGGAGGGAGTTGGCATGTGGGATGGTTTCTGTCAGGCAGGCAAGGAAAGGGGAGGCTGGATGCTTGCTGGATGCTCCAAGACAGGCTTGGCACAGTGCTGGTGTAGGCAGGAGAATCTTTTTGTTGCAGTCACTAAATATAAATCCCACAGAGCTGTGCTGTGTGCAGGCAGCCAGTTTAACTCTGCCATAACTTGGAGGAAGTGGGGATGCACCTTGTCCATGTGTTGATGTGCCCAGCTGGGTCAGCTGTGATTCCTCACTGTGCCCTGAAGACACTTTTGGAGGCCAGAGATCCCTTTCCTAAAGCCTCACCAGTGTGGTTCTTTGCAGGCACAGTCTTAGAATACAGTGTATTCTATATGCTCCCTTCATTGGTGTTTGGAACTTTCTTACATTTTTTCCCCCATTGCTTTGTGTCTCTGGCTGTCAGAACAAGGTGCTGATGAGAGCAGAGCCTTGGCCCTTTGTCCCATCTGTGGGGCTGTCACTGGTGCCCTGGGCCACTGCCTGGAGCTGTGTGCAGGTCTCAGCCCTGCAGAGATGTGCTCATGCTGCCCCTGGCTGTGGGGCTCGTGGTTATGTAACTGTGCCCTTCCTCCCGTGGCATTCATTTCGTTGCTATGGAGCTGTTAAATAATTCAAGCAGGTGACTCCTTTCTAAAGGCAAACCTTCAGAAGAAATGGTATCTGGGATGCAGCTGGTGCCACATTTCTGTTTTTAACCCTTCTCCTCTTCCACCAGGAGGAAAATGAACCTGAAATCGGAGCGCAGAGGAATCCACGTGGATCAGTCGGAGCTGCTGTGCAAGAAGGGCTGTGGTTACTATGGCAATCCTGCTTGGCAGGGGTTTTGCTCCAAGTGCTGGAGGGAGGAATACCACAAGGCCAGGCAGAAGCAGATTCAAGAGGACTGGGAGCTGGCAGAGCGGTAAAGAACCTTCTTTCTTCCTTCAGGGTGACTCCACCAAATACTATTCCTGCCTCCCATTTCCGAGTCCTGTTTGCTCTGGCTCAGGCTCATCACAAGTTCTCCAATTTGACCTTTCCAGCAGGAATTAAAACCTTCCTTTTGATGCAAAGATGGATATTTGTGACATTCTAATACAAGAGGTTTGAAAAGAAAATCTGGGAAGTAACAAATGTAAACAAAGCCCAACCTCCCAATGAATACTTTAGCCTCATTTGCATATGCAAATCTATATTTCTATCTAGCAGTTAGAAGGGTTAAAGGGACAATTTTGATTAAAATATCCTCTGGAGCTTCTGGAGATGGCTTGGGTGTAGCCAACACCCTGGTTTTACATTCCAGCTGCTGATTTTAGTCTTGTATGTGGTCATTCTTTCAAACTGCAGGGTTAAGCCCAAGAACATCAAAGCTTTAGCTTTACTAACTTAGGTAATTGTCTAATCACTTATTTTCTGCAAACCAATCTAGTTTTCCTCATGTGATAAATGCTTGACCCTGAAAATGGAAGATGTGTTTTCAGAGGTGATAAGCAGTTGGCAGCACAGAGGTCATGACATTGTTTTCCTCTGCCATAAATATCTTAAACAGTTAATAAAAACTTTATTATTAGGGCAGATAGTTTTGCTGCCAGTCTTGGATCATCCCTAAAATAAAGTGGGGTATTTAAGGAATTCTTTAATAAGTAGCTGGGAGATGCTAAAGGCACAGATAAGCTGTGATTGTTTGCTGCAGTGAATAGACAGGCTTGTCAACACTGGTGTAAGATACAATTCTTGCCTCAAGAGATTGTAGATCCAACACTATTTATGGTCCATCCTGAGCTGGATGGTTTGCTAAAGACAATTGCTCAGCCTTCCAGCATCTTGAAGGGTGATATAGTGTAACCTATTTTAATCCTTCTGCATAAGGGGAAAAAAGTTTCAGGATTGGTGAGTTTGCCCTCCTCTAATTTAGATTAAAAACTGGGTTTGGTCTCATTCATTCAAGCAGATATTTATTACCAAACCAGATTAGGACTACAATGATCTATTTCCCAAAATATTTCTGAGGTTGGGACAGGGTATTTTGCTTTTTTAAGATGGTGAAGCCTGTGGTAAGAGGTTGGGGAACTCCCTGTGAGGCAGGAAGGAAGGCAAGGAACCTACTGCTGGAAATCCTTCCCTGACCCTAGAGAATTCAGGGTGTGCCATGAGGGGAAGGTGACCATGGTTAAACCTCATTTTTCCCCCTTTTGGCCTCACAGTTTAACCGTCCCTCACCACCCTGAGCTTTCTGTCACTTTTACTGCTGCAGCCTGGAAAGGGTGGGTGTCATGTAGTGAAGGGAAATGTGGCAGGAATAAAGGAATGAAGATGGGCAAAGAATTAACATGTCAAATGAGTAATTAATGATTGCACAGGAAATCAGCTTATTTAAGCACTTAAATCAGACCTGTGTTCTTCTAATTCCAGGCTCCAGCGTGAGGAGGAAGAAGCCTATGCCAGCAGCCAGAGCACCCAAGGGGCACAGTCCCTGACCTTTTCAAAGTTTGAGGAGAAGAAAACCAATGAGAAAACAAGAAAGGTCACAACTGTGAAGAAGTTCTTCACGGCTTCTTCCAGAGCAGGAGCTAAGAAGGGTAACTCTCCTTTGCTTTTCATGCTTCTGTACATTTTAAAATTATAAGTGTTTTTGACAGATGTGTTGTTCTAAAAGGCAGATTAATGCTCTGTGCTTTGACTTTCGAAAGTTGGAGTAGTGATGCTTCTGGAGAGTGATTGTTTCTGAAAATGCAGAAAAATGTGAGCTGTTGGGTGATGCCAATCTTTTAAATAGAACAGTGAACTGCTAAACCTGTGTTTCTATGTTATTATACAGGAGTTCTTCCACTAAACAGCATAAATGTGTTCCTGGTGGTGGTCTGGCACTGCACTGCTGAGGGGAAGTTCCTTGTTCCTCTGGCACACATTCCAGCTAAATTCCTGAGTCAGCCACGGTGTCATCCCAGGATTTAGGGCTGGGAGGGGAATTCCTCCTGGAGAGAGCAGCAGAGAAGGTGCTGGCTGTTAGTCACCTCAACAGACTGCTGTGTCTGAGTGTGATAGAAACCCTGAGATAAAATATCAGCTGATGCTGCCAGAGTGCCTCACTCTGACACCTCACCAGGAAAAAATGGGATGTGTAAGCAGGGTGCCATGAACTGCACATAAATGTGAGGCTGACAGTGTTTGTGTGTGGGCTGGGAAGATCAAGTTTGTGGTTGGCTGAGTGTTTGTTCTCCAGAATGTGTTACAAGCAGCAATGATGAATGGCACTGCTGGCTTTGCATAGCAATAGCTTCCACAGGTGAAAACTGGGAAATGCTGGGCTGTGGAGGAGGAATTCCAGAAGGAAAACCAACATTAATCTGTCTTAACCTTAGGGATAATGCATTTCCTTCATTTGAAATTCAGCATATTTCCTATTAGAGTTGACCTGGTGCATGGCAGCAGCTGGCTACATGAGGCATTCATTCACCTGCGTGTTAAACCTTTTTTTTTTTTTTTGAATGTTCATTCTCACTTTCCATCTTTTCTTTTTTTATCCCTTCACCACCTGTCCTGCCACGCTCCTGCTCTCGGTGCCCTGCTTGCTTTGGCCTTTTATTTCAGCAGCTCAAGAGAAAACCCCTAAGCAAGGACAGCTTGGGAGGGAGAGAAATGCTGATAACATTCTCAGGGATTTGAAGGAGATTTTTACTCCCTCCTGGGAACTGGCTTCCCCTTCTGAAGGTAATGCAGCACAGCCTGGGCAAGCTGTCTGCCTGGTTTTAGTAAGCTTAGCTCTTAGCTGGGCTTTGCAAAACACAAACTAGGGTTGTGCCAGTTGTAACTCATGCTCTTCAACATGAAGGTAGCAAAAAAAGCAAGTCCAGCATCCTGAGGTGATGTTGAATCTCTAAACCAATGGTTTGCTTCTCAGTAGGGAGTCACAGGAGTAAAGCTGAAGCTTCTTTGAGCTCCGCTTTAGGATTAGAATTAAAAAAATAAGAATTTTGTAAGAATTAGTTGGATTTTGTGCTGCTTTGTGTTTTTATCAAAAAAAGCATTCCTGGTTGCTGTTACAAATCTGATTATTATGAGTTGAAACTACTGAAGTTGGCACTTCAAGAACTTTTGCATTCTCAAAACATCTCCAGATGTTTGTTATATAAACCAAGATGAAAATTTCCTATCAAGAGGAGACGCTGGTTTCATTTAAACCAAAAGGACACCAAACCCCATGATGCAAACAGCTTTAAGAGCTCATCCTACTTTATTTGTTTGCAATCCTGACTTGTTCTGCTGGCTAAAGAAATTGGAAGATGTTTATTAAATTACAGGAAGATGATGAAGGGCCATGTGTAACAGAGCTGATGGCAAAACCTTTTTCACATTCCATGCTTGGACTGGGCTCCGTGGCCATGGCACAACCATAGTGAATCCCTGGAGTGCTCCTGCTCTGCTGTGACAAGTGGCTTTCCTGTAGAAAGATTGAAGTATTAATAATGTTTATTCTTTGTGAAGCTGATCCTTCCTTAACTCTTCCCGTGCTCGCTCCTGGCGTTTTGGCATTTTCCTCTGCTGGGTTCTCTTTAACTTGTTGGAATTTCTTGGCTGTAATCAGCTTCTTTTTAGTTGGACTGAATTCCCTGAGAACACAGGACAAACCTCAGAGTATTTTGTTGCTGGAAGTACATTTGTTCCTGCAGTCCTTGGTAATCAGTGCAGATTAATTCTCCTTATATCAGGATTTCAGCTCAGAGATTAATGAAGCTGCAACTACAAGTAGTTCTTGGTGTAACTCATTAAAAGACAGTTCATTCTAACTAACATTCACTTTTTAATACTTAATATTAATCTGCCTCAGTTGACTACATCTCTCTAGTAACTAAAACCAATCTATTTTGAATTAGTGAGTGAAAAAATTATATTCATATTCCTTAAGGTCAAATAGTGAAATAAGGCTCATTCTTTTTATAAGAGAGTGAACACATTGTTGAAATAAGTAAATAAACCTTCAGCTGTACTGCAAAATGAGATCAGTGATTAATCATGGAAGAAATATCTCATAATTCTGCCCTTTTCTTTGTTTATTATTTCAAAGTAAGCTTTCTGCTTCTCTACTGTTAAATGTGACAAATTTAATTAATGCCCACCCTTCAGCTGGAATCCTGTGTAGGGTTTGGGATTCACTGCAGTGAATTTAGATATAAAGGCAATGGAAGGAAATCCCCTCTGGAAAAGTGTCCCTGAGTAACTAGAAAGGAGCTGGATTTGCACTATCTCAATTGCTGCAGTTGGAATTTAAATATTTGCAAAACCTTTTCTGTTCTCAGCAGTTAAATACCAGAAGTGTTCTGATGGTGCCTGACCAAGTTATTCCCCAGAGAAGGTTGTGCTGAAGTGTGGAGCTTTGGTCAGAGGAAAAGTGTTTGTTACTCACTGGGTGACACAGCTTTGGATTTTCTGTAGTGCTGGATCTCTTTAAAAACAAATAACAACCAAAAAAACCCCAATAAACTCCCTCAAATTCAAATTAAACCAACTTAAACATATTAATCCCACTTAGTTCTTTTTCTTCTGGAGTTCTGCATGCTTGTTGAAAGCAGGATTTCTGTGCATGTGAAGTGTTTGCAGATTGAAAGCTGTGTTTGTCTCGTGCTGACCATGAATATTTTCATGTTTTCTGTCTCTCTTCTGCTTGCTTCTCACCACGTTCATTTCCACCACCTCTATTCAATCCCTCCATTTCCAACAGCGTTGGCTGGCAAGCTGAAAGGTGGGTGAAGGTTTTGGAGCAGGACAATTAACTTGGAACTTGGAAAATCAGATGTTTTTGTGGGAAAAAGCCCCATGGGTGCAGCTCTGTCAGCTTGCTGTGTGTGTTCCTTGAGCAGAACTGCCCTGAGCTGCTTGGGAGCCACGTGTGTTGGTACAAGCAAAGGAGCAGGAGTGTAGAGGTCAGGGAAAGTGGGAAAACCACCCTGTTATCTTTAGGAATCTACAGAATCCCATCTGGAAACCTTAAATGGAGATATCTGACCTGGGAATGACAGTGTAAGAGAGCCAAAAGCAACCCCATGTTGCAGTCACTTCTAATAGAAAAAGGCCATTAGTGTCACTGGGGGTGTGGCTCTAAATGTTCCACTTCAGTGGAATACTCCATTTTCCTGGAGTTGTGTGTACTAATAATTGCTGTGTTTAATAATATCCAGCATTGTCCTGGCAAAGCTGGAGAAATAAGTGACTATAAGTTGTCTGCACAGCTGAAAAAAACTGACTTGAAGTGATAAAACCTTTATGAATTCATCCAGCAGTGTAAAAAAACTGATCTGTTGTGCCCTGAATTTTCCCAGCAGAGATCCAGGAGGCCAAGGCTCCCAGCCCTTCCATCCACAGGCAGGCCAGCATCGAGACAGATCGAGTGTCCAAGGAGTTCATAGAATTCATCAGGACATACCAGAAGCCTGGCCAGGACATCTACAAGCAATGCAAACTCTTTTTGGACACCATGAGCCATAAAAGGGTAAGCTCTGCATGCCTCTTGCCTGAATAAAATGGGAGAATTGGGAAGAGAGGGAGGAGATGCTGCTTTTGTTCCAGCAGTTTGGATTTTATGGAGTGTAATGAGCCTTCAGGTGATGGAATTCATCAAATTAAGATCTGGGTGCTTTATTTTTTTGGTGGTGTTGGACCAAACCATCCTTCCAACCCCAAAGCTCTCCTTTGCATCCCAGATAAATTAGTCCTGACTAAATCCCACATAAATGAGTCTGTTCAGCAATATTCTACATAAATAGGACTTGTGGAAATGATAAGATATCACAGAGTGGTTTGGGTTGGAAAGGACTTAGAGATCATCTGGTTCCATGGGCAGTTCCACAGTCCCAGGTTGCTCCAAACCCTGTCCAACCTGGCCTTGGATGCTTCCAGGGATGAGGCAGCTTATGCCTAAAAACTTCTAAAGATAATTCAGCATCAACCCATCCCTCTCCTTTTATTTGGGGAAGGGGAATTCGACCGTGCTGCTTTTTTTAATATGAAATAAGGGTTACATCTTCATTTTCCATTAAAAAAAAAACAAACCACAAACCAATGTTCTTGAAATATTAATCAGTCTGTGGTGCCACCTATGGTTGGAATGAGTCAGAACTCAGCATAACTTCTTTTTCACCCCCTTCTTGTCTCTTTCCTATTTAGTTCCTCAGATTATCTCCTCATGAGTTCTCATGGAAGCTTACATTCCCTCTGCTTTGAAATCTTCTTGAACTTTGATTTCTTTTCTTTTAGATCTGTTCGTTCTGCGCACAGTTAGTGAGAATAATGTGGGTTTATTTTGGGCTTCAAGCACTGAAGGTTTTCTCATTTCCTACTTCAGTCTTCTGAAAACACGGATTTTTTACTACACATAAACCAGGCCTAAAAGCCAGTCTCAGCAAGAACTGAGACTTTTGTGTTCAGGGCAATGTCCAGTTTTTGCCCTTAGATAATTCAGCAATCAAATTCTCCTCCCCCCTTTTTTAATGTATGATTTTATTCAGCCATTTAATGATGAAAATTGCCTTAATTAAGTTAATTTCAAACCTCTGTTATGTTCTTCAGGAGGTCAGTTAGCAAAAGCCAGTGTTGTTTCACAAATAACACTGTAAATATATTTCACAGCAACTTTCTCACCAGAAATGTCTGCTGTATAGATATCCCTTCAAATAATTTATAATCTTGGGGATTTTCTAGACTATAAATTGTCTTTTAAAAGTCAGAGGTTAAATAGGGACAAACCTTCTGCCTAGTCTGAGGTTAAATAGGGACAAATGTCCTGCCTAGTCTGAGTTTTGTCAGCGCTCCTCGGGGATGTGCCTGGCGAAAATGACATTGCACCTGTGCTAATAACCTTTGTTCAGCAAATAAATGCAAGTCTTTCACCTATTAAAGAGCCAGTGTTGGCTTCTCCTATTTTTAAATAAAATGGAGCCACTATAAACACCTCTGACGACACCTTTGCATTCTCAGACTGTTACTGCAGCTGGACACTTGCCTTAAACCAAAACAAAACATGAGGTGTTGCTGCCAGGTCTTCCACACTTAATCTTTGTTCTCTTGCAGGATTTAAGCATTGAGGAACAGTCTGAATGTGCCCAGGACTTCTACCAAAATGTAGCAGACAGGTTGCAGACACGTTGGAAAGGTACCAAGTTCTTCTTCCTCATCTTCCTGTTCCAAAAGCAACGATGTAAAACTAAAGCCTCTTGAATTTTCAGTTAAAGCAAAGCATCCTCAGCTTTCAGAAATGCTGGGAACAGGTTCTGGTAGCAGAGTTAGAATTGTTCCTAGCAGCATCAATTTTAGGAAGTTTTGCTGTCCTAAATATTTGTTTTTACAGCTTTCTCTTAAACTCTCTGTGGAGTTCTACCCATTATATTTTTACTTCTTAAATTATATCCATTTATGAACTCAGGTTGGCTCAAATGAGTAGCACTGATTTGGTGATATTAAGATTAAACTGGATTAAACCTTCCAAAGAGCCCAGGAATACTTCATTTGTGGGATTTGTCCCTTTCAGTGCCCCCTGAAAAAGTGGAAAAGGCAATGGATGAGGTTGAGAAATACATCATGACTCGACAGTATAAATATGTTTTTTGCCCTGAGACAACTGATGATGAGAAGAAAGACCTTGCTGTCCAAAAAAGGATCAGGTAAGGCTTGAAAGGAAAAATAATTGAGCAATCCTTAATTGTGTAAATGAGCTCTGAATCAACCATGTTAAAAAAACCTCATGCTATGCACAGAAAAATGCCTTGTTAACCAGCAAGGGTTAAAAGCATTTTATTTAAAATACAGGAGGAATGAATAGGTGGGATAATGACAACCACTACACTGGGAAAATTGGTTTGCTTGTGTTAAATTACAGCCAAAACAAACTTTTAAAAAAGGAAGTATTTTCTCTGAAAATAAATTACTTCAGTGGAATAAGCTGGTTTATGGCTGGAATAATGCCTCATTCACACAAAGCATTCCTTGTGCCTTGAGTTCAGGAAGCAGCTGGTTTCAAACACCTGGCTGTCACTGGCACTGAGGAGTTTAACCCTTTTTTTCCTGTCACAGGGCTTTGCACTGGGTAACTCCCCAGATGCTGTGTGTTCCTGTCAGTGAGGAAATCCCAGAAGTCTCTGACATGGTTGTAAAGGCAATTACAGGTTTGTGAATGATGAAGTTTTTATTTACAGCTTTAAATTTTATCTCTCTTGCTTACTGAGATTATTTTTGCTGTCATCAAAGGGGGGGTCCAGGCTGTTAAATCTGCAGGAATCTTTGTGGGTTTGGACTGGAATTTCATCTGTGGAACAGGGATAATTTTCCATACTGAAGTGTTTAGGCTTAGCTGATCTTGAAACACTTCCCTGCAGACAGAAATGATACAATATTAATATTACCCAGCAAATCCTGCTTATTCAGTGTCTGATTAATACAACTTGAATGATTTCAGGACTTTCCTTCCCTCACAGATATCATCGAGATGGACTCCAAGCGTGTCCCTCGGGATAAACTGGCCTGCATCACCAAGTGCAGCAAGCACATCTTTAATGCCATCAAAATCACCAAAAACGAGCCAGCTTCTGCTGATGATTTCCTGCCCACACTGATTTACATCGTTCTCAAGGGGAACCCCCCACGCCTGCAGTCCAACATCCAGTACATCACTCGCTTCTGCAACCCCAGCAGGCTGATGACTGGAGAGGATGGATATTATTTCACTAACCTGGTGAGTGCTGCAAGAAGGGTGGGTTTTGGACAGCAAGATTTGTCTTTGATTTGGAGGTAGGAATTGCCAGCAAAGGGAAATGTAAATTTAAATTAATCTTCAAATGTAAATTAAAATGAATCTTCAAACAGTGGTTGGGATTACTTAGAGCACAGCCAGTTTTATCTCCTCTCTCTTCTTTCTCTGCTGTCCAAACCACAGCTTTGCTTTATTTTTTTATAACTTTAAACCCTTTATTTGAAAAGTCTGATGTTGAGACTTGGGTGTATTTTTATCCTGCAAGGAGATCAGGACTTTCTGTTCCTCAAACCCTGAGTTTGGGCTGTGCAGATGTTCCAGATGCAAAGTTCCCTCTTTGAGCCCAGGAGAGTTTCTTGAAGGCACTGCAGAATTAGGCCATTGGTGTGTGGAGGCAAACAGGTTTTTTACAGCTTCTCCAAGAGGCATTTATCAGTGTGCTCTGCATTTTATCATAAAGAATCCTTGACGGAAATTACAGAGTTGAATGAAACAACTTGGAACGTTAAAAGTTTATTTCAGAAGGAGCAGAGCATCCACAAAGTGAGCTGGGCTTTGACACTCCTTCCTTCAGGAAATTAATGAATTAATCTGCATAGCAGATCTCTGCTGATCAGATAATTAAATATTAATACACTGCTCCTGTCTCCTTGTCATGTTCCTGCTGTTCCCTCACCTCCCAAACACAGGGACCCTGAGGTTTGGAATGTACCTTGTCAGCTCAGTTTTTGATTTCTTCAAACTTTGGGGGAGAGGAAAGAGTTGTATGAACTGCCTGATCCAATTAACTTCTGGAAAAGCTCATTTAGGGCACAAAAAAAGTATTTAAAAATCATTTACTGATGTAAGAAGAGGGTAAGGAATAGTAAAGAGGTACATTCCAGTCTGTGGTGATTCCAACCTTGCAGTGATGCTCTCTCTGTTTTATTTGCAGTGCTGTGCTGTGGCCTTCATTGAAAAACTGGATGCTCAGTCTTTAAATCTGAGCCAGGAAGATTTTGATCGTTTCATGACGGGCCAGACCTCCCCAAAAAAGCAGGAATCTGACAGTTTTTCCCCTGATGTGTGCCTGGGGGTGAAGCAAATGTGCAAAAGCTTAGACCTCCTCTCTCAGTTGAATGAGAGACAGGAAAGAATTGTCAGTGAAGCCAAGAAGCTGGAGAAAGACCTCATAGATTGGACTGATGGGATCACCAAGGAAGTGGAAGATATTGTGGAGAAATATCCCTTAGAAATAAAACCAAAAAGTCAAGCCTTAGCAGCCATTGACTCTGAAAATGTGGAGAATGACAAGCTGCCCCCACCACTGCAGCCTCAGGTTTATGCAGGATAATTCCCAGTGGCAGCTTGGAAAAGCAGCATTATCCTCACCTAGCTGGGAAGGGAAGGAAATTAAGGCTTAAAAAAAAAAAAAAAAAATCAGATGAGCTTAAACCAGTACATTTTTAAAGGTACTTTTCTTTTTGGTTAAGTGTAATGAATTGTATTTATTTTAGTCCAGTAGATTTCTATTTAGGCTTTTGTGGGTTTTTTGAACTGAATTTCAATTTTCTACACGAACTGGTGTCATTTTTAAGCAACACTAGTCCATTGACATCTCTTCTGAAAGCTTCCTTCTAAGCATGCACTTAATTGTTTTTAATAATTAGTTTAACTCAAAGCCAAGTTCCAGCAGCAGCTCCACAAGGTACCAGTGTTAGTCTGAACTTACTCTGTAGCTGTAAAGACGAACTATATATTGTAAAATATGTAAAATTGTAAATAGATTTCCAATCTAATGTCTCAGCTGTGCATGAGCTTGTGTGTGAGTGAAAATGATCTCGAAATGTTCATTTTAGCACCTTTCAGCTCCATCATGTTGCAGCAGAAAGGCAAAAACGAGTTAATCTGGAGGGGAGAAGTGATGAATTACAGAGGATGTTGTTGTAGTGATTTGCAAACTTGAAAATCATCTTAATCTGCTTTGTTAAAAAAAAAGAATTATTTAAAAGATGACATTTCTTCGTTTAAATGCTCTGTCAGAACACCTGGTAGCCTTGAGTGGTGCACAAAAATGCTGATTTTACTGCTTTGGAAGGGAATGTGGGGCCAGAAATAGAAAATATTTCAGGAATAGGAAGAAGTATTTGTAGTAAAAATTACATAATGTGGAACAAAAAAGGGGGACGGGAAAGAGACCATGAAAGAGTTGCTCCAAAAGTGGCTCTCTCTTCTGGTCATTTCCATCAGTGGGATAAATTTTGGTTGCTTTTTTGACAATCCTGGGAAATAAATAAGTTCATATAATTCGAGGTTGCTTTTTAGAAGGAGCAGGAGCAGAAAAATGCACTTTATTTCCATGAAACATCAACGTTCTGCTCTTCAGTGACCCCTTTAGCACCTTGAACACCGAGCTAAAAATGGCTTCGTGCCACTAAAATTCAGATTGGGGTGAAAGAAGAGCTCACCCCACAAAAAGTAACCTCTTGCAACAGAACTTTGAAACATTTTCTGTGTCATTTGAAATCTCTTCCAGCTCAATCCAGCCCTGACTCCTTTGTGTACCCGAGATCTCAAACACGAAGCTCAGCTGGAATTCCTTTTAAGCAATGTTAAATTCTTGCCATCAAGGAGGAAAGCACCTACCTCTTGATTAATTTCCACTTAATTAAAGCACTGCTCCTATTAAATTTGCACTGCAATAACTTAAGACCACGACTGTGATTTGTCCCTTTTCTGGCAGTTTTTAGCCTTACATGAGCTATGCACCACCCCCGGTGTTCCAGAGAGGCAGCCGCAGCAATGGGCTGCTCACAAAAATAGAAAAAATCAAATTATTCCCTGTGTCACCACGCCCAAATCGCTTCGGTAAATAACCCTGGGATTTATTTAGTTCGGGTTCTAAACACCGGGTGCTAATTCTGATACCCAGGTTTGTCCCGAGGAGAGGGGTGGGGGAAGCAAAGTTTCAGCTATTGTGTAAATGATCGTGTTTAAATAAAAGTGTGCCCATTCTGCCCTCGTTAATGAGTCCCTAAAACCCTCCTCACCTTTTGTTACGCTGTTAATAATTAAGGGCGAGGTAATCGCGGCTGCTTCTGCATTCTCTGCTTCGGGACACAACAGTTCTTGGCCCTTCAAGTGCTGGGCTGGGTAACAATGTATGTTTTTATTTTCTTTCCAGAAAGGTCATGGGAGTGATTAAGCACTTTAAAATTTGCTGGTGCATTTGCAACTAAAGTATCTCTTTTTCATGTGATCAAGCCGCTGAAGTGGGCTGTTGAAATAAATCAGGTGAGGTGGATTTCCATGCCCCAGCTGGAGTGATTTCCTGCCCGGGGTGAATTCCTCCTACCCGGAGTTATCCCTGAGCAGAGCTGGAGCACAGAGGTGCTCACAAAGTGCTGCAAAAAATAGCGAACCAGAGAGTTTAATTGAAATCTCATCCCTTAAAGTGGTTTAAAATACAGATGTTGTGCTGTGCTGACAGTCACAGTATCAGAAATTTGCTTTATTTTTCCCACTCTTAGTTCAGTATCGCGCTGTGATGCTCCAGACTTTACATTATCCTCCTGGAAACATCATCATCCTCATCATATTACCATTAATAACACTAATTATTAATAACGTACAGTAATAGATAATAACGCAATCTAAACAATGATATTGTTTATCACGAAAAATATCAATGAAGATAATGATGGTTTGTTTGTATTAAGGATTTCACCCTGAACACTCCTAGGTATTGGACACCTTTAGGAAACATAACAAAAAGTGTTTGGGGACAGTTTTTAGAGGAAAAGGGGAGGGAAAAGGCGGGGACCATCCTGAGGGCTGCGAGGGAGGCCGGAGCGGGGATCGCGGGACTGCAGCACTCGGGCCCGAGGAGAGAACGCGCTGAGCGCCCAGGCCCGTTCCCGGTATCTCTCCCGGTATCTCTCCCGGCCCGTTCCCGGTACCTCTCCCGGTATCTCTCCCCGCCCGTTCCCGGTGCTGCTGCCGGGCCCCGCCCGCCGCCAGCCCCTCTGGCGCTGCCGGCACCGCCTCAATCTTGTCCCCCCCGCGCCACCGTCGGCGCGCGCGGCGGGTGAGGGGTCAGGGCTGCGGCCCGGAAGCGGCGGCGGAGGCGGGGCCCGGTGCCGGGGCCTGTCCGTGTGTCCGGCCCGGGGGCTGCCCGCGGAGCGGCTTCTCCCCCGCCCGTCCGCCCGCGCCCGCAGCCCCGGCAGGGCAGGACGATGGTGCAGAGCCCGCCCGCACGGCAGCGCCGCCGCCTCTGAGCCCCGCCCGGCCCGGGGGCCTGAGCCCCGCCGCGGACGCCGGTAAGAAGGGGACGGGGGCGGCTCTGCGGCCCGGCCCGGCGGGGGATGGGGTCGCCTTGGGGCCGCTCCGGGGTTGGGGGGAGCGGGGCAAGCACCGGGAGAGCCCCCGGGGAGCCTCGGGCCGTGGCCGGGGCATCGCTGCGCTGCCCCCCGAGCCTCGGGTCCCGGTTGGGCTCGGGGTGGTTTTACTCGGCCGGGGGGTTGTAGCCTTGGTTTGTCTTTAGTATTTACATTAAAAAAAAAAAAAAAATTTTGGGAAAGGTCGTCAGCTTGAAGTTTGTACGCGTGGCGTTGTACCAGAAAAAAAAAACCAGTGAAAAATAATAATTTCTGTGGCACTAAAAATAGTTATGTTTCAATATAGCTTCTGAGCGGTGATTCCTGCGTTGGGCTTTTTTAATGTGGTTGGTTGGGGATTTTTTTCCCCAGTTTTCTGTATATCCGTATTTCATCCTCTTTCACTTTTTTGGGGGGTTTAACTTGACTAATGATCTCATGATGGTTTTAATAATAAAATTCCCGGAGCATCATGCCTAGAACATGGCTGCTCCATCCCTGCTGTTACATCCAAACCGTGGATCAGAATCACCCTGGGAAAGAATATATTACAGCACAGCTGGGATTTCCCCCCCCCCCCCCCCTTTTCCCTTTATTTGCTCTTTAAGGATTTGTGTTTGGGAAAATTTATTTGCAGGATTAGCTGTGGAGGTGGAATTGTCTGGGTAAATTTGCCCTGGTAGACAAACCCGGATCTTAGATAAGGATTAATTAAGGTTTGCTCTCCACATCCTCGCTGAACTTCCCCAAAGTTTGGCTGCTGGAAGAACGTGGTGGAGGAAAAATACCTGGGCCTGGCTGTTGTGGTAAATGATTGTTGCGTTTTTCTGAAGGCTGAGTTACAGGAAATACTCCCCAGTCCTGGTGCCTCTGGGCAGGACACAACGGTTCGAGTTTCACCGGGTGAGTTGCTGCCGCTTCCCCGCACCTGCCTTTCCCCAGGTCGCTGGGAATCAGCTGATGGCTGCAGTCCAATTCCTGCTCAGCAGGTGTGCACGGCCCAGAGATAACTTTGGTGGCAGCCTGAGCACAGATAACATTGAATTGTAGCTGAAAAATGCAGCCTGATCCCGGCCCGAGTCTCATCAAAGAGGATTAAGCCCTGGGTAGCTTTGTTACCTGCCGTGATTTGAGGAGTGGCTCCGGCGCTGGTGGAATGTGATTCTTCATTTCCGCTTGAAAGACAAGAACCTGAAAGGCCACCTGATAAGACATAACAGTCACTGTGCTCAGAGAAGTGCCCAGGAGCAGCTGAGGGCAGGGGACAAACAGAGCTCGGTGTCCTTTGGGAGCCGGGGGACAGGAGGGACAGAGCCTGGCACATCCAGCACCCCGGGGTGGGTCCCTCCTGGGACACCCCCTGAGCTGATCCTGCAGCTCTGGTTGCTGTGGTCGTCTTCTTTTTTTATTAAATAACATCACAGGTTTTGTAGAAATGAAGCTGTTTCATTAATTGAGCCCTAAACTATTAATGGAACTCACTGGTGTCAGAATTGTGTTACTTTTCCTAAATCTCCCCTTGCCCAAAGCATGGCTGGGTGGGAGTTTATTTTCTTTTTAAGACTGTGCTGACCTGTGATTAAAACTGGTTCTCAGGACTCAGAACTCCCAGGTTCTGATTTGGAGCAAAACTTGTGAATGTCTTGGCATTTTGGATTTTGTTAATCTGTAAAATGGAGAGTGAACTCACAGGAGTTTGGGCTGAGCAAGTTCAGGTCCTGTTTCCTTTGAGCAGTGGGGGTGAAGCACACAGTCACGATAATATTCCAGCCATAGCCTTGATAGCTCAGCTGTTGTCCAGGTCCCTTATTTCAGTTGCTTTTGCTGCTGTTTATATTTTCGTTAGTGGCCACTGGCTGTTTTGCTGCTTCTCTCCCTTCTTTCCACACCCAAACTCTGATTTTGCCATTCCCCAAAGCTGCCATTTCCTCAGCTTGTCAGTCATTTCTCTGCTTGTGATTCAAGCTGTGTTTCTGTCTGCATCCCTGTCTCCTCACAATTCTCATCATAGAGACTGAGGAGCCTTTTCCTGGCTTTTCTCTGCACTTTCACTGCTGAATTAGGTCCCACATTCCTTAATGAGTGGGCTTTAATGAAGTCAACAATTAACCTTGAACTGGTCACTCAACCAGTTTCTGATTATTGAACGTTTACTGAGA
The DNA here is from genome assembly GCF_017639235.1 of Corvus kubaryi. Lineage (NCBI taxonomy): Eukaryota > Metazoa > Chordata > Aves > Passeriformes > Corvidae > Corvus > Corvus kubaryi. The sequence continues at coordinate 5,932,995 of NW_024581088.1, forward strand.
ATTTTCACACCTTGATTAAAGCCTTCCCGGATTTTTGGCTGCTGTCAGTTCAGTGTACACAGAATTTGATTTCTCATGGATCTTTAAAAATCCTGTAAAATTGAATTATTTTACTTTTCCTTTCCTCTCACAGGTTCTCATGCTAAGCAGCAGTAAGCAGAATAGCATTTTTAATACAACTTCAAAAGTCCTTCATCTATTCTTGTGTGTTTTATTGCAGTCTGGGTGATTTGAATTATGGTAACTCACATTGTAAGTCATGACTTGGACTTGGAAAAGCTGGAAGGTTTAAAAATGCCCATGAGCTCTTTTATATGGAAATGGATTCATTCCCATGGCACAGGCTCTTGGCAAACAGGGCTGCCTGCCTCGAGTTTGGCACCAAAATGTCTGATTTTCAACCAGAGCTTGGGTTCATTTTGATTTTACAGCTGGCTATGTTTTAAATTATGTTTTTCACTTCTAACAAAAGTCAGAATTCAGGGTTCATTGAACCAGGGAAAAAAAGACGTCCTCACTCTATTTCTGCTGCCTGACTTTAAACTTTCCTTCCCTTTTCTCATTCATCATTTTTAAGAACTTGTAGCATATAAAAAATACTTGGAACTGGTTTGATTTGTCTGTTTCTGCACGAATTTTTCTTCCAGTGGGAAATGAAAATCAACTTTGCTGTCCCAAGAGTATCAGCTGGCACAAAGTTCAGGTGCTTGTGGTAAATCCAGCAGACTTTTTGAACAACACAAGTCTGTTGGGAAGGGCTGTCATACACAGATTGAGTAATGTTTGTTTTCCTTTTTATTTTTTACATCATCGACTTTGTATTTAAAGTTTTCTGTCTTTATAGGGAGTTGAAGTCAGGAATTTGGGTGTCTAAAATTCAGTATCAATTTGATCTTTAAAATTCTCTATCACTGACCAAATTGCTTCCTTTCCTTGGCTTTGTTCCATGGGCAGGCCTGAAATGTTTGCTGTTCAGGCCACTCTTGGCGATGCTGAAATGATTAATTAAGCTTTGAACAGTGTTTTGAGAGGTGAAAATAAACATTTCATGCAACCACTTTGCTGCTTTCTATCCATGCAAGTCCCCAGTTTTTGTTAATATTCTGCATCCTGATCCTTTATCAGGATGCCAGGAGGAAGGAATGTTCTTTTCCACATTTCCAGGTGCTGTTCTCCTCCTGCCCTGTGCAGTGTCCTCTCTGCATATGCAAAGCCATTTTCCTGCCATTTTCAGCTTCCAGGCTCCAGGAAAAGGGGGGGGGGGGGGTTCTTATCAGTAAAATATTTGTGGATGAAATAGCTCAGCAAACTGATAAGCCACTGTCTGGCTTGAGCCAATTCCCCGTTATCTCGCACTGTAGCAAATGTGTTTGTGCACATCTGGCTGCTGATCTTTGGGCTCTCTTTGGTTGAATTCAAGGATCCAAGGTGATGTTTTCATAAAGTTTCCTCCTCCACATGCCCTGATTGCTTCTCTCCCTCTGTGTTGGGGAGAAATCTGCTGGCATTTCCTAGGAGGTTGTTGATTCTGGTTTATTTTTTTCACGCCGAAGGCTGGGCGGAGGGGAAGAGGCTCAGCTGGACAGAGGTAGAGCTGTGCTCTGGAGGATTCCTCTAGGATGAATTCCTCCTTCCTGCCTGCCCTACTGCTGCTGGAGAAGGTTTTAGGCTGTGGAATTCCATCCCACAGGGATCCACACTTCCTAAAAAGATGATCTGAAACTGCTGCAGATACTAACACCTCTATTTTCCCCAGATATCAGGGTGGTAAAGTCTTCCTGCACTTCCAAGTGCAGATCCTTGCACTTGTCTCGTTGAACCTCATCAGGTTGTCCCAGGGCCACCTCTGCAGCCTGTCCAGATCCCTCTGGATGGGATCCCTTCCCACAGAGCTTGGTGTCATTGCCAAGCTTGACCCCATGTCCTTGTCACCCTCAAAAATGTTAAGCAGCACCAGCCCCAGCTCACCCAACTCTGATTTTTATTTAGCTTCAGTATTTCAGTATTTTCACTCTTAGACATCAAATTTGGTTTGAAGAGAAGAAAACCAAATGAAAGAGAATTTTGGTACCTGCTGCTGTTTATTGTTGTTAAACGAGAGGCACTTTGGGATGAACACCACTGCCTTGTTTGCATTTATTTATGGATGGTTTCCCATGGTTTGCTTGATTTATGTTTATAAATATTCCTCTGGCACACAACATTATTTTCATTCTAAGTGGTTAACCCTGAGCTGACCCATTTCCTAACCCCCTTGCACGCTTGGTAGTGGGGCATCTTTGAAAACATCATCCATTTTTTTTTTTTTGAGCTGCACAGCTCAATTTAAACACTGTTCTGTGAAATAAGATGTTGAGGCTTGGAAAACTTGTGAGATCCTAAAGGAGCAGTGCTGCCTCCTGTCCTTCTCCTCCACCCAATTTTCCACTTTTGGATATTTCAGTGGTGGTTTTATATTCAAACCCCTCCTCTAGAGTGATTACCTTACCTGCACAACAAGAAGGGGAAATATTTGTGAGGAAATGCCATCATTTTAAGCTTTCTAATGGCAGGGATGGTAGTTGACATTATTGACAAAAATGTCAAATGACTTTGATCCCTTTAAAATTCATGTTTGGGGGTTTTTTTTCACTTTGGCAACTGCAATTTCACTTTTAATACCTGCTTTAGTGCAGCATATGGGTTTTTTATTGTTAGGAATTCAGCTCCTTTGATATTAAGGCTCAAAATGGGAATTTAATACTTCAGCTGTGACTCATTACATTGACTTTTTGGTCTTTGCAATAGGCTTCAAGATTTTCCTTGTTTGTAATTTAAAAACTCATCAGTCTGTTTCAGCAGCTTCCTTCTCCACACTCTTTCCTATACAAATAAAGAGGAATTCACAATGTTACTCCTTTGAAGTTGCTGTCTGGAGCTGTTTTGGAGGAAAATCCCCCCAGTTGTACAATATTTTCTTGCTTTTTAGTTGACTGCCCAATTCTGTGTTTCCCTGGGACTCTGACAGATTAAACTGTTGTATTTCCACCCTTTACCACTTTAATCTTTTTACCTGCCTGGGTTTGTAGATGTTGATTTAAGAGTACAACATCTCCAGGGTTTCCTGGTGAATTCCATCAGCTGTAACTCTGGCATTTGCTCCTGCTGAACATCCCTCACTACCCAGCAATTACCTTGGAGCTGGTGGCCAATGTTCCAGCCTGGCAGTTTTCATTCTTCCCCTTGCACTTGAGCTCCTTATTTAGGCTGACTGGGGAGATTTTTATTGCACCAAGTATTAAAAGGCTTTGCTGGAGTGGAGAGAGGCAGCAGCAGTCATTAGAGCCGCTCACTAAATTATTTATTTGGCTAAAAAGTGAAATCTGATCTTGCTTGCCTGACCTGCCAGGAGGTAAAAGCATTGGTTGGTTTGTTTGTTTTAACTCTGTGAACAAGAAATAAAAGTTTAAGTGATATTCTTTAAGTTATTCAGTTACACAGAGGAGGAAGTTAGTTACAAGAGCTGGCAGAAGAATTGTGATGCATTGTGATTCTAACAGAGAGGAGTTTAAGGAACCCTGAAAATCCGTGGACATTTTGATGTAATGCACTGATCTGAATCACAAGTTCTGTGCTAATTAAAGTTATTTGAGCACTTTGGTAAAAAAATTAGTAATTCTTCAGGCAGCAGCATGGAAACATTCATCCTTCCTTGCACTGCTATTTTCATGTCAGCTCCAGTGTTGAAATCCACAGTTGTTCCCTTTTCCCTCACAAATGCTCCGAAGGCACATTATTCCTCAGAAATTGCAGCTTATAGCATTTTCTAATTGCTTTCAAAGCCACTGAGTTATGGCAGCATATTAAACAACTGGCACTTAAAAGCTGGTGATCTCTTACATAAAAATATTAGCCCAAATATTTCTCTGGGAAGGCTTTTCAGCACATCCTGGTTTTTTTAAAGCTGGTTTTGGATACTGTGGTAAACAAACATTCTAATGGAGGTGTTGGAAACCCCTTTAAAAAAGGAATCCCAGCCCTGGATGTGCTGTGGGTGACAGCCCTGATTAAAAGCTGCAATAAACCCTGCATCTGTGTTCTTTCCACAAGGAAACTCAGGAGGGGACACTGCCTACAACTCTGCTTTAGTTTAGGTTTTGATCTCCTTCCATCTCCACGCATCTCCCATGTTTCTAGAAGGAGTGTTTGGGATTTTGCTTGTGGATGGAACGTTTGGGATTTTTAGCTCGGGCTCATTTAAGGAATTTGCTGCCAGGGACAAGATAGGCAGAACGAGCAGAAGGGCGGATCATTCCCAGCATGATCCCTGCCAGCCCCAGCTCTCCCTTCCCCTGTCCCTCCTGTCTCCTGACACCTGCACTGGCCTGGCTGGCTGTGCCACAGCTGCTCTGGGACAAACTTCTGGTAAGGTGCACATTTCTCATCATCTTTGCCTTTCTTCCCTCTTCTTTCCCTGCTTTTCGCTCTGGGTTTGCAGAGATGTTTGCAGCACCCACTTCTCACTGAGGAAAACTTCCTGGGCTTTGCAGGGTGTATGGAAAGGGGTTGATGGTGAAAAATAATAAACCCAGGATGTGATCTTGAGCTCTGGAGAGCTCTGTCTCAGCAGGTTTCAGCCAGGAGAGCGAGTGGGGAGTCAGCAGGCACAGCCCAGGGTTGTGTTGTTGGCACTGCACCTCTGTCTCTTCTCCCTGAGTTGGATTTTCCCCTCTTTGCAGGTTCTGTCAATATTTCTTCTGTTAACAGGAACTGAAGCGTTTCTGCCAGTAAAATCCTGAGTATACACAAGGAAGTTGGGATCATTGTACCCTGTGGGCTCTGAAAAAGGCTTTGTCTGAGTGCTCCTCCTTTACCCTTCTCTTGTTTTCTCTGAAATCAATAGATCACATCAAAGATCCCTCTCTTGCCTTGCCCTGTCCCTCTCTCATCCTCAGAGCTGCCACTTTTCAGCCCTGCTACACCTGGATTGTAAATGACAATAATGGGAGTCATCGGGGATCATCCAGACCTGCAGGGAGCCTTAATTAAATGTTACCAGATCCATATGGATGCTCCAGCTTTAACCCTTGCAGTGCAGAATTCTTTCTGCCTTTCCCTGGGAATTTTGGAGATCAGCAGCACATTGCTAGGAACAGCTCCTGCCTTAGTGGTTTAGTTGGGGTTAAAAGCCTCTTCAGCCAGGATTTTAGGTAAGACAAAAATAAGAGGTTGGCTGGGAGTTCCTCCTTGCAGAGCTTCTGAAGGAGATGACACAAGGCTGCCCTTTAACACTGGACTGTTTGCTTTTCCCTGTGAATGGAGGTGGGGAAGCTGATACAATAATTTGGGTCTTTTTACTCTGCAGATGAACATTCAGGAAGGGAATCAGACAAAATACTGTATTTGGGGCAAAAATTAATGACTGAGGACATTTCCTCAGCATGTAAGGTCCTGGCTTTGCTTACAGACAAAACAAAAAGTTCTAGATCCTGCAAGAATTAAATAAAGACAAGGAATCTTCCAGCCTCCACCCTAATGCAGTTTTTAGGGTTTTCTGCCCACAGGATTCTTGATGCAAAAGCCTAAAGTGATGTAGGGCTGCTTCTCAGATCCTGTTTTGAAAATAGAGGCATTTGAGATGGGGTGAAGAGGGATCCTTAAGGCTCCAGCTTCAGTTTCCAAAGGATGTGCAAAGTTTGATTTGTAACTTGGTGCATTCAGACACTACTGGCATTAAAATGTAGCAGTGATACCCTGCCTGGGGAAAGGCAAGAACTGGGTTTATTACTTATCAGCGATGCTGGGCTGTGCTGGAAGCCCTCATTTCTTCAAATCCATTCCCAGCTGGCAGTTTGAGGCCCTGAGAAGGTGATGTGGAGCCTGTTTTGATTGCTGCTGCATTTCAGGCACACACTCCATACTCAGTGAACAGCACAGCCACGTAATTGAATCTCATTTTGTGTAAGATCCTATTTCTTGCTGTCAAACTTTTGTCTTACGTGATCCACCAACCCCCTCCTGTAACACACACTCCAGTGACTCTGTTGGAACATCTTTTGCCCTCAGGTGAACAATCAGAATAATGTTCTACATAAACCTGTTGGAGAACCTGAAGGTTTATATCAGCAGCCGCCCTCCGCTCGTGGTCTTTATGATCAGCGTGAGCGCCATGGCCATCGCCTTCCTGACACTGGGCTACTTCTTCAAAATCAAGGAGATCAAATCACCAGAAATGACAGAGGTATGTGCAAAAAGCAGGGATATTAATTTGGAAAACATGCCTGAAGTTAATGATGGGGGTTTTTTTCCCCTCATAGAGAGCACAGAGCTGTGTGGGGGATTGTCTTCATTTTACTTTCAGAAGGGCTGTTGGAGTGAATGTTTGTTAGTTTTGTTTTATATCAAGGATGAGGCCAAATCATCTGTCATGGTTCTTCCCTGCTGCGGCTAGGAACCTTTCTGTTTGTTATTTAGGGTCACTTAGCTGGTTTGGGGAACTTCTTACCTCAGCACTGTCCTGTAACGAGGGAAACCTCGTCAGAAACCGCTCACCCCGGAGCGTGGTGAGAACAGACCAAGTTTCCTTATTAGTTCAGGGGAGGGAGGTGGGATTGAACCCATCTGACTTCTCCAAACAACTTTCCTGTTGTTGAGCCAGCCCTGGTGGTGTTTGTGTTGCTTTGTGAGCCGTGTGATTTTTGTTAAATGGCCTGGAACCGGGCGGGATGGGACCGAGAGAGGCGTGAGCTCCCTCATCTGCTTGAAATTTCCCCCTTTGTTTTAAGGACTGGAATACTTTCCTCCTGAGGTTTAATGATTTGGACTTCTGTATATCTGAGAATGAAACCCTAAAGCACCTCCTCAACGACACCACAACTCCAGAAAGCACCGTGACCAGCGGGCAGGCCAGGTCTTCCACACAGTCCCCACAGGCCCTCGAGGACTCCGGTCCCATCAACATCTCTGTCACCATCACGCTGACCCTGGACCCTCTGAGACCTTTTGGGGGATACTCTCGCAATGTCACACACCTAAGCTCCACAATTTTTGGGCACCAGATTGGACTTTCAGGTAGGCAAGGATGGACCTTTTTAAAATTTAGGTTACAGTTGGCTTTTAGAGGTTTTTTTTCTAACCTTTCACAGGGGGATTGGCTTCAAACTGAAACTAAGTAGGTTTAGATTAAATATTAGGAAGAAATTCTTTATTGTGAAGCTGTGGCTGCCCCATCCCTGGCAGTGTCCAAGGCCAGGTTGGACAGGGCTTGGAGAAACCTGGGATAGTGGAAGGTGTTCCTGCCCATAGCAGAGGGTGAAACAAGACAGTTTTTAAAGTCCCCTCCAACCCAAACCATTCTATGATTCTAAATAATTCTGTGATTTAAATAACTATATGATCAAATAAAAATTCACCAGCTTCTTATGGGTGAGATGAATCTTATGCACAGAACACAGATGTGTTCCCAGATTTATTGTGAGTTTATTCCTGTATGGAGCCCTTCACTTGTTTGTTAGAGGAACTTTTCCCTGCATTCAGAATGGAAAAGAACCTGCGGGTGTGCCAAGATCAGGCTTGGCAGTTTGAAATGATTAACCTAATGACAATGGAAGGTCATTTTTAAGCCAGCAAAATTCCAAACAGTGACTCTCTTCAGTTTTGCCTTGATCCATCAGGTCCTCAACTGACATTTCAAATGTGACGTAGATGCAGTAGAGAGTATTATGTTGTCTAAAAAATTCTAGTTTATCTAAAATGCATAAGTGAATCAGCTTTAATATCACAAAGAGCACCAGATAAGATGATTATGGTTTCTGTGGTGCGCAGAGACCAATCTGCTCTCTGGCTGCCTGCCAGGAAGTTTTGACAGGAGTTCATAGAGAATTAATAGAAATTGATACTAGAACCTCACTTTTATTTTAGCTTTCAGCCAGAATTGCGTTTTATAATAATGTTGGATGTCTTGAACCTTTGGAGAGCTGCAAATGTGCATTGCTGTATTTTCTGTTGTTATTTTGTTACTGCTTTAAGAGCTACCAAATACAAGTTCCATTTGCAGCAGCCTGGATTTGTTTTCAGCCTGAAATTCTCCACATGGAGTTATCATACATGACTTAGTGTGCAGTTCAGTATCTGCTCACACCTTTTTCTCTACACAAATATCTCCAGTTTGAAAAGGGAGCATCAGAAAAAACAAATGCGGACAAAGTTCTTAGGAGGAGAAAGACTTTTCTAATAAATATCTCTGAACACACATGAATTCACTTTTAAACAGTTTTTAATTTCTGAAAGCAGCCTGATGACACCAGTTCTGGGCTGGGAGAGATTAGAAAGAGCAGCAGCTGGGGGATTTTGTAGTTTGTTTTGGGTTTTATCTTTCTTTTTGCTTGCTCTGTTGCCTATAAAGATCCTGGATGATTCAAAGGGTGATACTTCCTGCCTTAGTCATTTGTGTGTTCTCCTTATCCCAGTGATCGTTGCTCAGATACTTTTGTGAAGCAAAACCCAGCTTTCCTTTTCTCTTTCTCAAAGGCAGAGAATCCCACGAGGAAATAAACATCACCTTCACCCTGCCAGCTGCCTGGAACTCCGATGACTGTGTCCTGCACGGCCACTGCGAGCAGGTTGTGTTCACCACCTGCATGACTGTGACAGCAGCCAGCAATGTATTCCCAGTCACAGTGTAAGTGCATTGGGAACTCTGCTCCATGGGCTGCTTCCTGGCTCATTAATTCCTCTGAGTTGTTAGTTCCCTGTGAAAATTCCTGTCGATCGTGGAAATTGTGTCCTTGCACTCCTTCCCCCATGGTAAAACATTTGTCTGGAAACCTCTGCTGTCTTTGAGATCTTTCTGAGGGTGTTTTAAGCTCCTGCCTTTCAACTGTGATTTAAAATTTACTGGGAGCAAGAGAATCCATGGAAATTTAAGGAATTTACCCCATAACTGAGTTTCAGAGATGAGATTTGACGCTAAGGTTCTTACCCCCTTCCCTGCTGAGAGATCAGCACAAGGCAAATGCTGCTTTGCCTTCACCAGAATATCTTCCCTTTGTCTTCTCTGGATTCCCTGACACTGTTCCATCCAACCTGTGAAGCCTTAGGAAAACCAGTGTTTTTCCAGTTAAGCTGTGGGATGTTGGCTCAGTGCAACAACATGCAGTTAAATTCTAATTTTAGTGTAGCAATCATGTGGCTTTTAATAGACCCTTTTGGTTAAACTTTGGGGTTTTGTTGTTGCTTTGGAAGACCCAAACTAAACCCATGTTTTGAGATGAAGAGTTGTCCTGGTTGAACGTGGCAAATGCAATTCAGGGTACTGATGATTTCTGTTTTGTTGCAGTCAGCCACCACATTGTGTTCCTGAAACCTACAGCAATGCTACTCTGTGGTACAAGATCTTCACCACGGCGAGGGACTCGAACACGAAATACGCCCAGGATTACAACCCCTTCTGGTGTTACAAAGGAGCAATTGGGAAAGTCTACCATGCTTTAAATCCCAAACTAACTGTTATCGTTCCAGATGTAAGTGCTGGGCTGTTCCTCTGGTATTTTCAGTAAATGCTCTGCTTTCATTCAGTATGGTTCCTGAAATTGTCATTTTTGCTGCTGGTTTATTGTGTGGTGCCAGGGCTGAGAATGCTCCACCCCAGTGGGTTTGATGATCTTCATCCATGTGCCTCACAGCTCTTAATAACCACCATTTATACTTTGAAATCATTTCTCAAAAGCCTCTGCCAGTATTTGGAAAAATATCTATAACAGATTTTTAAGACCAGAAACATTTTGTGCCACAATTAGGAATCACTTCCATTGCTGTGTAAAGGGGAGGAAGTTGATTCCTGAAGTAATTTCTGGGTTGAACTGGTAATTACTGCTTTGATATCACGTGCCAAGTCAATAAATGGTTTTAATTTGCTTTTCTGTGTGCAGGATGATCGCTCCCTAATAAACCTGCATCTCATGCACACCAGTTACTTCCTCTTCGTGATGGTGATTACAATGTTCTGCTATGCAGTCATTAAAGGCAGACCAAGCAAGCTGAGGCAAAGCAACACAGAGTTCTGCTCTGAAAAGGTGAGTGTGTGGTAACAAAATATTGACTCTGATAAGAAAACAGAGCAAAGCTCCTTTTGGACACAGGACAGACTGGTTTTTCTTGTCTCTGGAGATGGGGATTGAATTGCCTTTCAAAGAGACATGGGTGCTTCATTATGGACAGTGCAGGTGGGGGCTACAAAATCCACACAAGTGCTTTGGATATCCTCCAAATGAGGTTTCTCTCCTCCAGAAGTGAATCATCACAGCTCAGGAAGTGCTGGGCTGGGACTCTTCTGCCATAATTCTGGCGCTACTTGAACTGTTTTGTGTGAAGCAGTGAATAGGTGGCATCAAATAGTTTTATTTCTCTTTTATTACAACAGACTGAAAACTTTGAGTAAAACATGATACATAATTCTAAGGGTTGTTCATCAGAATTAAGTTAAAAACAAAGCTGTTGAAAGAGTTATTGGTTGTTAATCAGAATTAAGTTAATAACAAAGCTGTTCAAAGAGTCATTGTTCAATACTGCCTTGGGGACCTGCAGTTTGCCTGAAGGATTAAATATGAATATATTAAATTGAGAAGTAGGAAGCCAGTGTTGACACCTTTTGATCTTGATATTTTGTGGTGTAAGCTGGTTTGGGATGGTTTTTGTAGGTGTTTTTTGTTTGGTTTTTTTTTTTTGGTTTTGAGTGGTTTGGGACTTTTATTCAATTGATTTTTGCCAAGTACAAAAGACCTTCAGACTCGCTTTGATTTCCTTTCCAAGTCAGACTTTCCAAGCTGCTTTGAAAAGTCAAGGACAGCTCTGCCAGCTGCACAGAGATAAGTCATATCACTGTTACAGGATTAAGAATTTGCCTTTAATTAAATATTTTCTCTCTGGTTTTTTTTTTTTTTTTCCAGGTTGCTTTGTCAGAAGCATAAAAATCCCCCCTCTCCTTCTCCCAAGAACAACCAAAACCATTGCCTGCTGAACCCAGCCTGGGTCTTAACACTCTGTGAATCCATTACCTTGCAATGTTGGTTTATTCCAACCAAAGACATTTCAAAGTGCCTGTAATTGATTTGTACATATTTATAAAAGCAGAATATCCAGAGCAGGTCTGAGGAGATGCGCTCATCCCGTGGCGCGGCCGGAACGCTCCGGCCCTTCCCTGGGGACACCCCCAATGTTGGTGTAGATAACTCCAGTGAAAAGGCTCCACAGAGGCAGAGCCAGAGATTTTTGTCTCGCTGCACCTGGGCGGGTGAAGATGCCTTTGCAAGTGTCTCAAAGCAACCAAGAGATGTTTGGTTTTTTGCCCAGTCTGTACAGTGTGTTTGAACCAAGTATGCACCTTTGATATAATCCTGCATTTCCAAAGCCACCAATCTACGACATAAATTCAATGTGTGTTTGTGTGGCCTCATACTTTATTCCATTTGCTCCTTGCTTGCAAGAAAAGGTATCAACATTTTAGATTATTTTTTTTTCTTTTGGAAGAAAAAAAAAATACATATTCACATTTTAATAGTGCTGTATTTAGGACAAACTTGTGCTTTTATTCGTAGTAAAAAAATTAAGAAGTGAAGTCCCATTTTAAACTCTTACTTACTGAAAAGAACTGTTTGATTTTTTTTGTTTTGTTTTGGTTGGTTTTTTTGGTTTTTCATTTGGCTTGCTGAATGCCAGAGAACCAGTCAGCACAGAGACTTATCTGGAAGACTTTTCCACTTGGCCTCCCACCCCCAGCCCTCCAGCCAGGACTGTGTGTCTCTGCTGCAGAGCAGCTTTCTGTAAACTTTTTTTCCTTCTTTTTTCTTTCTAGAAAGTGAAAATAAAATTAATAAAAAAGCTGTATTGTGTTAACAGCCTGCTGGGGCTCTGCACAGCCTTGGGCAAGTGCAAATAGTGAAAGGAAAAGAAATCCCAGAGTTTGTTGCAGAGCTTCACTCTGGGACTGTGCATGCAGCTCTGAGGGCAGCTGACAATGGCACTGCTAAGCTCTGTCCCACTAAGTTGCCATTTAATGCTGTGCACTCAGGGGAAAATGGCCACAAGAGTGGGGCTGTTGTGAGGAAGGTCAAAGAAAACGACCCAGTGAAACCCTTTCTGTTCTCTGTGTCCATTCTTCAGTCAGAGATTTTATTCTGTGCATTTCTCCCTTCCCCATTCTGCCTTTTGCTGGTTTTTCTTCCTGGCTCCTTGTTGAGCAGCCTCCTTAATTTCAGGGGTCAGGCTCTTCCTGCAGACATTTCCACCACTGCTTTTAAAATCTCACTGGTTGCCTTAATTGACTTTTCATCTTTTCTCCCAGATTTCTCACCAGGTGGTGTGACAGCTCTGCATCCATCCATTCATTTATTCACACAGGCTTTTTTTTTTTTTTCTTCCTCCTTTTTGCTCCAAACTCCACAGAAGAAGAAAGCCAAGTGAGAATCTCATAGTCTCAGTGATGCTGGCATACAATTCCCAGTTTATTCCCTCCAGACACCGCTCCTGGTCTGTGTGTGTTGGGACTTCAGTAAGTTCACAAGTCTTAAGAGTGTTTGAACAGTCACAGTTTCCTTCAGAACACGTTTCCTCCTAGAATTTCAGTTCCTTAAGTGGGATTAACTGACATGTTTTCCTCCAGGGAATGTTAAGGCAAAGCTTTAGAGGTGGCCTGGTTTGAAGTTTAGGGATAAAAAGAAGCTTCCAGTTTTCTCCTGATGCTGCTGTGGGCTGATGCTGCTTCCCCTGGGGTGAGGCAGGGAAGTGAAACAGGCCGAGAGCTTCTTCTGAGCTGGTCCTAAACCCCAGCCTGAGCTGGTCCTAAATCACACAAGCCCAGCCTTCTGTGTTAATCCTCACTCCAAGAGTTGCCTCCGAGGGTGGCTTGGTCTGGGGACCACAGGCAGAAACAGGAGATGGATTGGGAGAGAGGTGGTGCAAATCCTGGAAATACCCAAAAACCACCCAACAACACCTGACTCCTTCAGCAAAGCAGAGCAAATCCTTTCTCCTTCAACAAATTCCAACTCCAAATATCCCAACTGGAACTTGGGCTGTTGGGGAAAACTTTTGGGAATGAAAGGAGTCTGCTTGAAAACTTCTCCCCCACTTTCTGCACCCCCCCCCCCCCCCCCCCAGGAATATTAAAGATTGTGACCCACAAATGCAAAAGGGAAAACGTTGGAGAGTTGGATTTTTTGGCCTCAGTCCATCTTTGCCCCCCCTGGATTGCAGCAGGGAGGTGCAGGGTGTCCCAGCAGGCCAACATGCTGGAATACTGAGGAATATTGGATTGTTCCCAGGCAATGTACAAAGTTAAATGCAGCCAAACAGAAGAGTTAAAACTTAATATTAAAGTTCAGATCATATTGATCTTTCCTTTTTTTGTTTTCTTTTTTCTTTTTAACTATGACTTGAATCAGTTTTGATTCTATTTGTACGTGTTTTCTTGTTCTTAGAAAGCTGCCATTTTCTTTTTTTTTTTTTTTTTGCATTTCCTTTGGCATTACATAGAAAATCTGAGCCTTGGTTTCAACCCTCTGCAGGTGATTGTAGGGTTCAAGATGGTTTTTTGGTTTTGTTTTGTTCTTACATTTCACTTGTCTTGTTGCATGATGGTTAATAGCTGATTTGGAAATGACATTTCTCTCCTAGATTAATTTTTGTGTTTGTAAGATGTGCATATTGCTTTGCAGAATAAAAACTATGAAGTTTATCCTTGTCTTTATTTTCACAGCCCCCTGGTTGCAGAGCTTCTTAAAACATCCAAACTTATGAGGAAATCAGGGAAAAATCTGCAGTAAAATGAAATTTCAACCTTTTTGTGTGCCCAGGGCGTAGTGAGCACTTTACGTAGATTTTTTCTTCCTTTGGTTTGGGGTGTAGGGAACGAGAAATGGAAAAATTGTGATCCAAACCCACCTCTCCTGTTGCCTTTCCTTGTTAACAGAACACTTCAAAGCATGCAAATGGTGCCTGTTCAAACCTGGTGGGAATGAGAGCATCCCTTAAAAGCAAATCTGTGACATCATTTTATTGTTTTTACTGAGAATTAGGAGACAAAAGTGAGTTTAATCCAAATTTTTTTTTACCCATCCCTTTGGTATGGCTCTGAAATGCCTGCCTGGAATGGGGAGTGAGGCTGCTGCTGCTCCAGGTTGCAAAGAAATCGTTTATGGCCTGAATTCTGTCCCTCAGCCAGCAGAGAGGGAGAGAAAGGCAGCAGAACATATCCTTTTATTAAACCATCTCCCTTCCATAACCAGCAGCAGTTGTTTGACAAGGCTTTGTTCAAAGAGTTTCACATGAAATTCCTTGGAGAAAATCCTGGTTTCAGGGAGTTACACTTGAATAAACTGGGGAGAAAACCCTGAGCAAATCTATCTGTGCTTGAATTTGGTTGGTTATTAATAAAAGGTGAACAATCCTGCCTGGACCCCTTCCCAAGCCTTTTCCACAGGGAAAGTTGCTGTAATTTCATGCCACAGCCTTGAGTGAGGTTTTTCCAAAGCTTCCTCCTGGGTCTGGCTGTAAAAGCAGCTGAAAGTTGGTGTTTTAAGGGGGGTTTGTTAACAAACTGCAAATAAGGGCAAGGAAAAATGAAATAAAGGTTGCTCATCCGGCAAAAACCCACACGTGCCGTGTTGGAAATCAGATTCCAGCCAACCTCAGCAGCCTGCTGCAGATTGGGATGGGAGCTGCCATCTGCCAGCAAGGAAGGGAATTCCTTTCATCAGCTGCTTTGTGCCAAATATTTGGGTTTTACAGCAAAGCAGCACTGAAAATCGGCACCAGCAGGGAAATTGCTGCAGCTTCTCTGTGGGAAATAAAAGAGTTTCCATGAAATGTTGCTCTCCAAAGTTTCCTCTGAATGAGTGTGACAGCAGCTGCTGGAATTTGGGTTGTAAATTCTCCTTTTCCCTCCAGCACTCATCAAAACTTTGCCGGTGATGAATTGCCTGGCAGGGAGAAAATCAATCTGGAGGTGGAACCTCATGTTTCTGTTTAACTCCTGTGACTCGTTTGTCTGCTGACACCAAAATTTGGATTCCAGCACTGTCCTGG
The DNA here is from genome assembly GCF_017639235.1 of Corvus kubaryi. Classification (NCBI taxonomy): domain Eukaryota; kingdom Metazoa; phylum Chordata; class Aves; order Passeriformes; family Corvidae; genus Corvus; species Corvus kubaryi. The sequence continues at coordinate 5,948,055 of NW_024581088.1, forward strand.
AAGATCCTCAGGAGCTGCACACACAAAGGATCCACTGTGGATCCTTTCTGGAAGATTTTCCAACTTTTTGGGCGCAGTCTGTGGCCTGACCTTGAGGTGTCTGTGACCCCTGGGCTGGAAACAGCTCAGCTCCCAAAACAAGGAGCCAGCTGGGAGCTGGCTGGGTTTGGATCTTCCTTCAGCACCATTCCTGAGTTATCCCTGTCCCTCAGAGCCCTGCAGAGGCTCTCTGCGATCCAGCTCCTTTGCTGTGCCTTTTCCTGGGTTACTGGGACAGCTTGGTTTGTGTTTCTCCTTTTTGAAGAGCTTTTACAGCTCTGCTGTCACCTTCAAACTGCATCCCATGGGCCATCCCAGCTGCTCCAGGCTCTGTCCTGCCCTGCAAGGCTTCCTGGCAGAACCAATATTCCCTTCTGAAGGTGTTTCTTTACAGGATGTTAAAGAAACTGTTGGCGTCTAAGCACGGATTTCCCTGGGCTGCCTCTTTTTTAGCTCCTTGCAACAGGATTCGTGCACCTTGATGGGATAAATAATAAGATTCAATCTGTAGTGATAAAAAGGAAAGGCAGAGAGCAGCTTTTTTTAATGTTTGTGAATAAAAAATGTCACAATTCCGTGGCATTTGTCCTTTGAAAGGATCCCTGCTGGCAATATTCCAGAAAGAAGGGGTTTTATAGTGAGGAGTGGGGCAAAATATTCCCTTTGGTCATGGAATAATCACACCACAGAGTTGTTTTTTCTGTGGGGAAAGGATGAGAGCCCAGGAGCATCTCAGGTGAGGTGAGGGACTGAAAAACAGGGGTGTCCTTGGCCAAAATTGTCACCTAGAAGGCACAAATGGCAAAAAAAAAAAGGTGATTATGGGGGGTGAGGGCTCACTGTGGCTCAGAGCAATGGATGTGCCCCTAAATTTGATCTTCACCCTCCTGAAATCATGGATTTGTTCCTTAAGGCTCAGGGAATAGGGAAAAACAGCTTAAAAATGCACATTTCCAAAAGGAAACCCTCCGTGAGATCCCAGGAAATGCAGATGACCTGAAAGTGCCTGGATACGAGGAGACACCGAACGAGGATCTGGGTCAGGGAGAGAAGCCTGGAATTCCAGCAGGGAAAGGATTTGTAGCGCTGGGGCAAACTGAGGAAGGAGCTGTGCCCTGAGGGGGCTCGGGGCGGCTGGAGGGGGATCCCAAGGGATGGAGGGGGATCCCAAAGGATGGAGGGGGATGGAGGAGAAGCCCAGAGGGGTTTCAGAGGGTGTGGAGCGGGGAGGATGGAGGGGCTGGAGTGGGAATCCCTGAGTGGGGATCCTTGAGGACAATGGAGGAGCAGGAGAGGGGGATCCCTGAGGAGGACAGAAGGGCATGGAGCAGGAATCCCTGAGTGGGGATCCCTGAGGACAGAGGGGCTGCTGGAAGGAGGATCCCTGAGCGGGGATTCCTGCCGAGGGAGAGGCTCGAGGAGGATTTCTGAGCAGGGATCCTTGCGGACAGAGAGTCTGCGGGAGAATTCCTGCGGATAGAGGGTTTGGAGTGGGGAATCCCCGCAGACAGAGAGGCTGTGGGAAGATCCTGGAGCGGGGATCCCTGAGGATGGAGGGGCTGGAAAGGGAATCCCTGGGGGCAGAGGGTCCGGAGGGGGATCCCTGAGAGGGGATCTCTAAGGACTGAGGGTCTGGAGGGGAAATCCCGGGGCGGGGATTCCTGAGAATGGAGGGGCTTCCCTGGGGACGGAGGGGCTGGAGGGGGATCTCGGAGCAGGGATTCCTGAGGGGGGATCCCTGCGGACTGACAGGGGTCCCTAATCGGGTGTTCCTGTGCAGGTGCCCCTGTCCGGGGTGTCCCCGGTGTCCCCTCCCGGGTGTCCCCGCTCGGGGTGTTCCCGTGTCCCCTATCCCTGTCCGGGGTGTCCCCGGTGTCCCCTCACGGGTGTCCCTGTCCGGGGTGTTCCCGTGTCCCCTATCCCTGTCCGGGGTGTCCCCGGTGTCCCCTCACGGGTGTCCCTGTCCGGGGTGTCCCCGTGTCCCCTGTCCCTGTCCGGGGTGTCCCCGCCGGGCACCGCTGGATGGCGGCACGAGCCCGTCCTTTGCCCCGAGCGGGTCCGGATTCGCTGTGGAAGGGATGAAAAATTCCTTGAACGGCAGCGGTTTCCATCCCGGTGTTCCCGAGGGGTCTCTCACTTCGGGTGATGTTCGGGTTTGGCAGCGCCCCGGTTCTGTGCACTGAGGGCAGGTGTGGGATGAAAACGGGGATTTTTCAGCGAGCTTGGCTTTACCCACAGCTTCCTCTTGAGGTGCCCATGGGGCTGGGAGAGCCGGGAGGTCTCCCAGTGGGAGAGGCACTCCCAGCACACAGAGACCTGCGGGTTCAGGGGTTCAGGAGCGTGGCCGTGCTGCTCCCCCTGCATTCCTGCTCCCCACCATGTCCTCACAGCCTCCGAGCACCAAAACACCTCCCAGACACAATTCCTTGTCCTTTCATCACCATCTGTATTCCCAATAAACAGCAAGCCCAGCTCAGCACTCCGCAGCAGGCACGAGGTGTCCCCTAAGCAGCATCCCAGGCCATGGATGAACTCTGAATTACAAACATCCCACATCAGCAGCTGCTTGCGGAAAGTCTGGCGAGTGAGTTTGGTTTTCCCAGGTCTTCCCTCCAGGCAGGGAAAGGGAAGAGCAGGAGATTTGGAAGGAATAAATTTGATTTGTGGGGTCCCCCCCCCCCCCCCCCATGGAAGCCCAGCCTGGTGAGCACAAGGCTGAGTGAGCAAAGGTCGGAGCAATCGGACAAACCTTTTCCTGCTATCGATTAGAGGAGGAATTCCAGAGGATTTGCTTCTGTCTGTTGTGACAACCGTAAAGCTCAGCCATGCCCCGGGTCTGATGCTGGTTCTGTACCAAGCACAGGGTCTGCCTTAATTCAGAATTAGTATCAACAGCGATATTTGGGGTAGAAAGGTGCTCTTTCCAGAATAATGCCTCAGATCCACTTCACCGTTTCCTGCCCAGGACCCAGCTCCTGAGCCTAACTTTGCCCTGAAGGCAACGGGAATTAGGCAGCCAATTGTTCTTTGGAAGATTTGAGCTTCCCCACGCTTCCTCCTTTATTTAAAGCCACAATCCCCGAGTTTCCCTGCCATGATGGGTGCGGGAGCTCCTCTCCTTCCACCCTTGGCTTTGAACGAAGCTGCTGCTGTCGGGCAGCGAGGCGAGCTCCTGGTTCCTGTAATGATTCATGGCACTCCATCGTGCATGGATAAAATGGTTTGTAGGAAACCTTCCTGGATCACGGGAGAGCTCCCGGCAGCGCCTGGCCCGGGAATGCCTCTCCCACAAGGATGCTCTGCCATCACCAGGGTGACACCACCCGCATTCTGTGTGCAGCACGGATGCAGACTGTCACAGAGCGGTTTTCCAGAGGAAAACCCCTCCCCTCAGGCATTTCCCGGGAGGGACTGGAGGCGTGTGGAGCAAACAAGAAGCTGTGGGGTGAGGAGAGCCCACACGCGGTGCCCGGCATCTCCTCACAGCCTGGCACAGGCTGGCAGGGACCCTGGTGACAGTGAGCTGAAAGGCGCTGTGCTGCAGCTGAGTGGCAGCAGGAAAGAGCCCCCGGCATCCAGGGATGGCAGCAGGAAGGAGCCCCCGGCATCCAGGGATTGCCGGAGCTCAGCCCGCCGGGACTCGCCTGCTTTTGTTTGCCTGGGCTCGCTGAAAGCTCAGGGGGAACACAATGGACCCCTTGGAATGGTTGCCCTGACAAAGCCGCGATCCTTTGGGAAGCACTTCCACGTGGCTGAGAACCGGGATCTGGGCAAATCAGTGGAAAAGGGGAGGACTGGGAGTGCATAAATAACACAGCCTGGGGTGGAGGTGCTGCTGCTGCTGCAGCAACAGCCTCGAGTCGTTTGTGGCATTGCGGCTGCAGAAAGAGAGAAATTTGAGCTGACCTTTAGAGCTACCCAAAAATGAAGTCCAGGCCACCATTCCTGGTGGGATGGGATGGAGAGGACGTGGCAGGAGCTCCCTGGTGCAGGGTGCTGGCACCGAGGGGCTGCTCCCCTTCCCTGCCATCTGCTGCTGGCACCTCCCCTGAGTCCCTCGAGTCCTGTTGGTGCTGTGCTGATCTGGGAATATTTCAATCATCAGATCAGAGCTCCCAGGCGAGAGGAGCATTGTCCTTTGGGGGCTGACAGGGATGGGGACAGGCTGGGTGAGGCTCTGCTGAGTAGGGTGAGCTGCTGCCTCTGAACAGGATCAGGGCTTGAGATCAAAATCTCACTGAAACCAACATTTCTGGAGGGGTTGAATCTCTCTTTTTGTGGTTTATACCCTCCTTTGAGCAGGAGGTGTGTGATGCTCCCAGTGCTCTCCGTGCGAGTCCCACGGTGTGACCTCGGTGGGGTCAGAAGTTCGTGGCCCTTGAGGACAGCACATCTCTGCTATTTTTGGCCAGATTGTCCTGAGAGCAGCTTGCAGATGTTGATGTTGTTGGAAGCACAGGGTTTCCAGGAGCTGGCTGGGACAGCCCAGGAGAGGCAGCAGGGTCCTGCTGGGGAGATTTCTCTGCTAGGGGCTGTGTCCTCTGGGGCTTTAATAATGCTGCCTCCTCCTCCTCCTCTTTCTTCTCCTCTTTCTCTTTCTCTTTCTCCTTCTCCTTCTCCTTCTCCTTCTCCTCCTCCTCTTTCTTCTTCTCCTCCTCCTCCTTCTCCTTCTCCTTCTCCTTCTCCTTCTCCTTCTCCTTCTCCTTCTCCTTCTCCTCCTCCTCCTCCTCCTCCCCCTCCCAGCCTCCTTTCCTGTGACACAGCCTTGCTGATAATTTTGCCATTGATTGCAAATCCAGATGTGACCTTGCTGCCAAGAGATTTTTGGGAATCATCCTTCCCTGCTGCTCTCTCTGCAGGGGGAGGCTGCTCTGGGCCTCATTCTGCTCATTTCCCCAAAATCAGCCACTTCCAGCCACGAGCCTGGGGGGTTTCAGCTGTTGCACAGAGCTGCCAGGAAAGCTGCAACCTTCGGCATTCCTGGAAATGGGAAATCTTCCCGTGTCCAGCCAGCTCCTCATCCAAACTTCTCCGTGCCATTAGGAGGGGTTGCTTTTCCTCCTGGCAAGGGGAAGGGTTGGGATTTGTTTGGTTGAACCTCCTGGGAGATGCCAAGAACGCGTTAGAGGAGTTTAATTTAATTTCTTGGGCTTCCAGAGGTGCTGGAAGCAGAGGGTGACTCATTAATCTGTCCCATGTGGGAATGCTGGAATCTGCATCGTGCCAGGGGGGAGGTCTGGAAGTGGCAGGGGGGCATTTCTGAGGCTGATGTAAAGCAATTTATTTGTTTTATTTGTAAAGAAAAAATAAAAAACTACTTGTAAAATCAAAAACAAAACCAAAAAAAGGTTTATTTGATTTATTTGTAAAGAGATGTAAAGGGAAGGCAAAGTGATTGATTTGCTTCCAAAGCCACAACAGAGAAGAACCCTCTCAGCAGAGCCAGAAAAATCATTTAAACCAGAAGCTCCATGGATTTCATGGACATGGACACCAGCTCTACCAGCCAGAGAAGGGGCTGGAGGTGCCTGAGAGAGGAGATCTCCTGGTGCTTCCAGGAGTTCTCCCTCCTTTTTATGGCCAGGGCATTCCCACATGGCAGCACAGTTGTGGCTGTGACCTTCCAGTGCCAGGTGTGCAGCTGGGCTGACGTGTCCAAGGACAAATTCCCACCTGGTTTCCTGTCATCTGGAAATGATGCCAAATCCCTGCAAATCATGGAATGTTTTGGGTTGGAAGAGGCCTTAAAGCTCCTCTCATCCCACTGCCTGCCACAGGCAGGGATATTTTCAACCAAACCAACCCATCCAACCTGGCCTCGGACACTTCCAGGGATGAGGAATCCACACATTCTCTGGGCAGAGTGAGAAATCACCCTCAGGGTGATCTAAAGGGACAATTCCCCCATGGATTTATTACTCCAGCACTTGGCTCTGGTGTAACCCCACAAACCTGGCTCTAAAATGCCTGAAAACGTGAACTCACCTTGGCAAAACTATTTTGGGGGCCACAACCAACTGAAATTACTTGGAGGAGCTTTGGCTTTTCCTTCCTGAGGGGCCCATAGGTTATCCCAGGTGAAAAGAAGGGAGAAATTGGGAATATTCTGGGCAATAAATGAACCAATTGGGTCTTGGGAATCCTCATCCCCTTCTCAAAATAGCAACACTCCCCCTGCTCTCCACATTTTAACACCCTCATCTTCTTACTGTGCAAAATAAGCTCTTAGCCTGAGAGGAGAGGGCTTTTATCTAGATTAAGGCTAAAACCAAGCAGGGGAGAGGCCTCTGAGTTGCTCAGGACTGTCACCATCTGCTGCTCGATGAGCTTTCTCTTCTCTTTGCTGAACCTTTTTGTGGCTTTGGGTTAATTTGTGCTGGGGAATAAAAACCAATCCCAGAGTGCCTGGCTGTGCCAGGGTGAGGTTCTGCTGGTAAAAGAGGCTGTGGGGCGTGGAAAAGCTGTGAAAGGATCATTGTGATGATGAAGGAGACCCCAAAACGCTGCTCTGAAAAAGGGTTTTGCAAAGCCAAAGACCTGAGCCGTGGCTGGATGCTTGCTGGGTTTTTAATGTCAATTTTGCTAAGTGCTGGTGGCTGTTGCTTTTAATGCCTCAAAATTGAAGTGCAGTGACTGCATTTTAAACAGTGGTGCCTCCAATTCCGGGATATTTTCGTGTCCTGAGTGTCCCTGAGGTGCTGAGCAACTCCATGAAAGGGAAAGGGGAAGTAGAGCCACACTTCTCAGCACTGGTTTTATGTTTCCCTCTGATTTTAGGTCTCAGTTCTGGGTTGTGGCTCACCTGCACTACTCATCTTTTCTTTCTGAATTTTGGATGCTCCAAATTCCATTTGGATGCTCTCCACCTACATCCTCTCCCTCCTAATCCCATTTTTCTTCTTCCTTAAACTGAATTTTTCCCTCCTATTTCCCTCCTCTGCGTTTGTGCTGTTATTTTCTTGTGCCTCTGCCTGTCATGACAAGAGAAAAACAATCCTGGCTGTGCTGAAAAAATTCAATAACTCAATTGTGAGGAGCAGATTTTGGCTTTTATGGGATCACCTGCACTTGTGTTGTCCTGGTTTCCCTCCCATTCCTGCCTGTCTGCATCTCCTCACTTTTTATTCCACATCCTCCTTTTAGGAGCACATTTTCCATCTGGGCTGGATTGTTTAGGAAGGTTTGGAGATGCCTCCCTCCCTCTCTTGCCAAGGAAGGATGATTTGATGCAAAAGGCTTCGCCTACCCCTCGTTTGGGGCAGGTTAATTAATTTTCTCCTAGGGAATGGGGCTCTTGGATGTGGAAAAGCCACAAAGCTGGAGCTGAACAAATTCCAGTGATGGAGAACTCGGCTCTGGGCTGGAAAAGGGAACAAAATCCTTGATTCCATCAACTTTCTGCCCAGAGGAAGAAGAGGAGAACTTGCCAGGAGGTTAAAGTGAGCCGTCTGATGAATTTGGGAATTGGGGCTGCTCACCTGGGGATCTGCTGAGGAATTAGGGAACATCAGGATCTTCAAGCCTGATAAAATCCCTTTGATTAAACCCCAAATCAGGCTCAGTTTTGGGCTGTGGTGGGAGGGGATGGGCAGCCCTGACCCTGCCAGTACTTGGGATTGCGAGGCAAACTCCCTGGAAAATTCTCTGCCAGGGAAATGCTGAGTGAGCTGTCCCTGTGCTTGATTATTCCAGTGAAATTAATTTGGATTCATTAATTTGACACAGGTTTGGGGTTTTTTCCCCGCTGATTTTATTCCCTGGATGAGGCTTCCTGGAAAACTCTACCCCAGAACCAGCAGGTGCCTTGTTAGGTCTGCCTGGAGAGAGGGATCAACCCGGGATACTCCTGAAGGAGAGGAAAAAGGCAGGGAAAAAATGGATTATTAAATAAAAATGTTGATTCCAGCTGCCTCCATCCACTCATTTCATCCCAGAAAACTGATAAGGAATTTGGTGCTTCCAAAATCTGAAAATTTCCCTTGCAAACTTTGATTTATAATGATTATTTTGAAATGCCGACTTTTTTTTGTTGTTAACTCCAGGTTGGAAAGAAATGGGATTTAAGCCTCTCCATGGACAGGAAGTCTTGGATTTTGGTCGGTTTTACCCCATGCTTGAGAGACTTGAAGTGAAAACACAAAAGATTTTACTGATTTCTTCTCAGAATAAGGGTTTTTAAGCTTTATGAATGAAGTGCCTGGACTGGGTCAAAGCATCACTTTGGGATAGTCCAGATTTTGCTGTAGCAGGGATTTTATTCCTGCTTGGAAAATCCTGCCATGCCACTCTTCCCTCTAAGATATTTTATTCTCTTAATGAATGAATTCATCTTTAACAAAATTAAAATGAGGAGGGTAAAAATTCTGTCCTTAAACCAAGACTGGGTTGTTAGGCTGGACATGGTGGAGTTAGTTTAAGCCTAAACCTTGTGCTTTTTGGAATGCCCTGAAAACATCCCCTGGATAAATCCAGTCCGTGAACATCCCCAATCCAAACTCCACCATCCAAAATCCAGCTGGAACAACAAGGATTTATCTGCTGCCTTCCCCCCTCCCACCTTTATTTCCCTTTTCCAGTGAGCAGCAGGTGACAGGGCGTAAAATTTATTATTTATTATGATTTATTTCTTATTTTACTCCTGGGGAGCTGCACCTTCCCCTCCAGCTGGGAATTCAGCTTCCAGGTGCAGAGGACGAAGGAAAACCCAGGTTTTAAACTCCTTTTTTCCCCTCCCCAGCCTCGTCAGCAAACAAGGAAAAGGCTGAACAGGAGGGTTTAAGCAGCTTTGCACAAATAGGACTTGGAGCAGTTCCTGACGAATAATCCCAAAGTTCAGCTCCTCCTGCTCAGCCCCGGGGTGGGGAGAGGTGATTTGGGGATTTTGTTCCCCCTCTGACATTTTTTGTCGTTTGGGCTGTGCCTCCTTGGAATGGGATCCGGGCTGGCACGGCTCTTCCCGGGATTTGCTGGCTCGGGAGCTGCCGAGGAGCTGCGATTTGATCCCCGGGGCTGGATTAGGAGCAGGAACGGGACTGGGATGGAGGAGCCGCAGGGTTGGAGGTGCTGGAGCTGCTTTTGAAGGCGCCCATTCCAACCGGGAATGGCTGGAAAGGCGGGGAATGGAGCGGCGAGCTTGGCTCGTGTCCTTTTGTCCCCAAAAGCCACCTCGGACTGAGCTGGCAACAGCACATCCATCCCCAGAGGGGCGGGAATCCCAAAGGGAAATTAGGGAGCACAAACCCGGAGTGTGCAGTGCCAGGAAACGCGGAAAACTGGCTGGATAAACCCCCCCCACCAGGAACAGATCCATCCTCTTCCCAAGGGAAAACACGCTGGGATGTGGGATGAGGAGCGATGGATGGGGCCAGCCCATGGAAGGGATCCTGGGAAAGGGATCTTGGGAAAGGGATCATGGAAAGGGATCCTGGGAAAGAGGTCCTGGAAAAGGGATCCTGGGAAAGGGACCTTGGGGAAGGGTCCTGGAAAAGGGATCCTGGAAAAGGGATCTTGGAGAAGGGATCCTGGGAAAGAGGTCCGGGGAAAGGGATCTTGGGAAAGGGTCCTAGAAAAGGGATCCCGGGAAAGTGACCATGGCAAATGGATCCTGGCAAAGAGATCGTGGCAAAAGGACCCTGGAAAAGGGATCCTGGGAAAGGGGTCCTGGAAAAGAGATCCTGGGAAAGGGACCCTGGGAAAGCACTTCCCAAGAGCAGGGTTGGTCCTTCCCAGTGATCCTGAGCTGCAGGGTGCTCACATCCCATTATGGATCTGGTGCTGGATCCCAGCAGTGGATGCACAAAAATCCAGGAAAAATCCAAGAACGCGCTTCCCAAAGTTTTGATTCCCAAATCCACGCTGCGCAAAGCCACAATTCCCCACACCAGCGCTCCCTGCCCTTTTTCCCTGCAATGCCGTTCCCCGCAGCCCAAAGGGCAGAAAATTCCCCAAGGAATTTCCAATCCTGCTGGAAGGGAAGCAAAGGGTGGCTTTTTCAGACGACTCCAGAAAATGCCTGACAGCTTTAACCTCGTGCTAAACAACTTTTAGCCAGCGTGTAAACAGAGTTTGGGTTTTATAAACATGGGATCCAGGCCTTGGAGTGGGAAAAAAGCCGGAGCCGTTGCGTGAGGGGAGGAGGAATCGCTTCCGGCAGCCTGAGGGATTTTTATTTTTCCTCAGGGTTCAGGGTTTGAGTTCGGCTGGGAATATTTTGCATGGGAAGTCTGGGTAGGGAGAGACGGGGAAAGCACCTGGATTTGGGAAAAGCTGAGGTTGGAGAAGTGTTTCTGGTGGATTTGGTACCGGAGGGTGGGGAGGCCACGGTGCTGAGGGATCAGTTGGGATGCACGTTCTGGGATCCATCCTCCCATGGGGATCCTTTTCCAGAGTCCCTTTTCCAGGATCCCTTTGGCACGATCCCTTTCCTGGCATCCCTTTCCCAGGATCACAGGCAAACCCCTCCCCAGCCCATCCCTTTGGACTGAGGGAATCCTTTTGGAATCTAACAAATACTTTTCCGCTCTTCTGATTGGATTAAACAATTAAACACTCGTCAGAGGGGGAAAAAAAAACCCAAACAAGCAAACTACCACCACTCCAAATCCTAAACCAAGAAATCCCCCAATGTTCCCCTCAGGAATTCTCTGGGAAATCAGTAAAACTTTTGCTGGAATTTCAGTTTTTAAGGTTAAAAGCTTCATGAGGGGGCATTGGGGGGATCTGGAGCAGAGGAGAAGCAGGAGCTGCTGGTGGGATAAGGGGATGGTGGCACTTTTTGGGAATTAAAATGGTTTTATTTTAAAATCCCAGTTTCTGTTTGTGGCAGCAAAATTGCTTGGAAGGGGACTTGGAATGATAATTATTTTCTTCTGAAAATGCTTGTGCTGGTAGAGTTATTTTAGTGCCATGAAAGGTGCAGCAAATTAATAATTAAGAAGGAAATTTTCCTTGCTGTGGTTTGGGGATTTTGGCAGCTCTGTCCCCTTGCTTGTGGTCACTTTTTCCCCCCATGGGCAGCAGTTTATTTTCCTCCTCCCTGGCCCCTCTGTGACCCCAGGCCGTGCTGAAATCAGATGCCAGAGCTCAGGGCAGATTTCAGGACTCTGTTGCAGCAATATTTGCCTGGCTGCTCAGGTTGCCCCTTGCTTTGGGGGATAAAACCAGGGATATTTTTCCAATTCTTTTCCCTTTGTGCAGCTGAATTAATTCAAAGGTGAATACAGGAAGATTTCATCCACTGCCAGGAGGAAACCTTAATGCTTCTACCCAAGATTCTTTCAGTTCTCCTCTGAAACCCCTCTCATGTGATGTTTCTCATCATTTTATTGCCCCCTTCAACCTGGAGTTGGGTTCATCTGCAATTCCATCTCGCAGCATTTCAGCCCTGTCTCACTGCCAGAGCCCAATTGAATCAAGCTTAGGATGAGGATGGCTTTTTGTCCTTTTAAAATCACATTTTCCAATCTGGCCTCCTTCCCCAGGGATTGTTTGCTGAGGCTCACTGCTCTCCCCTTGCTGCGTTTGGTGGGGTCTTACAGTAAAGCTGATTTTTTAAAATTTCTTTTTGAAGGAAGAGCCAAAAATCCCATTAACTCCAGTGATGCCTTAGGTTTTAAGTTTTGTATTTTTCAAACCCTGCACTGCCCGGTGTGTAACTCTGAAGTTCCTTGTGGCCTGTTCACTTCTGCTCTCTCGTGCTGGGTAGACATAACAAAGCCTCTCCAGGCTTTGTCTTCAAGGACACCCAGACTGTCCTAGGCCCAAAAAGTATAAACCAAAAGCCTTCCAGACAGGGGCAAGCTGAGGGGAAATGACATCATTAACTGAAGCTTTAATTGGAGAATTAACCCTGCTATGCAAATGAACCAAACCTATAAAAGTGTGAAGAACCCGTGACCCAGGGTCCATCTTGGGATCCGTCTTGGCAGTGGCCTCTGGCCCCCAGGGGTACCTTTGGAGGCCCTTTGAATAAATCCCTGCCTTTATTCCCTTACTCCTGTCCAGTCTCTGTTTTTAGGTGGCCTCTCAAGGCATCACCAGGATTCCTTTAAATGCCATACTGAAAGCAATATTTCCCTTAGTCTTTTTCATACCAGCCTGAATCTGATGCTGGTATTTAGAATTAATTCTAATTATTCCACCCCTATCAAGGGAATATTGGGAAATCCTGTGCTGCCCTTCCAGGTTTGATAAGGAGCAGGGCTTGGGCCCAGCTCAGTGTGTGGCTTGAATGACTGAGCTGCCAGAAACATCCCTCAAAACCTGTCAGGTGAGGAAGAATCCCTGAATTCCAAGGGGGTTTTGTGCTTGGGTGTCTCAGGTGCAGCGTGAGAGCTCCCAAATACAGAAGTGATGGTGGGGACCTCATAAAATTCCCCCTTAGGGAGGGCTCCAAGGGTAGCTCCTCTTTGGAATATCCCACCTTGGATCATCCAAAGTGGATTTTCCAGTTCAGGATGGGAGTCCTGGGCAAAACCTGGGATCAGGAAGAGGTTTTCTATCTCAGGAAAATGATGGAATTAATCTTTCTGGGAGTACCTGGATAAAGGGGTGAGCTGTAGGACTTCCAAAACACAGGTGGGCTGGCAAGAGATTGGGATCTTCCAGCAAAACCAGTCAATCCTTCCTGGAAGTGGGAATGGGTTTCATCTGAAAAATATATTTTTTACAGGTGTGCCAAGAGCTTTGGAGGGTACCCCCAGCAGGGACTGAGGGCACAGGTCTCTGTTTCCAGAGATTTGCTGTTGAAATTCCAGCAGGTTATCTGGGATGGTCCCTGGCTTCTGCATAATGCACTGAAGAGCTTTAATTTCTTTTTGATGGAGAAGTGAGGACATCCTTAAATCTGAGTTTTGTGGGAGAGGAGAAGCTGTTGTCTTTCATGACCTCATGATCTGAATTTATTTCCCTTCAAGGACTTTTCTAACTCAATATCAGATACCATAAAGAGCACGAAAGGAGTGGATAAAAAAGAAGAAACCCCCTCAGACAAACACCCATTAATTTGCAGTTTGCACCCATCTCCACCAAGGGGAAAATTTAGTTTAGCAGAATATTTCAGTGCTCAGAGCTGCTGAGTGAGCCCAGCCCTGCAGCTCTGTGGGACAGCCCTAATTCCCAGCACACCAGGGCTGGGGTCAGATTTTCCAGCACTGGATGGACTTGGTTTGGATGTCCTGAGCATGGAAAACCGTGTGTGTGCAGGGAAGTTTGGGTCTGCAGCTGGAGGAGACCCTTGTGAGGGTGTAGAAGGAAATAACGGTCCAGGATGGAGATTCCTGAGGGATCTGCACATCTTCCATCACCAGTGCTGAGCCTGGGCCTCACTCTCCTGCTGCCCTGGATGGTCCTGGTGCCTTTGGATCCCTCAGGGAGTGTAAATCCAGCTCCTCCAACCCAGTGTTTGCTTTGCACTGGGAACAAGAGCACTCCCCACACTCCTGCCTTCTTATTTTTTAATTTCTTTTTCCCCTGGCGTTGTCCTGTGTGCACTAAATAAGCTCAGGAGCAGTGGGTGAACTCGGTGCCCTGCTGCCAGCAGTGTCAGGAGGACAAAGGTTGGGGTTTATTTATTTACTCAGGGCCGTGGCTGCCGTGCAGAGCCCCCTCCTCAGCCAGGGCTGAGCTCCCCCTGCTCTGGGGAAGAGATTTGTGGCTTTAGGAAGGTGTGGCCGTTCTGTTGGGATCCCGAGGGGATGGGAATGGTGTATCCCACAATGGATGGGCCTGGAGAGGTTCCTGCAGCCTGTGCTGACCAAGCTGCCCCATCCCACAGGGCTGGGCACGAACAGCCTGTTTGAAAGTGGTTAAAAATGCACAAACAGCCTTTTTTAAAGTGGTGGCAAGTCAGAGATGGGCTGGATTTGGTTCCCCACATGCCTCAGGACCTGAGGGCCCTTCTCCCTCCATCCTGGATGGGATGCTCTGTTTTTATGGCCATGTCATTCTGGAGGAGTGAGGGGAGCGGAGGATCTCAGCCCTGGCAGGGAGTTCCCTTTCTGCTCCTTTTCCATTCCTTAATATTTTTGTTGGAGGGGTAAGCTGACCTTGCTGGCTTCTTGCTGTACCACAGACTCACAGATGTGAGGAAAGAACAGGCTCTGGGATGAAAGTCGGGGACAGGCAGAGGATTTTAGGGCTGGGAGCACCTTCCCTGCCAGCTCCTGTGAGGCAGGAGGGTTGTGTGTATCAGCAGCACTAAGGGTGTGGTTGCTGCTCAGGATCCCAAGGGTTTTGGGGCACAGTGTCAGGCTCCAGGTCTGAAATGTTGCTCCATCCGTTGGATTTTTGGACACAGAGGGTCCCAGCAGCTCTTTCTTGCCATCCTGTGTCAGATCCTCGCTGCCAGCAGAGAGGAGTGGTCCTTCCAAAGGGAAGGGCTGATGTCTGCAGGGGGAAATGCTGCTGGAGGGGTGTCACCACCACTTCCCAGTGCCTCTTGTTGACATTGGCTGCCTCTCCCTGCCTCCTCCGGGAGATTTACTGCCAGGTGAGGCCTCTGGTGAGCACACTCGTGGTTTCTGCAAACCCTTTGGCTGCCTGTTTCCTCATCTGACTTGATTTGATATGGCTGAGGCACTGAAATGGAGTTTTTAGCCCACAAGCTGTCTTTTTGGGGGAAGACACCCGGGTCTGGTGGTGTTTTGGCTCATGTGCAGCACAGCAGAGCCAAACCCTGGTGAAGTCACTGGGGCTCTGTGCTGTTCTCGTGGTCTGTGGGTAAGAATGAGTTGAGTTTTAGGAACAATTGCAGGGGCCTCCAGCTCGTTGGTGATGGAGCAGAGCTGCCTTTTATCCATCAACACAACATGGAATTTGTGTGTTTGTGGATGTCCAGCTACACGGGATGCAGAGGAGGCAAAAACATCTCCCTGGTTGCTTTGGGATTCTTTTTAAAACAGTTGCAAAGCCTTTCTGTGTTGAAAAACATCCTCTCATCACATCAGGAGAGGGTCTGAGGCCGCTGCTGGGGCCTCATCATTGCAAAGCTGATCCCTCCCAGGTTCTTCTGGAGCAATCTGCGTCCTGCAGCAGGTGAGCAGAGCCTGGCTGGAGGAGTTGTTCCCCGTGACCTTTATCCAAGAGCTTTAATCCGTGCCCTGAGCCCTGCAAGATAAGGAGAGATGGAATATTGGCTGGGGAGCTGCTGGAAGGAGCAGCACGTGCAAGGGAGGGTTGGAAGCGCTGGATGTGGATGGGGACGGGGAGGGGGCTTTGGGCTCGGCACAGGTGATGACTTCCAGCTGGGCACAGGGCTGGAGGTGAGGGAGCTGAGCAGGTGCACGAGCAGCCAGGCTCGGTGTGGCAGGATGGAGCGCCAGCATCACCCGCAGGGGACAGAGGGGGACCCCCCCTGCTCAAAACACACCCCCGAGGGACGCGGGCACAGCCAAACGCCTGCAAATCCCCCGGGGCGATGAGGCTCCAGCGGGAATCCCTCCGTGCTCCTCCCCGGGAACCCCCGGCGGGGATGCCCCCGGCCGCCTCGGGGGAGCCGCCGCAGCCCGGCCCCGCTCCCTGCCCGGTCCCATCCCCGCTCCCCCCGCCCGGAGCATCCCCTGCGGGGCGTGCAGAGCCCCCAACCCGCGGGGAAGGAAGGACGAGCCCCGTCCGGCTGCGGCTTCCTCCGCAAGCCCTGCCTCGGTGCACGGTGCCCGCCCCCGGCCCTCCCCCGGCTCTCCCCGCTCTGAGCACCCCGAGCCGGCCGGGCCGAGCCGAGCAGCGCCGCGCCGCCTCCAGGGGAGCCCCCTGAGCGCAACAGTTGCCCCCAAGCCGCGGCCACCGCCCCCCGCACCCGGGGGAGCCCCCGGGGGACCCTTCGGCACCGGGAGGAGGCTGCGCGGAAGAGCCGCCGCCGCTTCGCCGAGGCACCGCCGCTCGCAGCGCCCGGAGCTGCCCGGATCCGGCGGTTCTGCCTCTCCCGGCGATGGAGCGGAGCCGAGGGGCCGAGCCGCGGCTCCTCCCGGCCGGGCGCAGCCGCCCCATCCTCCGCCTGCGGGAGCGGAGCCGCCCCGCCGCCTGGCAGCGACCCCTCTGCTGAACCCCCCCGGCCCCATCCCGCACCCCGCCCGGAGCTCCCGGGCATCCTCGGGACCTCCCGCGCATCCCAACCCTTTGTGCATCCCCCAAACCCCTTTGTGCGCTCCTAACCCCTCGTGCGTCCCCTCCACCCCCCTGTGCCCCCCTTGTGCCCCCCCAGCCTCGCCACCCTCCCTTTGCATGCAGCCGCCGGGCTGCGGGAGCCGCTGGCCATGGGCACGAAGCAGACCAAGGGCTGCCAGCCGGGCAGCGCCGGGGAGAGCCCCCCGGGCCACCACCGCAAGAAGGCGGCCCCCAGGGAAAGGGGCGATTTCCTCGCTTCCCTCGTGGTGAAGTCCGGCGAGAAGTTCGGGAAGGGGGCTGGCGGCAGCTTGCCCCCGTACCACCGGCGGATCTGCATGATCCAGGACATGCTGCTGCTGGTCAAGCAGGGCAAGCAGGAGGAGGCCACCGAGCTGCTGAAGAACCTGCGGCAGGTGAGGATGGGCGGGTTCCTCCAGAGGGAGGGCGGCTGCGGTGAGGGGGAAAAGTGTGGGAGCGACCTATCCTGCTTTGTGGGAAGCCCAAGCAGGGGCCACGCTCCGCTTTTGCGGGTCTGACTCTCGTGGCGTCATTTTGGGGAAGTGGCAGAGGAGCTGCGGGGTGGTCACGGTGTCAGAGAGGGGGAAATACCCCCGGGGAGGTGCTGCGCGTTGTCTGCAGCGAGGAAACCCTGCCGGGTGCATTTTTCCCTCCTTGCCTTCCTCGCTGGCGCCGACAGCTCTGGGATTTCTAGCTTACTCGAGGTGGTTCCCACTCAACTTTCCAAAAGTTTGGTGTTTCGAGCAGCTCCGTAAAAGCGCCGAGGCAGTTTGGAGCAGGCAGCTTTTGAGAATCAGCTCTTTTCCTCCTGGCTCAGAAGCAGCCAGAGTTGGCAGCGTTGCTTTTTTATCTCGTTCTTTTTGACGCCAACAATCGCGTGGTGGAGTTTTGCTGGTGTTGACTGGGAGAAACGAGACGCTCTGGGGGAGTGGGGAATTAATTGTAGGGTGCCCGAGACCTTTTGCCTTGAGAAATCTGTTTGAGCTGGGCATTAGCTGGGAAGCAACAGGACGGAAAGTTGCTGTGAGCAAACAGAAAAGGCAAATTAGCATTTAATCTTTTCTGCTGATAAAAACCACCCGAGTGCTGGGCGTTTTCAAGGCTCTGGGGTGCGCAGGGCTTTGGGGAACAGCGAGTTTTCCATGCAAACCCAAAGCAGATCCATCTTCCAGCTCGGTGTAACCAGTTCTGCCAGCTGGGGAAAAGTTGCTCAGGTCTCTGCTGGGCTTCGGGAGCTGCTTTCTTGCCCTATGGTCTGGCCATGGAAAAGCACAGCTGGTCCAGTCTGGTTTTCTTTTGGGATTTTGTGTTTGGGATTTGCTGTTAGCATTTTTTCCTCCCCCATCTTTTGGCCCAGGTAACTTTTTAGCGAGTGGATGTGTAGTTTGGGGCATGTCCCTGATCCATTCAGCCCACTTCCATTTATCCCTATGCCCAGCAGGTTTAGGATGATCTTTGGAGCAACCCAGCTGAGAAATCTGAACTGTTTCACATGATTTGTGGTGGGTTTTTTATGGAAAACTCTCACCACTTTCAACTTTGGGATAAAATACTTTTCCTGAGGTGAACGTGCCGCCTCTCTGGGAATTGGGGGCACAATTCCTTGGGACAAAGACTTCTCCATTTGGGATCTGTGTGGCCGTGGGGGTAGAGCTGGGCAGCAGATCAGAGCCCAAATGTTGCACCCTCTCAGCCACGCCAAATCTTTACCGCTGCCGCAGCCCATTGGAGCTGGCAGAAGGACAGGTGCTAATTTTAGAGGGTGTTTATCTCAAACACCTCCCCAAAAAATAAACCTTGGGGCCTGGGAAATGCCACAAATCACTCCCAAGTTCTCCCTGGCTCCAGACTGGTTTTTCTCAGGTCTGTCCTCACCCTCTGATAGTGCAGAGTGAGGGAGCTGGGCTGGGTCACCGTGGATGCCCTAATGACAAACCTGACCACGGGGGAGCCCTGGTTGCTGGAGAGGGGAAGAAAAAGCTAAAAATTCATCTTAAACTGCTGGGGGAAGCAAGGAACCTGTTAGAGTCAGGTACATCTCTGGCAGTGAGTGTCTCTGAAGAGCTTGCTCTGATAAAATAAATCTTAGAGTGTCAAAATAGAGAACGCTTTGTCCCAGATACTATAATAGACTCCAGGCAGGTTTTTAATGAGGTGGTTTTATTCCCTGCCTCCAGGGAGGGAATGTGGGATGCCCCACTGAACAAATCCTGCCTGCTGGGTGGTTTTCCAGCTGCTGGATTTGGGGAGGAGATGTTTTAGAGGGGCATTGGTGGCTCCAAGGGGCCACTTGGGTTGTTCCCACTCTGGCAGGAGCTTTCCAGAGCTGAGCTCTTGGAGTATCTCAGCCTGAAAGTGAGGATTTGGGGGGAAGGATGAGCTTCCCCCTTTGGAAAGGGGTGGATGGATGAGCCTGGTGGGGCAGAGATTTTTTTTCCCTGAGCCATTTTTAGGGTGTCTGTGGCTGCTCTGTGTAGTTGCTACTGGAAAACCAAGGGTTTTCCAGCAAAACTGGGGTATTCCTGACAAACCCAGTGACCTGGTGCCCAGCTCTCAGCTGAGAATTTTTTTAATCCCAGGCATTTAGGTCACTGGGAGCCTTTCCACTGACTTCAGCAGGCTTTGAGGCCAGCCCAGCGTGCTGCTGAGGGGTGGGGGACAGCATCCCTGCCTGTGGAGGGGCTCCATCATTTTTTTTGGAGCAGGATGAGCACATGGCCAGAGGTGAAAATCTCTGTCTTTTCAGGTCTCCATGCCATGACATCCTGCAAGACAAGGTTGGGGGGCTTTTTCCTGCCTGCTCCCACAAAAGCTGTGTGTGATAATCAGGGCAAGGCTGCAATCCCGAACTTTAAACCCTAACCCAGCCCCTCCACTGACACCAATGTCCACTGTGGCCTTTAGGATTTCTCCAGATTTATCCATCCTTCTCCCTCCCCCGACGTTGGAGCGATGCTGTTTTCCTTCTAGGCTCTTGTAAGGATTAATTTGTGTTCCTGGGAACGCCTGAGGGTTGCAAACAACTCTAAAATACTGAGATACAAAGTGATTTTTTTTTTGTTTAAAACGATAGAAAGCACGAACAGCAGACAGACTTTGCTTCTCACAGAGGTCAGCAGTGGTCTCTGGTGTGGAGGCAATTTGATCCCACTGCCTGCCCTCAAAATAACACTCCTGTTATTCCTGCTGCCAGCAGCCATTCCAAAGGGTTTGTGCTCCTCTGGCACAGCCAGGCTGATTTAACATCGAGCTCCTGGGACACAGTTACTCATTTCTTTTTCCTTCTTTCTGCTCTGGAGTCCAAACCCCACACTGCAAAATCCAAATCCCCCAAATCCCAACAAGTGCCCGCTGCTCTCCTTGGCTGAGGTGTTTTCCCCTGAGCCATCCCCACGGTGCTGCAGAGGGAGGATGCTTTTGGCACTTAAATGCAGTGGAAAGACACTGAAAGAATTAAAATTTGATTGAGGCTGGAGTTCAGGCTTGCTGGTCACCTGGAGGGAGCTGCTGGCCTTCCATGGAAGTAATTCCTGCATGGAATAACTTGGAATTTATCTGTATGAAGTGACTTCCTAGGTTTACCTGGCAGCATCTTCTCTGCTTTCCAACAAGGATCTGCTGCAGGGAGAGGCTACAAAACGAATTCATTCAGCATGTCCAGCGCTTGAGCCATGGGAATCCATTCCAGACCCTTCACTCGATCCAGGTGGGAGAATTCCAGCCCCACTATTCCCAGTACCACCAGCTGCAGAGCAGGATAGGTTTTAACGTTACAGAGCGTGGCACTTTTATTTTTACTCTTCTTTTTTTCCCCCGCCATACTCTTGAGTTTCAGTGCTTGAGGCAGCCAAGCAGTGTCAGTATATTAAATTCTGGGAGTGTCTCTCCTGCTGGGGAGAGGATTTGTAAAACAAAGCGTGTTTTCCTCCTCCCTGCTGCCAAACGGGATCGCTTTTCCCAAGTGAAACGGGGAAGCGCTTCCCAGCACATTACGTTGCGCTCCAGGAATTTGCCATTGGTTATGGCTCGACGTGGAGCTTTTGCTGCTGCTCTGGGGGCTGGTGGGAGAGGGGAGGAGGAGGAATCCAGCAAATCTGAGCATCCTCTGCACAGGGCAGGTGAGCAGCAGTTCCAGGGATTAAATGGGGAAAAGGAAGCGAAGTGTGGCAATAAATCCCTGGGTGCTGAGGCCAAATGAGAAGGTCCAAGGTGTGGCAGAGCTGCAGCACTTGGAACGTGGATTCTCTGCTGTGCCAGCCTGAGGTGGGCACTGCTGGGGTGTGGAGGGCAGGGGAGAGGGGTCAGGGCCCCAAATGGGCAAAAACACCACCAAAAAATCCCATTTGCAGGAAAGGGCTGGGAGCAAATGAGCTCTGTGCCCACCAAGCCGTGCGGAGCCTGTGGCAGCCCCCTCCTGGCTGTGATCCAGCCCGTGATCCCTGTGGTTTATCCCACAAACATCCCACAAACTGCTGTGGGTGCAGGTGTCCCCCTGCCCCACCTGAGGCTGAGCCCTGGATTCTCTGGCCAGAAGCTGTGGGGGAACAAGGCACAGCCTGAGCAGGGCCTGGGAACTGTGTGGCACAGGGATGTTTAATTAATTAATGATGGATATCTTCGTTGTAAGAGGGGGCTTGGCCAGTGGGAATGGTAAAACACCAAAAAAAATTAAAAATACTGATGGAGACAGCTCACTTGGGGCTCCTGTGACTCCTTTGAGACACAAGAGCTGCGTGGAAACATTAAAAAGACTCGTGGCTGGACTCTGCCACCACTGTGTGCTTGCTCCTGGCCCTGGAGCAGCATTCCCATGGAACCCATCCTGTGTTCCAGGAATGCTGGAGGAGCTCAGCACTGTTGTGTTTGCCCCACAAGTGAATTCCTGGTCCCTTCTCCTGCCTGCTCAGACCAGCTGATGCACCAGAGGTGATCCAGCCTGGGGTCTCTGGGCTCCTCCCAGCCAGCAGAAGACAGGGATGAGGAGTTTTGCAGGATTGGGATTGTTTTTCCTCAAGTGGGGCTGGGCAGAGGGAGGGAGCTGCCCTGGCTGCAGCGCCGGGCACCGCAGGGTGGAAGTTGGGTAACCCTGCTCTGAGAGGGGTGGCTTTGGGGTGAACACTCATTTCCTCTGCTTCAAGCTGCTGATGAAACCCCACCAGCGCTCCCCACAATTCTTTTTAACCCTTAGGCTGCTGGAGGTATTAACAACAAACGCTCCTGGCAGTGGTGGGGCGTCTCCTGCTCCAAACAGGGTCTCTGCTGTTCCCTCCATGCTCCCAAACCCTGCCCTGCTGCTCCCTTGCAGCATCTTTGCCTTCTTCCCATCCTGCTGCTCCCTTCCCATCCCCAGTGGGATGTGTCCTGTGCCTGCTTGTCCAGGCAGCCTTGGATGTCATGAACCCCCGGGAAGGTGGTGGCTGCTGCTGCTGCTCCTGGGGGAAATGTGTCTTGGCGGGGAGAGGGGGGATAATCATAAAGTGGGGCTGGGTTAGGCTGGGCTGGGTTGGGCTGGGTTAGGCTGGGCTGTGTGCTGTGGGCATCTGGAAGAGAGAATGAGCTCCTGCCTGTGCCCTCACTGCAGGCAGAAATCTCAGAGCTGGCAGAAGTTCATGGTTGTTGTTACACTCAGCCCCTGCTCAGCACTTTCTCTGTTTGTATAATTGCAGGAATGTGTCTTTTTTCCCCCCAGGCTCTGCTGTTTTCACACCTGAAGTGAAATGCAGCAGCTTGGGGCTCCAGCCCTGCAGCCAGCCTGGCATGCACCTTTTTTTAATTTTATTTTTCCTCTTTTTCTTTTTATCTTGCTTCAGACTGTGAAAGCCCAGAGTGTGAGGACGTCTCCTCTCCCTGCCAGCGCGTGGGTGTGACGGCTGTGTGGGCAGAGCCCTCCCTGCACATCCCAGCGCTGGCATCTGGGCTGTGCTGCTGTGCAGGGGGCTTGGGGGGCAGGAGTGGGGGATGATGCACCTGAAATTCAGAGTATTGGAGCTTTAGGGTTTGATGTGTTGGGGGATTTGTGGCTCTGGCCTGCTCTTAGCTAAGGGAGGTGGTTCTATATTAATATTCATTTCGTTCTCCTACAAGGGATGTGGAATTTCTTTAGTATTCAACATCTTCAGGTCCTGGCCAAAAGCCTAATATGATTTAATGCCTGATTCCATTTCTCTTTCTGCGTGTGTGTCTCAGCCTCCTTCTCTTTCAAATTTTGGAGGAAAGATCACTGCATGGTGAATTTCATCTTGCCTCTAAAAGGAAAAGCAAATTGTCCTTTCCATTCCTCTCCAAGCCGAAGGTTTTAGCTCCAATTATTCCCAGCTCTGACCTTGCTGCTTGGAGAGCAGGAACTGCTTAGAGCTTTCCAGAGTTCTCAGATCTTTTCAAGACTCTTTATCTTTCAGACTTCGTGTC
Source organism: Corvus kubaryi (assembly GCF_017639235.1). NCBI lineage: Eukaryota > Metazoa > Chordata > Aves > Passeriformes > Corvidae > Corvus > Corvus kubaryi. The sequence goes on from NW_024581088.1 coordinate 5,970,621, forward strand.
TTTCAAAGTCAGAGGCACTTCCTTTGTGCGAGGAGGCTTTGAGCTTCGCCAGCTCCGGAGAGAGCCAAGGGGTGGGAGCTGCCTTCCTCCTCGTGCCTTTGGGTATCTCAGTGGATATCTCATTCCTTAGGGCCTCTTTATATCCCAATAATCTTCCCAGAGTTCTGGCTGTCCTGCTTTGCAGAGCAGGGCTCAGGCTTGATATTGCTGGGGGAATTTCTTTACGAGATATTTCTGTGTTTTCCAATGGTTCCAAAATCCTTGTTGGCCCATGGAGGTTTTCCTCGAGGTCTGCTCCTCCCCAGCACTGGATCCTGCTGCTGGCTGCTGATCTCAGTCCCTTAATGTCCCCTCTGCCTGTGGGATTTGTTTCTGAGCAGCTTTCCAGGCCTTTCCCTGCTCCTGCTGGCGCTGCCCATTCCAGTGCAGCATCCATGAGTGCTCGGGGATTGCATTTGGAGGAGATTTCAGTGGGGCACTGGAATATTAATTCCAATTCTAACAGCACTTGTGTTGGAATGAAGGTTGGTTAATGAGAGACCAGCCTGGAGCAGGAGCCTGGAGCAAGAGCCTGGAGCGTGTGGGTTTTTTTGGAGGATGGGGATTTGTGTCCTGGGTTTTTCAGCTCCTTGCTTTCTGTTTAGCCACAGAAAATGAGGAAATGGATGTGAGGGACAGGACCTGCAGCTCTGTGGGAGGCGAAGTTCTGTTTTCTAACTCCCAGCATGCAAAACACACCGAGGTGAGCGAGCTCTGCCTGTCCCTTCCTCCCACTCCAAGGACGAGCTTGGAAAACACGATACTGAAACCTCCTTGAGTGATTCCTGTGCCACCTTCTCTCTTAGTGCAGAGATTCCCTGGATTTTCCTGATGGAAAGGCACAAGGCTTTGAGCCAATCTGTGCCTGGGAGCCCCAATCCCATAGCTGGGAAATTCCCAGAGCTGCCTCTTCCCCTGTCCCAGGAGATGCTTAAACTGAGCCCACTCTGGAGCTGGGAATATTTAATTCCCACCTTGTTCTGCAGGGCTGTTCCTTCACCCCCACCCTCCCCAAGGCTGGGATCTTGGCACAGGAATGAAATCCCAGCAGGGGAAAGCGAAGGCTGCTGAGGAAGGAGAGCAGCCTGCAGTGGGAAATGGTTGTTTTGGCCGGGGATGTGCTGAGGGCTTTTCCTGGGACACCTCTGTCCCCGTTCCCACGGAGCACAGAGCTCCTTGTGGGGACAGCTTTGGGATTTGGGGCATCCCCACCTCCAGAGGGAATTGGAATACAGGAGGTGTGGGGGTTTGGACCTCGATAAAAGAGCCCCAATTCCCTGCACGAGGGATGAATCGAAGCTGCTGCAGCATCTAGCCCAGGTTTGGTTGGTGTTGAACAAACCCCAAGCCCTGGTTCAGCCTGAGCTCCCCAAAATCAGGGCAGTGGAGCCCAGATCTCTGCAGAAACAGGACTGGAACCTGCCCAAAGAGCCCCAAAGCCTTGGTTCATCCTGGAATCCTGCCATGTATTTCCATTTATCCATCAATTTGGATACAGTTCTCTCTGTTCCAGCACTGGAAGAAGAAGGGATTTGGGGGAAATCTTGCTCCCAAATGTCTCTGTGGCCTTGCTGGGCTTGCAGAGAAGCAATTTGGGATGAGAGTGTGAATGACCTACATCCATTATTTACATCCAGCCAAAATCATCCAGGATTGGATTAAATCTCCATTTAAGCAGCCGTTTTTTTGTGGTTTAAATCTTGATTTAAGCAGCCAGTTTTTTGTGGGTAGGATTTTTTGGGGGGGGTTATTCTGTAAGAAAGAGGATGTTTTCCTGTTTGGTTGTAAAAAGCTGCTCCTGCTCAGTGTAATTGGATACTTCCTTTCCTGAGGAGGGAGCCTGGTGTATCTGGGGACATTTATTTAGGCAGCTGTGTGGCTGGGTGAGAAAATTTGTGTGTTTTTATTCTGGTGGGAAATGGTGAATTTGGGGTTTACAGGAATAATTGATCCTTTTGTATCTCTGGCTCGAGTTACACAGAAATGAAAGAAACTGAAAGAGCAGAAAAGTGGTTTTGAATGGTCTTTGATCAGTTAATAAACTCAAAATATGCTGGATAAGACAGCAGACAAAGCAAATGTCTCAAAACACATTTGGCATTTAAAACTGGTTGATTCATTAAGTGGAGAATTAATTGTGCATCATGAATTACACTTCTGGTCACCATAATTACAGATCTTGCTCTCTCAGGTTGCAGTTTTACTTGCAGATTGGAAAATGTGCATTTCTCCTTTGTACTCCTGATTTTTTCATTGCTGGAATTCAGTGTTAAACTGGACTAAGTGAATTAGAATCATTCAGGTTGGAAAAGATCATGGAGTGCAACCTTTGAATTAACTGAAATTAAGATGTTTTCTTTGTCCACGTGAGAGAACCAGACCCTCCCAAAAGCTGTGTTTGCACTTCATTCTTTTCTGGTTGTGTTTTTAGCAGTGACTTCCCTAAAATCATTGGCAGCTGTGTCCTGCCTACCTGGGCTAACAGGAGCTCTTTAAAATGAAATAAATCATAAAATTTTAGTACTAAAGCCTGACCAGAGGTTGGCGTCACCCTAAATTGTTGGTTTGAAATCTGGGTGGTTTAAAGTGAGTGTATTTTAATGTTTAAAGCTATCTTATAGAGCAGCATGAATTGAATTTTAATGTCACTGAATTGAATCCTTGGACAGCCCATTCCTTAATTCTTCCTCAGCAAGTTTGGGCATTTCCTGGTCACTTTGATGAGCCCAAACCCTTTACTTTTGGGTTGCTCTGGAGAGACCGAGCCAGCTGGGAGGATCCCACCTCACATGCCAAGGTGGATCCTCAAAGGAGCATCCAAATCCCCTGGGGCCAGACAGGGAAGTCACTATGAAAACTTTCTACAAAGATTTTATTTTCCAACCAAAATACCAAATGCCAGATCTAAAAATCTGATGCTGCAAATCAAAACACACAAGCATGGCATAAAACATGGGAAAGGCTTCATTTCTTCCTTTAATCCCCAAAACTGACTTTTCTTTGTTGATATAAATCAGGGACAAGGTTCCCAGTTCCCTCTGATGTAGAGCACAGCACTGACTGAGTCTCAGGATGGGAAATGGGAGGCTTTTGAGCCACCCTGAAAAATTTGGGATAATTTCCCCAGGCTGATGGTCTCATCCATTCCCTTCCCCATTTTTCTGTGGGTGTTTTGAGAGGAAAACCTCATCCCAGCAGTTCCCTTCCTCGGGCCACCTGGCAGCCTCTCCTCCAGAGGCCAAAGTCGAGGTTTTATTGCGTGTGTGCCATTCCCAAGCTGTCAGGCTGTTTAATGGGATTACAGAGTGCCTGCCCAGGGAGCAGGGATGGGATGGATACAGCTGGACTGCATGGGGTGCCTTTGGAGGGGAATTCAGAGCATTCAGCAGGACCCTGGTGGTTGCAGGTGTGGAGCTGTTCCTGCTGTCCCCGCTGAGTTTGAGACTCTGCTTTTCATCCTCTCTTTGGGTTAGAGGTGGAACTCTTCACCAGGTACCCCAAAACCACAAAGTATCACCAGGCTGGTTGATGCAAACAGGCTGCCATGGCTTCAGGCTGACAGAGGGGAGATTTAAATGGGATATTGGGAAGGAATTCCTCCCTGTGAGGGTGGAGAGGCCCTGGCACAGGGTGCCCAGAGAAGCTGTGGCTGCCCCATCCCTGGAAGTGTCCAAGGCCAGGTTGGAGCATCCTGGTCTGTGGAAGGTGTCCCTGCCCATGGCAGGGGGTGGAATGAGATGAATTTTTAGGTCCCTTCCAAGCCAAGCCAGTCTTTGCAAGATTTGTGGATTTGGGAAGGGATAAAGGTGTCTCAGCTGGATGTGCACAACATCTGCTCTCCCACATCTCCTTTTCAGTATAAAAATCCAGTCCTTTCCGTGGCATTCTTCTCTCTTGCCTCATTGCTGTAGAACAAAGGTGTCAGCAGCTCCAAGAGCTGCCAGGCCTCCAGGTTTTCCTGGATTTTAGGATGTCTGCATCCCTGTAAAGGCCCTGAGTGCCTTGTAAACAACATGGGCGCGGGTGTGCGGCATCCAGCACATCCCGGCCCTGCTCCCACGTGGGGACCAGCTGCTGGAACTGTACCACTTCCAGGCAGGAATTCCTGGCATTTCTTGGCAGGGGAGGAACGTCCCAAAGCTGCCTTTCCAATCCATGGCACTGGTCATCCAGTGGGAAGGCTGAACTGCAATACAGGAGCAGCTTCGGTGCTTTTCCTGAACTCCTGCTTGGTTTTCCCTCTGTTTTCCTTCCCACCCTGGTGCTGTCCAGAGGAGGAGGAGGAGGATGGAGAAGCTGGCACAGTGCAGTGTGAGTTTTGGCTCTGAGAAACTCCTCCATCCTTTTTTAGATGTGGAGCAGTTCTCGGATGAGATGAACTCCCTGAAATTCTCAGGAATCTCTGCTTGGGGTGCTTTCATCTCTTGCCTGTCAGCTGTTGTTCTCCACCAACACAATGAAAATAAATCAGCCAAACTCCTCTCCTGAAAGAAAATAAATCAGCCAAACTCCTCTCCTGAAAGGTCTTTTTAAAAAAAAGACCTCTTGCTGTTGCCACATCGTGTAAATCAAACTTTATTTTCCTCAAGGACTCGTGTTTGCTTGTGTGCCCTCCCTTTGGAGGAGGGCAAAAATACAGGAGTCTGGAATATTCCCAAAGGCAGGAATACAGTGCCATTCCCACAGGCTGAGATCATTCCATTGATTGCAGGAAGATGGGAATGACGCATGTGAAATCCTGGTGGGACCCAGTGCTGACCGAGCTCCATCTCTGGATGTTTCAGCTCTGACTGACCCATCCCAGAGCCAGCAGGATGCTGGTTATCCCACCAGAGAAATGCTGGAATCCCCATCCCTGGAGGGATTTAAGGGATGTGTGGATGTAGGGTTTAGAGGTGAGATAGTGGTTGGACTCGAGCTTTTCCACCCTAAATGATTCCAAGATTCTTTACCGGGAAAAGCTTCTGTACTGCTCGTTTTGCAGAGGGAATGGAGGAGCAGAAAGGCTGAGCATCCCCTTGGCAAAGGGGAAGAGAAGCAGGGAATTCCCAGGAACAGGAATGAAGTGCACAGAAGTGGCAAAACCATAAGCAGGGCTCCGAGCAGCTGCTCCTTATCTCTTCCTGAGCAGGCACATCAGGGAAGATAAAGTAAAAAGGGAAAAGATAACACAGATTGAGTCTGCCTGGCAGCCTGGCTCTCAGAGAGAGCTTTTCCCAACCTATTTACTTGTCAGAGGTGATTTTGGATGAGCCTGTGGGATCTTCAGAGAAAACCAAGGTTTTTTTCTTCCTGTTTCGTGCCTTGCAAAAAGGGAATCTTCCTTCCTGGCATGAATTTTTGGCATTTCTTGGCTCGGCGTTGGTCCCGAGGCTGGATTGGTGTCACTGAGTGCTAAATGCCACCCCGTGGCTCACCCACATCTCTGATTCCCCACACACCAGTGGCTCCTCCACTTTAAAACCAGCTCAAAACCAGTCATGTTTTAATGATATTGAAATCAGCTGCTCGTGGCCATTTGAGGAATTCCAGCCCGGGGTTGTGGATGTCTCAGTGGGACTGGAGCAGGGAAGGGAAGGCTCAGCACAATGAGGTCATCCTGGCTTTTCTTCTTGCTCAGCTCATCATCCCGCATCAGCTTTCAGGGATTATTCAGCCCCGTGGTTGGATCTGAGCAATGAGATTAAGGAGTTTCTGGGTCCTGAAAGCTTCTGGGGTTCTCCTTCCTCTGCTGTTCACTTCAGGAGGAGCTGCTGGTGTAAAAAATATCAGTGGTGGCTATTTTGGAGTTGGAAAAGAAATATTCTGGGCTTGCAGTGCCGGAGCTGGGAGTAGGAGCTGCAGGCCACAAGGCTTTGTTCCGGCACCTGTGGGAATATCCTGTGGCCACAGCATTCCATGGAACCCAGACTGGTGCTCCCAGGAAGGCTCAGCCACCCACGGGGAAGCAGGAGGGATTAGCAGGGTGCTCTGTTACCGGTGGCATTCCAGGCTTCTCTCTGGGGACACTTCCTGGGGTGGTGTCACATTGTGAGGAATTAAGGGAATAGCCCAGGGCATTGAGACATGGATGCTCTGCTGATATTCCCACTCTGGAGCTGCTCTCTGCCTTGTTCTTGGGTGTCTTTTGGTCCTCACCCCGACAGTGAGGGCTGGGTGGAAGCCACTGGGGGCAGGAAACTCCTACTCCAGGCTGGGAGCGGTGAGAAGGAAAAGCCTGCACTGAACTCTGCGCAGCAGCTGTGACTCAGCAGCGGGAGCAGCAGGTTTTCCATGGAGCCCTCTCCTGCAAAGTGAGCTCCAGGCGTGGTTTTCATCGCCCAGAGTGGCAGCTCACGGCTCCTTCTCATCCCTCGGGCCACAGATCCATCACAAGCTGGATTTCCCTGGCACAGCTCCCCTGGGCCAAGGTGTGTTTTGTGTCTCATCCTCCCGAGATCCTCTGGCATCCCCGCTGGGAAATCAACAACAGCAATTTAATGGCCCTGGCTGTCAAACAAAGCAGAAATACTCGATTTTAGTTGGGGGGTGGGTGGTGGGTTGACACCTTTTATTGCTGAAAACTGGATGTGATCCTGCCTGTCCCAGCAGGAGGGATGCTCCTGCTTCTCCTTGCCTAGCGTGGGGGTCCTGTAGGTTTGGGGGTGCTGAAAGCACCCCTTCCCCTCGGAGAGGACCGAGATCCTACAAACAGGGCAGGAGGGACAGGGCACAGCAGCAAAGCTGTTTATTGCCTGTGTCTGTTCAGCACCCCCGGGGAAACCTGGGGTGGATTTCTCTTGTCAGCCAAGCACGGGGGCTCTCAGGCCATTTTTGGGTTAATCTGTCCCATCACTGAGGCTCAGCCACCACCCTCTGGCCTTACTGGAGCCTGGAGTGTGGTGAAATGAAGAGGAGGATCTTAATGGCACTTACTGGAAAGGTTGGCTGGCTCTGGGCTGGCTCTCGAGGGCACAGCTTGTGTTCCCTGGGATCTCATTCCCTGATTTTGTGCAAAATGCTTCTTCCAGTGCTCACTTGAGCTGCATCTCACTCTGGGGTGTCCCAGTCCTTCCCTGTGCCGCTGTGAAGGGAATTGGGTGGAGGAAAAAGAAGTTTTGCTTAACAAATTCTGTCTTAAGTGCTCTGCTAATCCAACCCCCTTGGCCCCAGCGGGATTTAAACATGTGCTTGTAGTTAATCAGGTATTTAAGTGGTTTTCTGACTTGGCAAGCCTGAGAGGAGATATCCCAGAGGAGAAGGAGGAGAGCAGAGTTGTGGCCTCCCGGCTGAAGGTGTTTGGAAATGGGGATGGTGAGGGCAGCAGTGTGAGTTTGGGGATGGGGGTTTAACTTGCTGTGACTCAGTTTCTCCTTTTGTTCAAGGGGGAGACATCAGAGATGACAAAAAAGGCAGTGGTTTGGTGAAACAGGGCGAGCTGGGATCAGTGTTTGTCAATAAATACATCCCAGCTGGCAGTGGAGGGCACAGCAAAGGTCCTGCCAGGGGCTGCTGAATTCCAGGACTGGCATCTCCTGGAGAGGAGGGCCCTGCCAGGCACCCAGGGTGAGACCAGAGGGGTTGAGAAAGGATTTTGAGGGAGATCACCTCCCCTCACTCTTTGAACAGCTACTTGGGGAACTCCCAGCTGTTTGTGGGGCTGCCCAGGAGAGGTTCCATGGAGTGTCAGGAAGATTTTCCCTTGGCTCATGGATTCCACCCCAGAGCCCCTGAGCAGGGTGGTTTTCCCACCTCAGTCTGATTTTCTCGCTGGGTATTTCTGCTGGGATTGCTCAGGAGGGGCTGCTCTGGGATTTGTCTCCACATAACCAGGCAGCATCACACAGCACTGGTGTTATTATGCAAAGTGTGGATTATTTAATCACACTATTTTTTTTCTGCATTGATTTGCCATTGCTTTGAATCCCATTACAGGAATCTGCTTCATTAATGGACTTTGTCCATGCTCGAGATTAACTGGAGATGCTGGATTTGCAAATGAAAGAATTGAAATTCATGTTGTCCATGTTAATTACTTGAGTGATGCTGGCTTCCTTGGGGAAACCTTTATTTTTATTCCACTCCTGCTGCTTTGTCTTAATTCAGAAAACGAGTTTGGTGCTGTGGGATTGGGTTGGTTTTTCTCCTTTGCTGGAATTCCCTTTTAACCGTTGGGAAGGTACAAAGTGGTTTCATGGAATAGGCTGTTCCTGAGGATAAATTTTAATGCAAAAAAGGGTCAGGGAGCTTTTATTTCAATGTTTAGTTCAGCCCTACTTCCTCCTCTTTTGCTTTGAGCTAAAATCTCTCTGTAACTTGTTCCCTCTACATTTTTACCTTGCAAAATCTCTTAATTCCTGCTGTCATACTCAGCCAGATTCTTGTGCTGAGTGAAGCAAGGCAGCTGTAAGGAGTAATTCCACTATTTTTGCTGATGAAAAAACAGGGATATACCTGGATTTTGATATATCCAGGTATTGCTATTGATCCAAACCCATTTTTTCCCTCTGCTCCTGCAATGGTGTAAATGGCCCAAAGAAAGAAAAAAAGAAAAAAAAAAGGCTTGGCATGATTTTATGGGAGTCAGCTGCAATTTGTTCACTTAAATTATCTTTTTGTCATGCTCACATTATTCCACAGCAGCCAGCTTGGAGAGTTAATTGAATATTTGTGCCTCTCATAGATGCCTTCAATTACTTCCCTTGAATAACTCTGGCAGAGGGCTGTGATGAGGAATCACTGATGCTCATTTTCCGTATCAGAAATATCTGAGGTTTTATTCCAGCACCTATTAAAGGATCCCAAAGCATTCCTCCAGTCTCCCACCCCGAAATTCCATCCCTTTCAAGCAAAGTTTAGCATCCATTGAGTGTTAACAATGCATCTCTTCGTGGCTAATGCAATAATAATCAGCTCAGGGCTTGGAAATGGAAGCAGGTTTTGGACAGCAGTTCTTGGGTTGCAGCCTCTCATTGTGTGTGCAGGAATGGATTGATTTCTTCTGGCTGCTGTGGGCGTGCCAGGAGGCTTCCAGGTGAGACAGGAACATCATTATTGATGCTGCAGGTTCTCTGGGAATTTCACTGCCTTGGGATGGTGTGGGAATGTTTCCCAGGGCTGGGCAGAGCTGTGCCTCAAAAAACCCCGCCCCCCCCCCCCCCCCGATAAGTGTGGGCAATCCCCACCTCAGAATTTTTGGCTGCACCTATCAATCCCCTGAAATTATCAAGTTTCTTTCTCCATCGTTGGATTGCAACAGCTCTGCTGGCTGAGGAGGGCAAAGGGGGGCCATCAAAAGCAGCGTTTTTGAGTGGTTAAAAAAGCAAATGTGTTGTTTCACTTGGCTGTTCTGGGATTGCCTGCTCCTGGGAGCAGCAGATCAGGATGGGCTCAGAGAGGGCTTTTCACCCTTTGTACATCAGGAGACCCACGCTGGCCTCCTCCTGAAGTCTCTTGTGGTCACAGCTGCTGGGCCAGGACAACAAATCCTGATTCCCTCCTCAGCAGAGCCTGGCAGCTCATGCAGTGTTGTGTTAATTGTGAAGGGAGGGTGATTTGGAGAAGGTGGCTGGGTTAGAGCAGGGAGGAGTGAGAAGTGAGGACTCCCAGTCTCTCATTTGCTCTGTTAGACCAGAGCCAGGTGAGGCTGATCTTTCCTGCATCCTCCATCCCATCAGCCAGACCTCAGCTCTGGGAGGATCCCATGTCCTCTTGCTGTCCCAGGCAGAGGCTGCCTGACAGCAGCTGGGGACCATCTGGCCCAGCTCAGAGCATCTGTTCTGCTGCCATGCAGGGCTTTCCACAGCCAAATCCTGCTCCTTCCCTTGCCTCTTCCTTCTTCCCTTCCAATTCCCTGAACTTCCAGAACCCGAATTACCCGTGAGACTCGTGCCCCTTTCCCACGGCTTAACGAGAGTGGCTGGCACACGGAGTCACCCGGGGGAGGACAGAGGGGTGGGAGGATGGACTGGCAGCACCAGCCTTGCTGCCTCTTTGATTCATTGCTGAGGCTGGGCCATCCGAGGGAGGGGTTTTGGACTCTTCCCAGCAGAAAAGGGGTGTCTGGCTCGTGGAATGCTGTAGGTGCAGGTGGGGATGAGGTGCAGATTGCACCAAGTGCTTGTGGGCTCAGTGTTGATCCAACAGCTCCCATCAGCTGGAGTGGGTGTGGGGAGCCTGGTCTGGGATTCCAAGCAGGGAATTGTGTGATTGGAATGCTGCTCTTGTACCAGGAGCCGTTCACTTGCTGCAAGCCCAGACACCGAGGCGGTCTCTCACAGGCAGTGGAAATTATGAGGGCGAGTGATTCCTCCCCGTCTGACAGTGCCATCCTCTACTTGGGAATCTCTTCCCCTTTCCTGCAAGGACCCCAGTTCTGCTTCTCTCTTTTGTTCCTGTAAATACTTATTTCAGAGATCTGTGTGTGTTTACTGCTTGTGAGCACAAGAGCTGCATGCACAAATAAAAGTCTTTAGTGGCCATCGGGCATCTCCTGTCACCTTCCAAGGACAAGAGTTGTCTGAGCCCTGGGTTACCTCCAAAAAAACCATGGGGGCCTGAAGCAAATCATAAAAATCTGACTGATATTGATGGGTGATCAGCTGCACAACAGATGGGGCTGGTTTTGGCTGGGAGAGTGGGCACAGAAACCACGCAGAGCTCTGCGCTTGCCGTGCTGGAAAACAAAGGTGAGAGCAGCACGAGTGGGATTCTCCTGCTCCAGTTGCCTCAACATTGAATGTCTAGGATCAGCTAATTGGAGGGGCTTTTCTTGGCAGGTAACTGAGAGAGACAACCTCATCCAGGGATTGAGTCAGCCCAGCTATCTTAGGGTAGGATGAATCACTGTCATCATATGAATGACAGTAGACTGAGCTTAGGTGACAGCTCTGGCTCCTTCCCTGACAGGAGATAATAGGCAGCCTGTCCTCCAAGTCAATTTTCCAGCAGAGGTCTAGAAGGCTTTTGCAAGTGAAAATAAGTTGGGGTTTTTTTTGCAATTGGGAGCTGGCAGCACAGTGTGGTCGAGGCTGGGACTGATCCTGGGAATCAGCCCCGTGCTGGGGCAGGAGTTCCCTCTGCAGCCCTGAGAGCTACAGGTCACAGGGCAAAAGGGATGATAAATTTGAAGTTCTGCTCCTGAGCTGTGGTTTGGATACTCCAGGCAGCATCTGGGATGCTCTAGGAAGTTCTTTGGGCAGACACAGGAGGATGGAAATGGCAGATTTGCTTCAATTGGTTATATTTTCTTTTAATGCTTCACTGCAGAGCTGTGAATGGGAGGCCCAGCAGCCAGACTGGAGTTAACGGGGTGGGTGTCGTGCAGGGGTGATGCATGAACCTTTTTCTTTGGGTTTTAGCCAGGGAATGTGGGGGGCTCTGGGTGGAACTGGCTCCTGGGAACTGAGGGGATGCAAGAGTGACCCCTCAGTTGTGCTTTGCTCAAACCCTCCTTAGACCTGCAGCTTTTTCTGCCTCTTCCCTTTGCAGGAGGAAAACTTGGTGGGATCACTCTCCTTGGGAGGGTTCTAAGGAGCCTCTGGTGCCTCTGGGCTGAGCCTGCTGGCGGGCTGGGCTGTCACCCATCCGTCTGGGAGCAGCAGGAGGAAGTGACAAGTCCCACCAGGAGCCATCTGGTGCAGCCTCTGTGTGGCCAGCAGGATCCTGGCTTGGGGCTGGAGCCCCAGCTGGAGCCACAGCCCCTGGCTTGGATGGAAAACCAGGATGTGGGCAGCTCCTGCTGCTTGAGGAGGGATGAGTGGATCATATTTGGTGAGCTCAATGCAAAGAGTTGTGTTAAAGGCAGTGGTGGATAGGAATTGTTTGAGTTATTCACAGCAAATCCTGGAGTCACCTTACCCAAACAGCATTTCCAGGCTTTTCCTGGGATCCCACTGGCTCTGTAAACCAGGAAAGCTGAGGCTACATCCACTCTGTTGAAGAAGTTTTAACTGTGGTCTGGCCAAGCTCCAGTTGGAGTCCCTGCCTTTGCCTGGCAGCGTGAAATAAAAGAGCATTTTTCTGCAATTCTCCTCGGTTGTTTATTATCTGGATGGCGGCGTCACATCTCTGCCCATTAATCCAGCTCTCCAAGTCCCTCCAATTCCAGCCTCCTGGAGGGAGTTCAAGCTGCCACCATTTATTATTTGAGTCAGTCTGCCAGGGAAGTGTTTGCTCCTTCCCTGAAGCATCGACTCCCTGCTCTCACTGCACCCTCGCTCAGGGCTGGAATGAGCAATTTGTGGCTCCCAAACCGATCTTAACTCTGTGAAACAGAAAATACCCCACATATTTAAACTCTGGTTTTACTCCAGCCTGGTGGGTTGGACACCAGGAGCGGTTGCTGGTTTGTGTGGAGGCTCCCAGGGTGGTTTTGTGATGCTCCATCCAGATGTGCTGGTCCCATCACAGCTGCCCAGTTGCAGCTGAGCTCCCAAATGCTTCCTGCCCTCCTCAAAGGTGCAAATTCGGGCATCTTTGTGTGCCTGAGGTCTGCTTTTTCCCAAAATGTGTTGGAACATCATTACCTTTGGGGTGCTTTGCTCTTCTCTCAACCAGAAATTGATTCCTGCCTCAAAAATCTTTTTGGGGAAGAGTAGAAGGAAGTGGTGAGACTTTTCCTCATAAAGGGTCGAGCAGAAGGATGTGTCCTCCATCCAGAAAAACGGGATTGAGTGGGGTTGAGTCACATCCCACCTCTCTCTTCGAGCTGACCTCCCTCCCCACACTGATCTCACCTCATGGAATCATTTTTCCCAGATAACTTGGAGCAGGTGATGGATGCAACACTGCATTAATCCTTCCCTTCTTTACAACACCGACCTCCCTGCTTGGAAATTCAGGATGCTGCCCTGAATTTAGTGGAGATAAAGGAGTTTGAGAAGAGGTGCTAGCCAAAACAGCAGCTCTTGGGATATTTGGGAGCAGCTGTGATGAGGTGTTTTGCACAGGAACCTCATTTGGGCAGCAATAACTCCGTGTTGGTGAAAACAACAGCAGAGGCTGTTTTCTCAATGACTCCTCACATGGACCTGCTGCATTTTCCCCTAATTACAGCTCCATTTGCAGTGATAAATGGTTTAATAAGCAAAAATGGGCTTGGCTGGGGTTGGTTATGGCTCTGTGTGGCTTGGGAGATGTTGGTCTCATGGAAACACAACTTGGAGCTTCCAAAGCCTGGGAGCTGCAGTTTTTGACAGCAGAAGGGAATAAAAGTTGTTTTACCTGACATGAGGGAAATGTAAGCTGGGGGTGCAGCTTTCAGATGTTTTGCTTGGGTGGTGTTGGTCTGGATCTGTTGGAGAGTGGATGGTGAGCTCTGAATTTTTGGGGGAAAAGGGCTGTTTTGGTGGTTGTGCTGCAAACAACAGGTTGGGCACAGCATCCCTTCTGCAGAGTAGCAGGGCTGACCCTGCCTCTCACTTGGCTTGGGGTTTTCTTCTCAAGAATAGTTGGGTTTTCTTACACCTCTCATGGCTGTGGCTGGGGAATTTCTGTTGTTGGCTGCTGGAGGAAGACTTTACATTTTTGTGCTGGATTTTTTGATATAAAGTTCAAATTCAGGGTGGGGTAGGTGGTTGGATTTTTTTGTGGGTTTTTGGTTTTTTTTTTTTTTTTAATCTAATAGCTTTACACTGCTTGATTTGCAGAAGACTCCTCCTATGGGAGCTCAGCTGGTTGGTGGCAGGAAGCTCTCCTTGCAGTGGATAAGGATGGATGAATGGTTTGGCTTCCAGCTTCCTAAAGCTGGAAACAAGTGGGATAAACTGCAGAGAACTTGTGGGTGATTCCTGTTCGAAAATTCCCCTTTTTCCTGTCATCACCTGCAGAGACATTCCCATTTTCCTGTCACACGTGGACAAAACACCCCAGCAGAGTGCAGGGGTTTGGATCCACTCCTGAACACCCCTCTGATCTATCCTGAGACAGCCATGCCTGGCTCATATATCCTATCACTTTAAACCCTTATTCATTTGAAATCTGCACTTGCTATCCAGGTAAAACCCCCTGGGAAAAGGGAATGTGCTGAAAAAAAGTGACTGGAGCCAGATGCTGGGCATTTTCTGCAAAGCCAGTGATTGGTGATTTGCTGCTGACAGCATGAACTGGTGTTAAGTTATTAAATTGCAGATGAGCTCATCACTTGGCCTCGAACAAGTTTCAGCCTTGAGAGGCTTTAAAATACTGCATGTGGTGGAAAAGAGACAATGCTGGTGTGGCAGAGAGGTTGGGGGAGCAGCTGAGAAAGGCATCTGTGCATAAAAAATGTGGTACCAGCAGGGAGGAAGGAAGGCGCCATGTGAAAAACGTAATGTTCTCCCAGGAGAGAGGAGGAGAAATTCTCTGATTTATGAGCTGGACGTTTTAATTTTAGCTGAGGAGAAAATGGTGAAGAGTTTTGAGATGCTTGCAGAGAAGGGGTGAGATGCTGAGCCTGGTTCGATCCTGAGAGGTCCCAGTGTGAGCGGAATTAGTTGTCCCAAATCCCCAGCCTGGCCCTTCGGTAGTGCCTGGTGTTTGCCATAATGACCATGCACCAAATCCAGCTTTTATCTGATGTTTGCTTAATCCTAAAGCTGAGCTTTACCAAACTGGGAAGGTGACATCCACGCTGCTGTTTGGAAGAGTAGGAGTTTCCTTCGGGCACTTCCCTGCCCAATTTCTATTTCTTACTCTCTTGCAAAGGAGCCCAAGCTCTCTCCACGCTGAGATTAATTCATTTTCTTTTTGAAGTACAGCTTGGCAGAGGCCATAAATCCATTTGGCCGCTTGATTTTTCCAACTGGGCAACTCAGTGGCTGGGTTGGGTTTTGGGCCGCTTGGATTTGTCATTCTGAGGCTTTTTTGGTGCTCCCAAGGCAGAGCAGCCTCACAAATGTGTGTTTTTTAACTGCCTCGGCTCTTTTTTGACTAAAAAACCAGTTTGCAGTCAAAGAGTTGGGGTTAACTCAGGCAGTGCTGCGGGGCTGATCCTAAAAATACCAAGGAAACCAGTGGGATAAACACTTGTCACCTCGTTTGTGGCCTGAGCTGTAATTGCTGTAATGTGAGATCCCTCGGGCAGCGGTGTCAGAAGGCACAATGGAATTTTTTTAAGTGTAGATGTTTGTTTTCAGCCTGTCTGAAATCACAAAGCATCAACACCTACAAGCAATGCGCTTTCCCGTGGGTTTTTTGGGGCTGGAGCATCTCTGAGCTCAGCACAAGCTTTAATTTATTGCAATTGATTTAATTTATTTATTGGCTTGTGTTTGCCACGAGGAAAATCTTTGTGCCGGGTGCCACCAGCTCCACGGGAAGTAAAAAGAGTTCAAAAAGAAAGAAAAAGAGTGTTTGGGTATTCTAGACAAAAATTTGGATTTATTTGAGGTAAAAGGAGTACACTGAATATAACCTTTCCCCTCTCTATTCATACAGTGATGAGTTTGCTGCCTAAATCCCTCAAATTATTATGTCTAAGAATTACAAAGCATACAAAGCAGCTTTGGAGGGGACCTCGGGACGTCTGGCCCATCCCTAGGGCAGGATCAGCTCCATCTGAACTGCTCCTGACACCACCTTGTCCAGTCCCCACTGGCAGAGCTTCCACCCCTTCCCAGTCAGTCTAATCCAGCATTTTGCTTTTCCCCCCACTTCAATCCATCCTCCTGCTGCAGTTTTAGGCTCGTTCTTCCCTCCCGGTGCCCCAGAGCACATCCATGCTGCACTTATTCTCCAGTTGCAGTTTTGTGTGGTGTTCCCTGGGGTCTTCTTGGATTTTATCCTGTTGCAAGGGTGTCGTGAACTCAGTGGGTTGATGAGGGTGATCCTGCAGCCCTGAAGCCTCTTTGCTGGGCAGCTGAAGGCCAGGAGTGCAACTTCCCTCAAGGTGACCCAAGGTGTCCCTTCCTTCTCTCTATCACCAAAACTGAGGGAAAAACAAAAACTCTCCAACACCATTTTTAGTGGGAGCTGCTGGGGATCGTTTTTCCCCTTGGCTCCTCCACCAGTGAGAGCTGATTTTAAGATCTGCTGGCTTTTACATCCCAGCTAACCTTGCTCCTTTGTCCTGTTCCCTGCAGGATTTAGGGATGGAGTCGACCTCTCTGGATGATGTCCTCTATCGATACGCCAGCTTCCGAAACCTGGTGGATCCCATCACTCACGACCTGATCATCAGCCTGGCAAGATACATCCACTGCCCCAAACCAGTAGGTGCCACGGTCTCCTCACGCTCTGGGATTGAGCTGGCTTGGGAAACTGGGAATGTGGAGCTTCTCCTTGAGTGCCAGGCAAAATTCCTCCCAGTTTTTGGTGGGTTTGGACCAAGAGGATTTTGCAGCTGAACATTTGCTAATATTGGTACTCCTTTTGGCTTGTGTGTGGCATTTTTAAGCTCTTCCTGGCAAGGGATCATCCATGGGTGGATGCCTGGACCCGCAGGCATCACTCTCCTGTATTTGCTGCTCATATCAGGTCTTTAATTTCCTGTGAGAGTGTCTGAAGGGATGGAGTCATTCACTGCTGCTTCTTGTGGATGTTTTACTCAGTTATAGCCTCCACCAGTGTTTAAAAAAGAAGAAAGTTGCTTTTTTTTGGAAGCATTTACAGATTTCTTTCATGTCACGAGGCGAAGCCCCAAAGGTGCTGCTCGGGCTGTGTGTCTTCCTGGGCTGTGGTGTGAGTCTGACTCTGAAGGGCTTCATAAAACTCTGTGCACTCGGTAAAATGTGGTGGGAAGGGTGGAGTGGCTGCAGCAGCGTGCAGGGGACACCAGGGACCCACATCTCATCTCCAGACACCAAGGATGGCTGTCCCATGTCCTACAGTGTGACATCAAGATGAGATGTCACATCAAGGAGACACCCCCCTGTGCTGTGCAGGGATAGCCATAGATCCCATTCCCTGTGGAGAGTAAGATCTTTTCCTTCCTCCTCCCCCATGAGCTGGGAAAGTGGAGAAACCTCTCGTGCCGGGCGCATTTCCAGGCGGAGAGGCCCCGTTCCCCTGCTGAGGTTGCCCTTTGCCAGAGCACTGTGACTAAGCTGGTTTCTCCTCCTGAGGGTGAGCCATGGCCAAGGAGAGCTCTGTATTCCCTATAAAAACACCCCGAGGCCACTCCTGAGTGTGGAGCTGCTCCACTGCCAAGCTCTGTCTCTCCCTTGTCCCCCTGCAGGTTTCTTTTGCCACCAAAGGCTGTGGAGGAGGCAGAGCCAGGGTAAGCAGAGAGATGCAAAGTCCTCATTCCTCTGCTCAGCCCTGGCAGGCACATCTGGTGACAGTTCTGGGCTCCTCAGGACAAGAAGAGCTCCTGGAGTGGGGCCAGAGTGGGGGGGACACAGAGGATGAAGGGCCTTGAGCATCTCTGACAATGAAAGGCTGAGGGAGCTGGGGCTGTTCAGCCTGGAGAGGAGATGCTGAGAGGGGACCTCATCCCTGCCTGTCCCTGTCTGCAGGGACACAGCAATGGGACAAGAGGGATGGGCAGGAACTGATGCCCAGGAAGCTCCACCTGAAATTGAGGAAGAATTTCTTCCCTGGGCAGGTGAGAGCTGGAACAGAGACCAGAGAGGGTGTGGAGCCTCCTTTCCCTGGAGATACCCCAGAGCTGTCTGGACACAATCCTGAGCCATGTGCTGTGGGATGACCCTGCTGGAGCAGGAAATTTGGGCCTTCCAGCCTGACCATTCTGGGATTCTGTGGTGGCAAAACCCCAAATAAATCAGCCTGTGCAGCACTGAGGCTCTTACTCTGCATGAGATGATTTTTGGATGTCCTTGGTGCTCTCCCCATCCTTTGCACAGCTCAAAGCACCACACCAGGCATGGATGGATGGATGGATGGATGGATGGATGGATGGATGGATGGGTGTTGCCTTGGAGAGGGAAGCAGGATTGTGCAGGTGACAGAGAACAACTCCAGCAGCAGCAGCAGGGTTGTGCTGCAGCTCCTTATTGGTGGCTTTGCCTTGCTCAGGTTTGGGTGCCACCGGCTGTGCTTTAAAACCTTATTTTTTTTGGCAGCTGAATGAAAATTAATTTCATCCCAGTGTTTCGTGGTGGTTTCCTGAGATACTGATGTTCTCTAAGTCCCCAGAAACTTTCATGCTTTAGTCACCAGTGGTATTTTCCAGTTTCCAGCCCTCTCTTCCCCCAGACCTATTTCACTTTGACAGAGCCTTGGCACGATGTGTGAGAACAGGAGAATGCTCAGGGCCAGGAGTTCTGCAGAAATGTTGGCTTTTGCTCTGCATCCTGTGGCACAAATATACATAAATACATAGGCTGAGGCAGCTGGGAGCTTGTCCTTATCCATCCAGAGGTGGATGGGCCTGACCTGGACCCTGGTCCCTGTTAACCTTCTCTTTTAAATATATCCCTGCTCAGGATATATCCCTGCTCTCCTGGAGAGGCTTTCCTGACTCTCTGTACATTGCTTTTTTCACTCAGCTTCTATTTATACCACCCTCAGCTTAAAGGTGACCCCTTGGTCTCTCCTCTGAGCTAAAATAAAAATTGAATCGTTTTTCCAAGCCCTGGGTAAACACGGCCTGATCTGTATGGCCAGGAAAGAGTTGGCCTGGGCTCTCCAGTGTGGCTGGGGCATTCAGGGGATGCTTATTCCAGCCAGCAAATCCAAACCAGCAGCAAGGCAAGAACTGTAACTTGTGCTGGAGGAGGCTGGAGTGCTGTGAAAGAGGAATTTGGGATGTGGAAATCATTGGGGGTGAGTTTTGTTTGGTGGTGTATGGCTGGATTGCATCTCCCAGGCCCTGCTGAGATCCCAGCCTGTCCCAAGTGCTGGGGTGCAAAAGGAGCCAAGGAAAAGCTCTTTCCCAGATAATTTGAAGTCAGGGGTTGGATTTGGTCCCATCCCTGCTTATGAATGTGTGTGATGCAGTTCAAGCAAACCTTGGTGCTTGAGTGCAACTCTTGTCAACCTTTGGCCTCCTGAGGCCTCGGGAGGGGCAGATTTGCTGTTCAGGAAACTCAGATTGTGCAGGAAGTTTTCCAGCAAGGAAAGGGGGTGATCAAAGACATCTGAACAGGTGTTTTCTCTCCCATGGCCAGTCTTTTATCCTCCTGCCTCTCTTCAGTGCCAGCCTCATGGAAAAGGTTCCTTAGAGAGCAGCTCAGCTCCAAAGCCACTTCCCAAAACCCAGTGCCAGGGTAAGGAATCAGTGGGTGCTGCTGGTGCCCTCAGCCCTCAGGATGACGTCTGCCTGTCCCCATGGCCAGGAAAAGGGGACAAAATACCCCAGCAGAGCCACATGGTGTGGGATGGAGCAGCCAGGACACCCCAAATCTCCTGCAGCTTCTCCGGTTTCCAGCAGGAAGGAGCTGAAAACACAAACTCTGCGTAAGAAGCAAAGGGCCCCCGTGAAAAATTCACAGCTCTCTGTGCCAGAAGGGATATCTGGCCTTGAACTCTTGGAAAATTAAAGCAATTCCCTTTTTTCCACAGAGCAAAGCCACGTGTGTGGATGACTGATGGCTGTGATAGGGAGTGAGTCAGGCTTCCCTCCAGCACGAGGACTCCTTGGGTTTGGGATAAGCTCTGGGGGAATGGGGAGCCTTGGGCAAGGCTGGTTTGGGGCTTGTGACCTTGTGCTGTTTCACTGCATCCCCTAGGATGTACCTGGAAGCTCCTCCAAGCCCTGAAGGCTGCCCAGAGTGAGATTTTGGCTTTGCTGATCCCCATCCTGCTGCTTTCTGCCAAGGAAGGCTTTCCTGCCAGGGAAAGGCTGGCACAGCAGCTTAGCAAAGCCCCATCCCAAAATCCAGCTTGGCCTGGCCATTCTCCTCCTGGTGCCTGCACCTCTTGGGCAGCAGCTCCTCCAGGACATCAGGTGGAAGATGTGATCCTGTTTTAACACAGGAGGGTGGATTTGGGTAAATAGCTCAGCTTGGAAGCTGTGTGCAACAGGGAACATCATCCTCACCTTCCCCACTGAAATTCAAGATACAGGGGGACAGGGAGAGTTTTTAAAAGCTCTTTTAAGCAGCTGGAGAGTGGAAGCAAAGTGGATTTTGCCCTGGGTGGATGGAAGGTCTGTTTTCCTGTGTTATTTGAGCAATTTTTGTCTTTTCCTGCCTGAGCTCTAAATTGATCAAGTTTGCAGGATGGCTTTGATGCCATGAATTGTCACCCATGAAAACAAGAAAGCATGGAAAGGAAAAGTGGGTATTGTGACCTGGATTGAATAATCCATTTCTAACCCTCCTTCAGCCCTGTGGGATGAGGACTTAACTTGCAAATGATACTGAGATTTTTATGCCCTGCATTTTGAAAATGTGTTATTTCTGTCGGAGCTAAAATGAGCATTTTTCTTCTTATTTACTATCCCTCTGTGCTGTGCCATGTGGCTAAAACTGTATTAATAGCCTCAGTTTGTGCAGGATGAAGATAATCAGGGCACCACAACCACCAGCTCAGGGCCTTCATCCCCAAACCAAACCCATAATACAGCTCTTCTGCCACATGTGTTATTATTTGAGCTGGAATTCAAATTATCATTCCACATTCCTGACATCAAATTTGTTTTTCATCAATATGAGCTGAAATGATGGGTATGAAGTGGTGACAGTTTGAGGGACGCTCCAGCACAGGGTGATCTTGTCAACCCCAGTGAGTTTTTTACCTCTCCCTTTTCCTCTGAGGTGTGCAAGGAAAATCCCACCCAGCTCTCAGATTCCAAAGTGCTCCGAGAACACTGAGTATTATTTGCTTTCTGCTTTAAGAAACATCATAAAAGGAGCTGATGTATGACCAAAACCCCTCTGAACCCCCAAATATATGATATAAAAGCAAAGGGGACGATGAGGATTCAACTTAATTCTGTATTAATGGCTCGCTCTGGTTTTGCTGGTCTTGCTCCAAGTGTGACAATCCCTCTTTGTGGGTATTAAGGACATCTGCAATATGTGGAGATGTCCTGGAGTAGGGAAAAAGGCTGGAAAGCTCAGACCCCACAGAGGGCAGTGAGTTCTTTGCAGATTTGATGTTGTGCTCTCTGCTCTGCAAAAAACAGTGATGTTCCTTCCCTGAAGCTTTTGTGTGAGAGCTGAAGCTGAGCTGAGTGCCTGGGAAATGGGGGCAAATTGCACTTTGCAGGGGTTTTAAGCATTAAATCTAAAAAGGAATAATGGCAAGGTCTGGATGGGCTGTGATGGTTCCACGACTGGGAACTCGCTGTTTTTTTGTGTGAAATGGGACCTGAGCCCTGCCTGATCCAAGCCCTGTGGGATGCAAGGAGGCCCCTGGATCCTTGTCCCTCCCAGCCTGAGGAATGTGCTCCCAGCATCCCAATTTCCACATGAAATTGGAAATGTGACCAGTTAATCACACTCTGATTATAAAATCCTTTCGGTTGGAAAAGTCTGAAGCTCATCAAGTCCAACCCTTAACAAGCCCAGCATGGCCAAGGTGACTTTTATCAAACTTTTCATCATTTTGGGTTGCTTAAGCCCAAAATCTCACTGCCAGCTGGCAGAATTGCCAGGCCCCTTTTTTTCTCAGCTCCCATAATACCAGGACGACCTTTCCCAACCATCTGCAAAGCCCTGGAAATGCCACAGGGTGGATTTTTATCGGCTTGGAGATGGATTTTTGCAGTGCCTCCCAAATGTCAGGTGCGAGGGATGTGCTCAGCTGCCCATCTTTCTTCCCCCAGAGCATCTTGGTGACAGCAGTTGTAGGTGATGGGTATCATCACATGGGTTGGATGATGAAATGATTAAAAAGAGGATTTAAAAAAAGTGGAAAAGATATTTCAGTTACCTGTGGGTGAGGCTGTAGTTCCCCAGTTTAACTTTGAGTCTTTCCTCAGGACCTTTTCACTTTTCCATCTCCGAGTGTCCCCAAGGGAAGTGACAGATGAAGAACCAGCCACCTCATTAAACAGTACCAACACATTTTATTGATGTTTTCTGCTGGTAATTGGCGCTTGAGTTCAGCTCATTTAGGTTTTAATCAGAACATCATTTCCCTCCGAGGAAGGGAGGGGATTGAGTCCCTGCCCCTGGCAGGAGGGTGATTTATTTACGTGGTGGGGAGCTGTCCTGGGGGGTGGCTGGAGGGGAGAGCTGGCACTTGGAGGGGGGTTTTGAGATCTATTTCTAGCCCAGCTCACAGCTGTGGGAACACCGAGCAGGAAAATGTTCTGCTGGCAGTGTGGATTGGCAGAAATAAGCAGCTTAATAAGGAAACTTTGAGGGGTTTCATGGTGTCCTCTCTGTTGCTAAACCTCTGCTGGTGGGTGAGGAATTGATTGTGGCCACATCTGAACTGGTTCAGGCAGCAAAGGCTGCTCAGTATCTGCCCAGGGGGGGTGAGAGAAGCTTTAATAAATATTATGACCCAATCTGAGCACTTTTGGGGCTACAGTCAACTCGTTTTTCAACCCTGACCACTGAAAGCTGGCAGTGCTCAGGGTACATTTTGATTCTGCTGCTCTCCTGCAGCATTTGGGGAAGGGATGGAGCTGGTGCCATGTTCCAGAGGCTCTGCCCCAAATCCTGCCTTTGCCCCATGCCATGGGCTTGAAGAAAAATCCAAAACCCCCCCAAATTTCAGCTTCTTTGCTGGGTCAGGCTTTGCAGGAGGGTTCCTGGTGCTGCAGGATGAGCTGAAAGCAGCGAGGATAAACCACTGGGACTTCCAGCAGCCCTTTCCTGGCTGCTCCCTGCAGCCCTGAGTGAGGAATGAAGAGCACTGTCAGCATTTCCCAGCCGGGAGAAGCAAAGCCTGGATTTGGGAAAGGCTGTGCACAACGCTGCACTCCAACCACCTCTGGAGCTTGGAAGCACTCCCATTTTTAGGGCTAATCCTGGAATTGGAAGAGTTCCTGGCATTTACCCTGTCTGCAGCATCACAGCTGCCTTGCCAGGTTATTTCTTGGAGCAAGGAAAAGTTTGTCCCTTTGCTGCTGAGCTCCAAGCTTTCCTTGGCTGCTCCCAGCACAGTCACCTTGCTGGGACAGCTCTGCAGCCCTTGGTTTGGCTGTGCCACAGGTCTGAGGTGCTTTCACCCAGATTTGGGGTGGCTCGGGACCCTGTGGGGCGCTGATGAAGCCAGAGGAACCCCTCTGGTTCACCCCACGGGTGCCCTCCTTTCCCTGGGGATCACCAGGGGAGTGCTCCTTCCAGAGGAAGGAAGGATTTGAAGAAAAATAAGAAATAAATAAAAGCCAAGAGCTGAGTTTTTGTAAATAGGGAAGGTGCCAGGAGGTTTTCCAGCGATTGCTCTTCCTCGGTGGCAGGGACTGTGATTCCTGGCCAAAGCCCAGCAAGTGATTATCTCGAGTTTGGGGTATTTGGGGATTTGGGTAAGAGCTTTATCCCACCCTTCCCATCTTCAAAGAGTTTTGCAGTCATTGGGTAATTTGCTAAATCCTGCTGCTTTCTCTGTCACTTTCCTTTTTCTCCTTGCCATCCCTCTTTCCAGGAAATCCCCAGCACTGCTCCGGGGTCTGCATCCCTAGTTTCCCATCTGCTTGGAGCACTTGGAAGTGACCCCACTCCCTCCAGCCTCATCTCATCCCGGAGCTGCTGCTGGGAGAGCTTGGATACACTCGACTGCTGCTTCCTTAGCTCTTTTTTCCTTAAAAAAATCAGGAAAATCCCCAGTTCTGCTGTGCCTGCGAGGGCCCCACGGTGGTTAACGAGCTGGAGATGAGCGCTGTGCCCTTTCCCTGGGATTCACATTTGCAGGGAACAACAGGGACTGGATGTGAGGGGGTTCTGCCACCCCTCCCCAGGCTCCCAGGGCTGAGAACACCCAGGGAATGATAAAAATATCCCAGGGATGCTCCAGCAGCGATGAGGGACTGGACTGGCCTGTGCTTCCCGTGGGATCCGATGTGCTGCGGCTGATCCAGGCTGGGAAAGTCTCTCCATGATGTCCCAAATGTGGGACATAAATAACCCAATAATCCACATCTGGTTTCACCCTGGGAGCAGAGAGGGGACAGAGGAGGGTGAGTGGTGCCTGCATTCAGCAGCAGAGGCAGGTGCTGGGCTCACACCTGCGCTTCCAAGGGGGATTTTCCTGGAGAAATGTCAGTTTTCCTCTGAAATTCATCCTCCCTGTGCCATCCATCGAGTGGCTTTGAGCACTCTGATTCCAGCAGCAGCACCTCGGGGGTTTTTCTCTTGGCTGTAATGATTAACCTGTTGTTTGCTGAGATGTTTCCAGAGCGATGAGGGGCCCTCCTGGATTTTTAGCTGCTCCCTTTGTTTTCTGGCAGCTCTATCAGCAGGATACCGATGGATTTGGCATTAAAATGCTGCTCCAGTGACCTTTCCAGTGGCATCTGAGTGGCCTTCCCATAATGGCTTTGGTTGTAGCACTCAGGTGGCTCCAATTTCTCAGGAGTGGGGATGCTCCAAGGCCTCCTCCCCACATCTCAGTCAGGATTTTGAGGCCTCACAGCGCCAGGAAATGCAGCACACACCTCCCTGCCATTCCCCACACTGTTCCCATTCCTCCTTTTCCGTGGAAGCTGAGCTGGGTACCCTTCAACAGCTCTTAGGGAAGATTTTTTTTTTTTTTTTTTTTTTTTCAATTTCCCTTTATCTTCCACGTTCCCCTCTGGGCTGTCCATCACCTCGGATTTTATTGCCTGCTCTAATTGCTTCTCTGAAGTCCAAGTGCAATATTACTCCGGGATCTGTTGGAATAACTTCCTGAGCTGCTGCAATCCCGTTCATCTCCTATTTCTGCCTCTCTTGATAAGCCCTATTGTACATTGCTTTTCATTTTGGTGTGTCAACACCAAGGTTGAGGCTCTGCACTTTGGCCTTTCAGCAAAGCAGGTTGGGGAGTGCTGCCTGCAGCGGGAAAAATGTGCAAAAATTGGGTTTTATTCCATTCCTTTGTTTCTACAGATTTTGCCTTTCAGTGTTCTGCCACTGCTGCAGCTCCATCAGCTCCTAATTTGGGCTAATTCAGGGTTTAATTGTCTTTGGTGCTTTGTGGTTGTCCTAAGTGAGCACTCAGCGCTGGTGGGATGCCCATGGGTTTGTGGGGTCAGAGCTGGACCGGTCTGGCTGGAATTTTTAAGAGTTGAAGAGCAACAAATCCTTTCCTGAGGGCAAAAAAATGACCCTGGCTGGTGCCCAGTCCATCTTGGGGAGGTGACCACCCACTCCCATCTCTGCAGCCAGGGTGAGCTGTGACAATCCCACTCATTTGGGGTTTCCAGCTTTGGTAGATTTGCCTGGAATCAGAGGATTTGGGGTTATTTTGAATCAGGAAGTTAAAACATGCTCAGTGTTGGGTTAATTGGATGAAAGCCAAGGACCAAGGAGTTAATGGGACCTTCTGGAGATGGGCCAGGCAGGTCCCCTCAACCAGGTCCTCCCTGGTTGTCCCTGCAGGCCCCTCCTGCCCACAAGTGGAGCCCACTCCCATTTTGCACCAGTTGCTGCCTTTCCCCCTCATTGAGTTTTATGCTGCTGTCAAGCAGGACTCCACAAAATGTTCATTTTCCCCTGGCATGGAGCCCCTGCCATCTGCTCCAGGCCACCTTCAGCTGCCAGCGTGTCAGGCTGCTCCAAAAAGGTGGTGAAGGGCCAGAAGTGCTGCTCAAGGTCTGTATTCTCACCCTGGTTTGCAGCTAATTACAGCCACAACCTTTAATTATTCTTAGGCAAAAGCATTTTCGGTCTGGGGGCACTGACCTGATCTCTGTCAGTGTGGGCACAGGGTTTGGAATCTGGAATTCCACGGGATGGTTTTGTAGCTGGCTTTGGGGTTTGCCAGCTGATGGGGTGAGTTTTCTGATCAGCACCTCCCAAATGCTCCTTCCTGTGCTAAAAGGTTGCTGCTGGATGGGAAATTTTGTGGGATTTCTAATAAGGTATTATCAAACTCTGATTTTTCCTTGGTAGAAGATTGGTTTAAAAAGCCTTAAAAAAAACCCCTTTTTCTTTAGCTTTTATTTATGTTACTTCAGACTTTTACCTCTTTTTCCTCTTCTACCTTCTTGAAGAAGGAATTTTTGGTGGTAAAACCTCTATCCAAGCAACACAGAAGGAAAAGAGTGAGGTTTCCACTATGAACAACATTCCCTATCCAAACATCTGGAGCTGTTTGCTGGCTTTGCATTGTTTCTGTGCAGCTTTTCTGTCTTTTATTTTTGTTTCTGTGCATCTTTTCACATTCTCTCAGCAGGACGTCCCACAAACCACTAGCATTTCCTAATATTTGGGGTAGTTTGATAGGAAAACCCCCCTGCATTCAGGGATGTAGGACCTGATTTGATGCTGGGCTCTGACTGTGTGGAAGCCCTGTGGATCCACAGAGATCATTGCAAAATACAACAAAAAACCCCCCTCATTCTTATTAAAAGGGTTTTCATTAACGTGGTTCCATTCCTCCTCTAATTTGAATTAAACCAGACAGGATTTATTTTCAAAAGGATTTCTGCTCTGTGCTACGGGGTGGTCAAATTGATCAGCCTAAAGCCACGTTGGCACTTGATTTGGGATTTATTTTTGGGATCTGTTGCTCCACTGTGCCAACATCTGCTTCCCTTTGGGCATCACCCCACCTCCTCTCTTCCCAGTGGAGCCTGAAAGGAGGGAAGGGGAATTGCAACACCCTCGTGGGGATATTTTAAGGACGCCTCCCTGGAGAGCTCTTCCAGGGGCATTTTTCATGCCTTGCCCAAGGAACTCAGCCATGCAGGAGGAGGGATTTGGGATTTGGGGCGCACACCTGGCTGCGGCTGCAGGTAGGAAGAGTCACCAATCCCTGCATTCACCTCCTGGCTGATGGGATGTTTTGACCTTTGGGGAATGGTGGATTGAAATCTTTTCCTACCCCCTGATCTCCCAGGATTTGCTGGAGAAAACTCCATTGGGGCTTCCAAAGGCAAATCTGGGACTGGCTGCAGCACAGATGTCTGCAAGCAACAATAGGCTGAGCTGAGCCCCACGCTGTGAAAGCAAAGGGGGGAGGGAGGAAGAAGAAGAAAGGGAAGGGAAAAAGCAAAGCAGAAAATCATTAGAGATGACTTCAGCCTCTCGTGGCAACATCAAAAGGGAAGAGTCGTAAATTCGGATCCCATTAAACACCGGGGGGAGCAGGAAAAGCTGTTTTGGGGCCACAGCTGCAGGTCTGGGGTGGGCAGAGCTCTGTCCTGGGTTTGTGGCGTACACTGGGGGTGGCTGACATGGCTTTGACTCCCTGATTCCCTGAGATCAGGGGATCCCAGGAGTGTTTGGAGTCTCCATTGCCACTTTAAGGATCTCACAGGGTGTGAATCCCTCTCACATGGGTTCATTTTCACGTTTCCTCTCCGTTTTGCTGTCATCCTTTCCAAAGCCCAAGGTCTGTCCCTACCCCAGCACGAGTCCCTGGGGATTTGCTCTCTTTGCCTCCCACTAATTTGGGATAACTGATTGGATACACATTAAAGCCATTGAGGATTTTCTCTCCTGGGGCTTCCCAGGGCATGTCTCACTGGTTTATGCCTTTGTTTAACTGGATAATAATTCCATTTATCATTGTGAACATGGAGGGTTTTTTGTCTTTCAGCTGTTTGAGGTTTTTTGCTTAATAATGCAAACTATTATCCCATTGTCCTAGCTGATCATCCGAGACAAAAAAAAAACCCCAAGGATGAGGATTTGGAAGGAAATCTCTCATTGTCTTTATTTTTCAGGTGTGAAATAGGTCCTGTTTTAAGGTTCATTGTCTGCTGAACTGTATGGAAAGCAAAAAATCTCGGCTGAGGGGTTTTTCTGTGCAGGGAATGGTGTTCCCAGGATGAGTGTGCTTTGTGCCTGGACAGAGCTTCTCGTGCCTCACAGCTGCAAATCCTGCGGCATGCAGAAAGGGATGTTGCAAGTTTGGAAAGTCTTCTAAAAGAACCACAAAAAGGGGGGGAGAAAAAACCAACTCAATTTTTAATTTTCTCGTGTGTTAAGACTTGCAGGACAGCACTTTTTTTTTTTTAAAGATCGATTGTGAGTGACAGAAAAGTGGGAACTGTGTTACAACACCAAGAAAAATGCTGTTGCTTCCTCGCAGCCTCCAGACAATGGTTAATTGTTCTAATTTGGGTCGCTCCCCTGCTGGGCTGCGGCAGGAATTCTTCACACGGGCTCTTTAATCATTAACGTTGGCCTCTTTTCCACGGGGTTTGGCCCCGGTGCAGCCCCCCAGGGCTCTGCCCATCCCCAGGGGTTCTGCTGCCGGAGGAGAAGCGGGGGAGATGAATTTTTTAGTGAACAAATTAATTTGCTGTAACATCTTTATCACCAGGTTTTGTGTCCTGCTCTGAGCTCTCTCCTTTGGGAGAAATCGAGTTGGGGGACCCAAATCTTGCCCATGTGGTGATGCGAGGAGGGCAGGCAGTGACTCCAGGGTTATTTATGCCCGGTGGAGCCACGGCCCTGCTTATCCCGAGCTTGTTTTTCCGTGGTGAAATCGCTCCGCTTCCAGTTATCCCGACACAGAGAAACGAGGAAAACACCCAGGTGTCCTGGGGTGATGTTGTGAAGCCGCTTTAGTCCTTAACCATCCGCTCAGTGCCCAAGGACGCCGTGCCTTTAACACGGACCCGGGCGGGAGTTGAACGGTTCAGCCCAAGGGGCTCTGGGGGGATCGGGGGGGAATGCGCCGGGAGCACCCTGCTGCTTTTCTGGGTTTCCTTTGTGTCCCAGCTAGCTGGGAAAAGGTTCTGTTGGGTTTTTTTTTTTTTCTTGTTCTTTTTTCCTTTCTTTTTTCCCCTTGCCTCACTGCTTCCCTTCCCTCCTCGCCAGTCCGGGGAGCCCGCGGGGTGGCCCCAGCTGGTCCAAGCCCGGGTGTCTGTTCCCTCTCCGGGAATTTGTTGTATTTTGAGGGGTTTTTCTTAATCCTGTTCTACCCTGTTTTGTTGGTGTGTTAATAAACAGTTTGGTTTCTTTTTCCCACTTTCACTCCTCATGACCCGTTTGTCTCACTGACGGAGGAAAAGGGGAGGAACACTCATTCCAGAGTGTTTCCTCCTGAAGTTTTGTCTCAAAAACCGAGACACCAGGGATAGCTCATTTGGGGTTAAAGGTGTTGTGCGCATGCTGGGTGATGCCTCACCTACGGGATCAGGGCTCCCTGCAGCTGTGGCAGGACACAGATCCCGACTCCCAGCCTCTTCCTGCTCCCATTTCTCCCTGGGGTTTGACCAATTCCCATTCCTTCATCCAGAGCAGCAGGATCCTGGTGGTCCCCAGCACATGCCGGGGGCACCCCATCCTTTATGGGACAGACAGGGCTTGGCTGGTGCCTCTTTCCTTGTTTTCCAGCTGAACAAATCCCGATGGAGCAGGGCTGGCTGTGGATTGCACAGTGCCACGAATCCCATTCCCAGCTGAAATCTGTTAAAGGATTAAATCCCGTCAATCTCCAGGCTCCTCCCAGCAGCCCTCTCCTTCTCCAGAGGGCTGGAGCAGAGCAGGAACGATGGGGAAGGAGGCCCTTTTCAGGGAAATCCTCTGCTCCCAGCTCTCCCTGCATCCCTCCTGCGCTCCACACCACGTCTGAAGGCCGGGAATTGTGCTGGGGCTCTGCCAGCTTGGAGAGGACACGATCCTGTGGAAGCCAAGGCATTGCCCAAAACCTGCTCCCAAAAACTGCTCCCCTGAGCTGAGCCTTGCAGCAGCTGGGCTTTGCATGCTCCCTGAGTCATCCTGGAATTGCTCTGCAGGGCACAACTTCTCCTCAGAGCTTTCCAGCCAGCATGGATGGAAGGGGAAGAGGGAGCTGTGCAGCATTCCTGCTCCTTCCAGGAGCTGATTCAGGTGCTGCCCACAGCAGTTTCGCAGTGTGTGACCCAGGATTCTGTCCCAGATGCAAGATCACGGCACTGGGAGCAAATTCATGGATATTTCCAGCTGTGTGGCTGATGGATCTCTAGGAGCTCA
Source organism: Corvus kubaryi (assembly GCF_017639235.1). NCBI lineage: Eukaryota > Metazoa > Chordata > Aves > Passeriformes > Corvidae > Corvus > Corvus kubaryi. The sequence goes on from NW_024581088.1 coordinate 6,000,527, forward strand.
GCATTTGTCAGCTGGTTGGGAGCACAGTGCTCAAGAAAAGGGCACATCCCAGCCTTTTTCCTGTCAGCAGCATCAGCTGGGAAAGCCGAGCTCTGTGTGTGGTCTGTCCCATCTCCCCAGCCCTGGGATGGATGCAGTTTTCCTCCCAGAGTCTGGGAACCAGATAACAAATGCACATTCCCACTCCCTGTGTGATCGAGGGGCCACATCTTCTGTGCTGCCTTTCCTGTGTGTTATTTCAGGAGCATGTGCTGCTGGAATTGGGCTCTGGTGGGGAGAAAATGCAATTCTTGTGCTTGGTGATTGTCCTTTTCATGGAAAGGGCACTCAGGGTTTCCCAAACTGCAGTGCTGTGGGATTCAGGCTCTGCAGGTTGAGGTTTCTCTGCCCTCTGACCGCAAAAAATCAGCTTTATATCGACCTTCCATGAGTGATGTGATGCAGACTGATGGAGATGTGGCAGGAAAAACCTTTTGGCCATCGGTTTGGATGTTGTGGGATGCGGTTCATCCCTGGAAGCAGCAGGGGAGGACAGCAGGATCTGCCCAGAGGGGTTTGTGGCTTCTTTCCCATCATTCCTGAGGATGCTGATGGTGCAGAGCAGAGGGGAGAGGGCTGGATGGGGAGCAGGGATGTTATCCCAAGCCAGAGGGAGCATTCCACAGGAACAGTGCTTGGCATCATCCCTCCTCCAGGCTAATCCACTCATCCTGGGGCTCTCCCCGTTCCCCAGCGAGGATCAAACCTTGCCAACACGAGCTGGGCTGGTTTTTAAGCCGATTTTTAAGCTGATTTTCAAGCTGATTCCCTTTCTGAACGAGCTCTTGGGCTCAGTCCCACCAGGGTGTGCGTCAGCTCCAATTATTGCCTGATAGACTTGGATGAGGAACAGGGAAAGCTTTTGTTTGGGCTGTGAGAGGAGTCCTTGGCATGGCACCAGCAAAGTCCCTCCTCTTGCACACGAGTTTTGGGGCTGCTCTGGGGAGGAATTGCAGAGGTTTGGGTAAAACCCTCAAAAATGGGGGTTCTTGAAGCACAGAGTTTGTGTCTCACCCATGGGAATGAGACGTGCAAAAGGAAGGAGCCCATCCTATGCCTTAGGAGGGCTCTGAAATGGGAATTTTATTTATCCCAGTGCTAAACTGGGGGTTTTATCTACAGAGCTGATGTGTGCAGGAATCACTTGCTCTAAATCATCTTTGAAACCCCCCAAAAATCAAAGTATCCCAGGACCTGCAGGGCTCGGGAGTTGAGCTGGTGTGGAAAAAGGGCTGAAAGAGTCAGGATGGGCATGGAAGGAGGAGCTGGATGTGGAGAGAGGATTAAAATATTCCTTGTCCTGCTCCTGCCTCTTTCCTCGGAGCCCTCAGCGTGCTCTGTCAGCAGGGCTGGGCCGGGTTCTGCTGAGCTGAGCTCCTTTAGGCTGAATTACCCAGGAATTGGTTTGATGGGAGGTTCAGGCTTGAGCTTCCCTCAGCCATCTGGAGCTCTGGGAACTGCTTGAGGATAAAAACCTCCTATTGGAGAGGCAAGATGACCATGGCACATCTGAACCAGCAAAACTTCGGGTGGTTTTTTTTTACTTTCTCAGCTTCTCCTCCACGTTCCTCTTGTGAATCATTTCACTTCCCCAACAGTTTAGCTGGAATAACACTGGAGACAGCTTTCATTGTCTCTTCCAGGGTTATATTACAGGCAATTTGCAGCACAAAATGCCGGCCCTGTGCCCTTCCCCCTCACGATTTTAGCACATTGTTTCCTTTTCAACACCGCTTTTTCCAGGGAGCCCTCAGAGCTGGAAACCCCCACTCATCACCGAGGGTGGATTCTGCTCTTTCAGGGACTGCTTAAAAATAAAAAAAAGCGGATGAAATGAAAGCTGCTGGCACCTGGCAGCTTGCTGTGGGTAAAAAAAAATATATAGGGAGGTGTTAAAATCCGTGGTGTTTTCTTCTCACCTTGGGGCTGGTGCTTCCACAGCCAGGAAGGTGTTGTTGGCAGTGCTGCCTTCCCAAAATGTTCTGAGGCTCTAATTAAGGAATTGCCTGAGTTTCCAGGCCTTCCAGTGGGAAATATGAAATAAAACCTTGTCTTTCTTAATTTTCTCAGTGTTAATTCCGCAGGCTGAGCCTTCCAGTGTTCATCCACCCCCAGGGCCGGGGCTGGTTTCTTGCCTCAGGGCCTCCAGTGGGAGATGAGCTGTGGGAATGAAATTTGTGGGATTAAAACCCTGATTTTGAGTTCAGCATGATGGTGAATGAGGTGTTGAAAAGTAAGGGTTTAAATGTGTTTAAAAGTAAGGGTTTTATCTGTGGTATAAACCCAGATTTCCTGGGAATCAAAGGCTCAGGTGGGAAATGGCTCCTGGCTCACGCTGTTCCCAGGGTTTTCCATACCCAGGGTTTTCCATACCCCGTGTCCTGCTGGGATCCCTGGATCTGGGGTTTCTACCTGAAATCCCCTGGCACTGCCTGCCTTCAGTGCAGATGGAGCTGGGCAAGCATCACCCTGCAAGTATCAGGGGAAAATCAGCTGGAAAATCAGCTTGTGATTAATGAGGTACCTGGATATGTCTGGGAATAAACCCCTCCAATTTATGTCAAGGCTTTGTTCTTAGAGTGCAGTCAAATCCCACAAATCCTGAGGTGATATTTCTGCTCCAGCCATCTGCAGAGATGTCCTGGTTCTGTGGTTGTTGTGGGGTTTTTTTTTACCCTGCTGTAATTGTTTCCCTGTATACCCCCAAGTGATTTGTCAAAATCCCAGTTGCTCCCTGGTAATTCAATATTTATGATGTCTTTATAGGGGCGGTCCCGCTCCACTGACTCGGAGGTGAGGGGGGGAGAAAATTGCATAAATTGCATAAATGAGGCTGCAAAACCTGAGCTCTCAGGGAGGATGTGAAGGCAGCAATAATTGGCTGTCCAGGCAGAGGAGATGCAGCATTCCTTCCTCAGCATTCCTGCCTGGATTTTCCCAGAAAATCCTTGTGGATGAACAGCCCAGGGTGACTGTTTATTGTAGGGTTTCCTATTTAATTCCTGTGTCTTCCCTAATGATGCAGCAGTTTGATAAAACCAGGCAGGCAGCACAAATTGTCACATCTTGGATCTTTTTTTTGTCAGCATTGATCTTTCAGTCAGGTTCATCTCTGCCTGTGACCTTTCAGAGAGCAGGAGAAGCACAGCAGGATGGGTGGTTTGAATTATTGGATGTCATATTATGTGTATGAAAATCCTGAAATGAAACATGATTGAACGGTCTGGATACTGAGGATTATGTTTCATTTTATTTTGATTTTAAAATAATTAAATTAAACTTATACATTCTTAAAAAATAGATATATCATAATATATAAAATTAGAAATTAAATATAAAATATTTCTGGTTTAGGACCCAAACTCCCTACACCCAAATCCTTAGAAACTTGCAGAGTTCAAGTTTTCCAAGCCAGTATCCCTTGGGCTGGAAATTTGAGTCAAAATTGAGCAGACAGTTTTTCTTCAAGCTTTTATTTTTCCTAACAATTAAATATTGTGAGATTTTCTCTTCCCAAGACTCCACCAGCTCACTATACCTCTGGGAAGCAGTTTTTGGTGGTAGTGGGTGGGTATTTAATCAAATTTAATCAATCTCTGTCGAATTTTAGTGCTGGAAGCTGTTTCATGGTGTCAAATGATAATGGAGGAGTAAAAAAAATAAAAATTAAAAAAAAAATCATATACCTGCAGTATCTGAGCAATCAGAAGGGTTTTTTTTCCCCTTCCTAGACAGTTTTGAGGGTGCTCCTTTCAGGCTTCCCAGCTCCCAGCTGGAGCCACTCCATGGTTGGAGCATCTCCTGGGTGTGGTGGCAATGCTGCAGAGCCCTCACCCGGTGTCCATTCCATGTTTTTTCAGGAAGGGGACTCCCTGGGAGCCATGGAGAAGCTCTGCAGGCAGCTCACCTACCACCTGAGCCCCCACTCGCAGTGGAGACGCCAGGGCATCATGAAGAGGAAGCCGCAGTCCTGGTGAGTCCCCGCTCAGTCACTGTCCCCAAGCTGCCCTTGCCACCTCTCAGGGGCAACAAGGGCTGGGGACAGTGGGAAGAGGGGTTTTCCATGATGGTTTTGGCAAATGTGGGAGCTGCCTGCTGCTCCCTGCATGACAGGAGGAACAAATCCAGTGGGATGAAGGGAAGTGCTCAAAGCCGGGAGGGAGCTGGAGTGTCACAACCTCTCAGCTTGGCATGACCTCCAAAATCCTCCTTCCTCTCCAATCTCACCAGCATTTTCCCCACTTCTGGTTCCTTCATGCCCCTCCAGAGGTGTTTTCCTCTATTCCCATCTTCTTTTCCCTGTTGCAGAGGAGAGCAGCACTTCAGTGCCCGGGGAGGAGGAATGGTCTGGAAAACCTTGAGCCATCCATCCTCCAAACATCCCTTGTCTCCCAAACTGCTCCAAGAGCTCCTAATTAGCTGGTAATTAATGTCCAGGCACGTGTCACCAGGCATACCGTGGCTTGCAGTTTGCACAGAAGGAATTTTGTTGTTAAAAACAGGGGGAAAAGAACCCCAAATCCCCTCCTCATCCAGCTCCTCAGCAAAGCATTCCCAGCTGGTGTCATCCTGGATCCACAGAGCTGAGAAACCTGTGGATGAGGCTGATGGGAATGGAAAGGACTGCTTGTTTTCCTGATGTTAGGCATTATATATTTATTATTTTTGCTTAAGGAAGTGAGAAATAAAAAGGGAGCTGCAGTCTGGGAGAGTCAGGATTTGGATCCAGATGCTGGCTCGTGGTCCCAGGAGAGTTTTGGTTGTAATGGAGTTGTAGTGGGAATTAATCCATTGAAAAAAAACTGGAATAGAGAAGGAGAGGGGAGGAACATGGTCACAGGAGGGGAAAAGACACAAGGAAATAAAGGATTGCGTGGCCAAATAGGATTAGGAGCATATTTTCCAGGGCTCTGGCTCAGCATCCTTACAAAGTGCTGTCCTGAGAGACCAAAACATGGAGAAATGTATTTCATTATCAATGATAACCACATTTTGGGTGGTTTTTAAGGTGGATTATGGCTAAAATTTGCAGTTTCCAATAGAGCAGCAGAAACTGGGGGAGTGTTGGAGCTCCCGGGCTGTGTCCCAGGGCACACGGAGCTGGTAATGACCCAGCAGCTCATTACCCTCCAGGGGTTTCCTCTTAACTAGAACAGGAAATGCTCATCCCTTATCACCCCATCAGGGCATTGTTAAAGTCACACTGCTGCTGCATCGGGGAGCTCTCTTCAGCCCCGAAAACCGCACGAAATCCTTGAAAATGGAAAAAATTCCGTGCCCTGCTTCGTGCCCCTCTGTCTTTAGTTACCAATCGCTGTCCTTAATCCCCGGCGTGGGATGAGCAGCGGTGTGAGCACAGCCTCATGCCCGAGATTTGCAAGGCTTTATCTGCAGCCTTTCCTTGGAGCAGCCGGGAAATAGCTGAGGTTTTCCAAGGCTTTAAGAGCAGGGATGAGGTTTCGGGATGAGGTTTCGGCTGTCAACGAGCCCTGACCACATGGAAGTGACCTCAGGGCTGCCAACGTGGGATGCTGGCTGCTGGTTCTGCCCCAGCCAGGCTTTGGAGGGTGGGATTTTCCTGGATTTCTGGTTTGGATGCTCTTTTAGGAGGTGGCCGTGAGCTGAACCCTTTGCTGGAAGTTGAAGTCAGCCTTTTGCTAAGGTCTAAATGCCTCAATACAGGGATTTTATAGTTGGGGTTTTCAAGTGCCCTGTGCTGCTCCCAAGGGAATCATGAGCTCCCATTCCCATGTGTTGGCATTGCCCTGACTCGGCCCTGCTGCCAGATGTTGCAGGAACTCCCCAATATTGGGGATCCACCCTTTTTTGTGTATCTCCTCCAGGGAAAATCGCTTCCCTTCATCCCACACCCACCATATCCATTGCAGGGGATAATGGGAAGCAGAGCAGCAGCAGGAGGAGGAGGAGGATGGGGACAGAGGACGGAGCTGATTTTTTGGCTGGACAATCCCAATCCCATCTCCTCCCAGGAATCCCGTCCAGCCTGGGTGTGCTAAATCCAGGCAGACACTCCTAGGGCTCTGCTCTGCTGCCTGGCATCAGAGCCCCCAAACCTCTGCCAAATGACCTTATTTTTTTGGCACATTATAAATCTGTCTGGCTCTCCCTCACTGTCTCCGCGCCTCCCTCGGAATACATTAAACATCCAGGGATGAAAATCAGGGAAAGCCAGCAGCAGCAGGATGAAGCCAGCCTGCTAAAGTCATTTCCCTGCGCCTGGCTCTGCCTAGGGACACGATTCCAGGGTGGAATTAGCTCCTGGAATCTCTCCGCTCCTGGAATCTCCCTGCTCCTGCTGCCGTCAGCTTCACAAGAACGAAGCCGGGAATCAAAGCTCCCGGAATTGCTGAGAGCACGGGCTGGGAGGGAGGAGGTGTTTCCCTGGGGAAACGCCCTCCGTGGCTTTCCCACCCTGCGGGGATATTCCTTTCCCGGCTGCGGTAGGAATGAGCCAGGAATGCAGCAGGGAGGATGGAGCAGCGGGCACCAGCTGAAGGAATATCAAATATTCACGTTGTAATTCCAAATTTACATCAGATAAGCCCCTTTTTTTTCTTTTTTGCACACAATTCCTGGCCGTGCCCCTGCACGAAGCGGGGAAGGATTTAAGGTGAAGCAGCTCAGTTTAAATGGAATTAAATGGGGTCAATCTGGACTAAATTCGTGGATTTTTGAACTCTGTTGCTGCTGTGCAATAAGCAGAGAAACCCCCAAATGTCCACACCAGGGTGAGCCAACGTGGCACTTTCTAACCCCATTTTTTGTTTCACAGCTCCCAGCCCTCACTCATGCAAACCCCCCAGTGCTGGCACATGGAAAGATCCTTTTCCCACTTCTCATGGGTTTCCCAGGTGGTTTTCCTTAGCTCCAGCCCACTCTCTTTTCTTTGCCACTTGTCCTCTCTGCTGGTGACACCTGGGACTCAGCCTGAACTCCCTGTGGCTCTCTCAACACTCTCTGATGTGAAATCATTAGAAATCACCTCAAAAATAGCAGGAAAATTAATAATTTGGGACAGCTTCCGGAAATGTTGAGGCTCCATGAGGCTGTGGCAGATTTAACCCCTGGTTGGGGTTAACCCCAGATTTAACTCTGGTGGATTTAACCCTGGCAGGTTTAACCCTGGGGTTTAACCCCAGATTTAACCTGAGGGTTGGATGTTCTCCATGGCATTTGGCATCCAGGTACAAAGACCTGTTAGAACAGAAGTTGTTTGGATTTAGTGATGAATTTAGAGGCAGAACCGCCTCGTTTTGATCGCAGGAATGATCTTTTACCATCCCACTCCTGATTTCATCGGGGGCACAAAATATTGAAGGAATGCTGGGTGCTGGGTTTTCACGTTGGCAGTGCCTGCTTGCATTGCTTTACAAAGGAAAAAATCTTTTTTTAAAAGAGTTTTCATGGTGGGAGAAGCCCTTTGGAAAACAGAAAGGGAATGTTTGTGGCTAGGGATCCTCCTCTGCTGTGGTAGCTGGTGGGCGAGCAAGAGGAGAAGTCGGAGCTCCTGCAACAAATGGTTCCTTCAGAGCATCCAGCACAAATCCAGGCGGTGGGAGGAGGCTGGAGCAGGGTCTCCTGGTCATTAAAATCCCAGTTCTGTGTGTGCTGGGAGCTGCTGCAGGAGAGCAGGGAATGTGGGAGCTGGAGCCTTTGGGATGAGTGTGTGGGTGATCCCTTCTCCCTGTGTCCATGGAATGTCATTGTCCCCACGTTCCATGGAGCAGAGGGGACAGAGGATGCTACAAATGCTGCAGAACTCAGGCTGGCTGCTGTGATTTGGGGTGCTGGTGCAGCTTTCCACCTTTTGCAATGGAAAACGGGCGATTCCCAAACTTCCCTGCTCTTTCCAGCGTGGCCTGAAACTCTGGGCATGGAGAAGAGCAAAGCTCTGGCTCCTGGTGGTTTTTCAGGTTGGGAAGCGAGGTTGGGAAGCAGTGGGATGCTCAGCCCTGGCTTAGAGGTGGGTCCTGCATCCCACAGGAGGAGGTGGGTGAGGGTCAAGAGCTGCTCCTGGCCAGGATGGACCAGCTGATTTTGGCTGGGTCACATCACCACGGCTGAGGGCTGCAGCCTGTGTGGTCACTGAGCCCATAAATCCTTGTCCTCAGAAGATAAATTCCTGGTTTGGTGGCTCAATTCATTCCCAGGATGGACACTAAATTCCAGCCCCTGTCTGCCCTTGCCGGGGTGGAGCAGAGCTTTCCCCTCGGTGTTCCTGCAGCACAGAAAGATTTGTGCTTAACAGGTTATTCCTGTTAATTGCCCTGACAAGCACATGAGAGGCCACCTCTGAGCATGTCCTACCCTCCTTTTGGGATTGAGGGCTGGAAATTAGGATTTAATCTGTTTACTCTTGAAATTCAGCATTTAAATCCCAGTGATAACTGGGAATGGGGAGGGTTAACCACAGGCACTGAGTAATCCTCTCTAATAAATGACTTAATGCGATGGGAAGACCTGGAGTGACCCAGAAGGGAGCTAAGATTTTTGGGAGAGAGAGAATGGAAAACCTTTGGGAGACATCTTTGGTTTGGGCTGCTTCACACAGGGCTCAGCCAGTTTAATAAATTGGGAATATTTTCTCTGCTTTGGCAGAAACATTTGGAAATTTGTGGTGCTGAACAGCAGGAGGGGGCTGGTCCCAGCAGGGCTGTGGGGTTTGGCTCTTCCCCACACACCCCACACAGTAAATGAGGAGCTTTGATGGGGTTCAGGGCACACAAAGAGGGGGGGAAAAAGGAACTTTTTGAGGTATCAACAAGGAGAAATAGTTGGACATGGGTAATTTTATCCCAGGAATGCCCTTTTCATCACCTCTGTCCTCCTCACCTCGCTCTCCTCCATGGCCGTGGGGCACTTCCTCCATCTGCCAGTCCGGGACTCTCTGGACTTTTTATAGCTACTCAAGATGTGACTTTTCTCTTTCTCTTATGGCTGGGATGGGAACAGACCCTAATTTGCCCTGTCAGTTGTTCTCTTCCCAGTGCTCCTCCACATGATGCTGCTCCTTGGATTTATTCCCTTTGGCACGTGCCTGGCAGGGAGCACAGTGCCTGCTGTGTTTGTGCTCTGATGGTCTGTGGGACTCCCAAACTGCTCCTTTGCTTTGTGGAAAATCCATTTTCCAACATATCTGAATGGGAGCAACATTTTGGGCTGGTCTTTTGCATGCACCAAGGTGCCTGGCTGGGATTTGGGATTTTTTGTGGAACCCCAGCAGATGGGTTTGAGTGGGGTGGGCAGGTTGCTTCCCAGAAAAAAGGGAAAATCCCAACCATCTGAAGCTGGGATGCAGCTGCCTGGAGCCAGGCGTGCATCACCACACTCGCTCCTCCTTGCTGTGTAGAAATCCCAATGCATCTCTTCTCCAAAAATGCTGTTTAATGTGTAAACATCCCCTCTGGCAGCTCCAGGGGTTTGTGACCATTCAAAAACCACGGTGAAATGTTTCATCCTGGTGGGAATGGGGTGTGGTGTTGGAGGGGAGAGGGGGAACAGGCCAGCAATCAGCCAGGACAAGCTGAGTGGGAAGAAGGGAAGGATTTCATCCAGCTGGAGATGGATGCTCCTGAATGAGAGAGGAATCAAAAAAAAAAAAAAAAAAAGAAATCTCTGTCATTTTAAAGTCAATGTACAGCACTAAGAGGCTTTAGAGTTAAATAATTCTCTTTTCAGGCTCGTGGGGTATAAATCCAGGGTGTCAGGGTGCCCCTGGTTTGCAGGGAGGGAGGGATGGACCTGGCAGTACATGGGGATGTCCTGAGCTGCTCCCAGTGTGCTGATGTTACAGCAAAATAGAGGCTGGAAACAAACCCAAGGAATTCCTTTTCCACCCGGTTCTCCCTCCTGGGTGATGCTGAAGGGTCCAAAAGCAGGGAGGATTCAGGACAGGCCATGAAACAGCACAGTTCAGGCTCCAGAGGCTGGGAAGGAAAACGCTTCTTGTTGAATTTAGAGAGTCAGAGACCTTTGGCATGAGGAAAACAAGGCTAAGCTGTGAACAAATGAAATGCCTGGTGTGGAGGGAAAGGTGGAATGCTGCAAATCCAGGGGAGGAAAGATTTGTGAGGGCTGTGGTTGAGAAATAGTCCTGCAACGTGTGGCTGGTGGCAATGAAAGGAGCTGCCACTATAGTGGGATCATTAAGGTTGGAAAAACCTTCTGACATCAAGTCCACCACTAAGCCTAGTGCACATCTCCACATCTTTTAAATGCCTCCAGGTATCCTTTAAATCATTCCAGTGTCAGGAGAATTAATCCACCAACACCAGAGGTTTATGTCCAAAAAGGAGACAGAGGAGTGCTGTTACTTTATTCAAATAAAGGGAGAGGCCATGGGGTGTTTCCCCTGGGGTCTCTCAGATTTTTGGAGGGCGCAGCCTCCTTTTTATCCCAATTTCCCAGCTGCATTTCCCTCTCTTTCCCCATTGGCTGAGGTACTCCAAAGGTACAGGCTTCCCAGAACACCTAATACCTAAGGTTCCCTTCTCATGTATAACCCCCCCTTTATTGTTAGCTCTTATTGAATTTTATGGTTTTCCCATTGTTTCTTTCATCTCTCAATATCCCATTTCATTTATCAGCAGACCTACAGTCCATTTGTAGAGACAAATCCCCTTCCATTCATCAATCAGTGGAACCCTTCTCATTGTTTATCTCTCAGTGCTAATTTCATCAACCAGCAGGCCCAGAGCTTGTTTGTAAAGACAAGTCTCTCATTCCTTTCACCAGGGAGTTATTGTTGATGATATTCTGGCAAAATCTGATTTTTCCTGTGCCTGTTGGAGCAGGAACTCTGGGATCTGCCCCCTGTTTCCTGGAAAACCTGAGCAAACCACACCAAGCAGGGAGGGTGAGCAGGTGCTGAAATCTCTCCTTGCCACTGAGAGCTATTTGGCCACCGGACCAGCAGGTTTGGGGTGGAAATGAGTTCTTTTTCCAGCTGAGTTTGGCTGGAGAGGTTATCCCTGAGCATGGAGAGGCTGCAGCTCCTGGCACACCTTGCCCAGCCAGGAGCTGGCATTAACCAAGACCTACTTCTGAAGCTGAACTGTAAATAATTCATGGGCACTGAAATGCCACCCGGGTAGTGGCACAGGGCTGTCACATCGAAGGGACTCAACGTGTAAAACGAGCCCTTCCCCTGCTTCTTGTCTGGGTTTGCCCCAGAACTGAAAACAATTGACCCAAACTGCAAAGCCCCATTTCCCCCCACACTGATGAACATTGACCCTGACAAAGGCTTGGATTGCTTTTGCTGTTCCTGACAGCCAGAAATGCTGGAAAATAAAGCAGGAAGGACCTGAGGGTGGGATGAGGTGATTTGGAGCAGCAGGACACCCCTCCCCACTGACTTGTCCCTCACACTTTTGCTGCAGCCTTAAAAGCTTCGGATGGTCACAGGCACTACCTGGGATTTAAAACCTCGTTTTCAGGCCACCCTTCTTCTCCTCTTTCCTCTCCCGTCCTGCAGCTGAACCAAGGGATAATGTGGTGGTTTTCCTCCCCTCAGAGGGAACATCCATCCTGCTGCCATTGCTCCCCTCCCACCTCCTTGCACTTGGGTGCTGGTGCTCCCTTAAACGTGTTTTTTGGTCTTGTGCCTGATCAGAAAAGGCCTTTGAGTGTGAAGAGTGTGGACTTTTAAATTTCTTTTTTTGCAATAATTACTCCTCTGCTTCTGGGCAGAGTGGAAATGAGATTTTCTATTGACACATGGCGGGGATTATTTAAATCCATCCCCGCTACTCGGGCTTCGGAGCGGGGAATCAACCCGTAGAAATTGTTATTAAACGAGGGAATCAGCTGCTAAAAGAATTCATCTCCCCACCTTGGAAGTCGTCCAGACACTCTGTGATGATTTGTCTTGTTTCAAACAGCCACTGACTCCTTTTTTTAAGGTGGTGAGGGGCAATTTGGTGCCTTGCCTGGGGCCTGGATGCTGCTCCATGGGGGAAAGGCATCGATCCCCCAGCAGCGGTGCCCATTTAATCCCAGCCAGCCCAGCCTGGCTGTCACCCCGGGCTATATTTCCCAATTAAGACAATCAAGCTCGATGATGAAGCTTTGAACGGCGCTCTTTACATTTATTTTCTTTTCCAAGCCCTTTCAGGCGGCGAGGGCTGGTGAATGAAGGTGTTTAGTGAGCTCATCCATCACTTGGACTCGGGGGTGAATTCCCACCTCCCACTGCTGCTGCTGCTGCTCTCTTGGAATGGAAATAACGCTTTAAAACAACAAATTTTATTTTTGCTGCAAATGGGGACAGCGACAGCGGCGGGGGAGGGGGGGTTGTGGCATAACCAGGGATTTCTGTGTGTCCCCTCAGAGTCCCCATGGGTGACACGAACTGGGCTCATCCCCTTCCACTCCGACCCTTCATCCTCACACACCCCTTGGCTCCTGGGAGGTGGGGTGGAGAAAAAATACCCCTCTAGAGCATTTGAAGCACAGAAGGTTCTTTTGCATCTCAAAAGGGGCTCCAGGAAAAAGTGCAAAGCCCCTGCCCAGCTCCCAGTTTTTCCAGGCCTTGCCAGCCTGTGTTTTGACACATCCCAGTGCCTGACAAACGAGTCATTCAGCCCCAAGGCTGATGCCTTTTGTCCAGCAATATGTTCTTCCAGGTGTTTTACTCTCCCTTTGTCCAGGATTAAGGCCAGACTGGGGAGCTGGGGGAGTGGTTTTTTGGGATGAATCCACCCTCCTGTGCTGAAGGTCACTCCTCTCAGTGCTCTAGGGAATGAGGATTATTCCTTGGCAGCTCCTGGCCTGGAAGAAATGCCCATCTGGAGCCACTTCTCCTGCATTCCCTTCTTTAATTAGCTGCTGGGTCACCCTGAGTGCTCAAATGGGGCTCCTTATCCCAAAGACAATGAGCTGGAGACTTGAGGGGGGGAAAAATGTGTATGTTGACATAATACGGACAAATAACTCGGGAAGATTTGTTGTTGGGCTGATCTTTCTGAACAGCTGAAGAGCCAGCTCGGAGCACAGTGACACAAACCCTCATCGCTGATAGGTGCAGAGAGCAGAGAAAAAGGCAAAATATTTGCATTTGGAGGGCCTGTGTTGGAGCAGAGGAGGCAAACAGGGAAAATCCAGGGAAGGATTTTGTGGTTTTCCTGCTTGTCCAGCAGAATTTGCCGTGCCGTGGGGACTGGGGGTGCTGGGCAGGGTTTGGCTGTGAGGAGCAGAGGATCACATTCCTGCTCTGTTATACCCACTTGGCAGCTCTGCTCTCAGCTCTGTTTTCATCTTTGGGGGGAGCTGGAGGCTGAAATCCCCCCCATTAGCAGGGAATAACCTGCCAAGAGCAATGGAGTGCTGGGGGAAGAGGGAGTTTGCTTTGGGCAGCTCAAGCTGTTCCTTGTTCCCTGGTTTTTTTCCCTTTGTTTGCCTTTGCAAGAATGGCCGCAGCCTCTTTCTGCTGCCCCTGAGCTCAGGGAAGGGGCTCTCAAAATGAAATAACTGCCCCAAAAGCTCTGCGCAGCAGGAAAAGGAACCCACAGGATGCCAAAAAATCAGGTTCAACCCCTGCTGCAGCGACAGAGGAGGAGAGGGGCGCTGAGAAATCCTCTAGTTGGGACAGAATATGAAAAAGCCACCCAAAAATCCCTTTTTTTTTTGGAGACAGGAGCAGGGAAGTGACAGTGGGTCAGGTTGGATCCTGTTATTCCTCACTGGAGGAGAGCTGAGGGTACAATGGTGGCTCTGTTCTGGGCTGAGGGGGACCCAATTTTTTGTTAATGTGAAGCAGATGCATCCCAGGGTTGGAATTCCCAACACCAGGGCGGGGAGGGTGTGAGGGAGCTGCTCCACACTGCTCAGGGCTGGTTATCCCAAGGCTGTCTGATCCCAAGGATCCCATCCCTCCCTCTGGGAGTACTGTGGGGCCCTGCAGGGAGGCAGGATGGCTGCAGGAGCAGGATTTTCCTGGCCAACATTACATCTGTGCATCGAAAACCAGGCGAAACAGGGCTTTTTTGGCTTGATAGATGTGGAAATTGTGATTAAAAACTGGCCAAACATCAGGTGAGAGACTCTTGGCTGCCTCACTGTGTCCATCTCCTCTTCCTTTGGCTGCTGCAGCCCAGACCTTCTGGCTGTGCAGGTCCTCCAGCACAAATCCTTGGATGTTCTTTGGGATGTTCTGTGCTCTGGGGGGGCTTCCTGACCCCCTGGATGTGGTTGGAGGCCACCAGCCCCACATGGGACATCACAAATCCATCCCATGGGTCTCTGTCCCCCACAAAACCAGCTGTGCCCACACTCAGGCTGGAGCAGGAGCTGGAGTTTTCCCTCTGATCCATCCCTGAGCGTGGCAGGATCCATGCTGGGCTTCACTTTGGACACCAGAGCTGTTGGGATTTTGGTGGGAATTGCAGGATTTGGCTTGGAATAGGGACCTGCCAAGGATCAGAGGGGGAAAAGGGAAAAATTGGGGGCGATGGCAGCTCCTGGCTCTGGAAAAAAATCCCTTCCCAAGGAGTGAGAGGGACAAGCAGGACCCTGGGAGCCGGGCTGGCAGCTGCCTCTGTGCTCTGGCTCTCATCAGAGCAGGAGGGGACCTCAGCCTGTCTAAACTCTTCCAAATGTGATCTGTGCTCCAATAAAATAAACAGTTTAGGGAAAGCCGAACCTCAGGCACACATTTTGGCAGCTGATCACTCTCTAATTGCAGGAAGAGCAGTTGGGAGAGGGTTTTTTTGGTTTTTTTTTTCATTTCTTCGGGCTGCTTTCTGATGAGAAAACTGGGCTGGAGGATCAGGGTTGAAGCTTCTCTCCTAACACGTCCCCATCCCCAAAAATCCTGGGGTTTTCCCCTTTGTATTAATGGAATTCAAGTTATTTCAAGGAGCAGGAAACACAGACAGCCTCTGCTAAGTGTGAACCTCAAACCTTCAGCGAGGGCCTGGAGCTCTCCACAATTCTTCCCTGATTTTTTTGTTGTTGTTGTTGTTGTTTGACGACACCAGGGGCAGATTTGAGGGCTGGGAGAGGATTTTGGTGGGCAGAGGTGAATCAGAGGCGTTGCCTCTCAAGCCTGGCTGTTGTCTGGGTGTTTCCCCCATCCCAAAACTCCCCGGGCTCTGGAATGGGATGGAGATAATTAACACCAGCCCCATTCATCTGCAAATAGACACGACAAAACTCATTTTTCTCTGCAATTTGTGGTGAGGGGACAGAGCAGGAGCAGCCACACTCTCCCCCTCACTTTTGGGGTCACATTCACCCCCATTAACGAGGTCATTCCTTCCAAAAATCAAACAAAGCAGCAACAAAACCAAAGGGAGAGGCTGGAATGAAGGATTTTAGGGAAAACTCCATCCTGCTTTTCCAGAAAAAGGCTGGAGCCCTGGCCAGCACTGCTGTTCTCCATCCCATCCCATCCCTCTCCCTTTTCCTTTTCCTCCTCTTCTTTTGCTTTTTTAAACATATTGGCAGCCTGTTGTGTGTTTTTAAGAGCAAATTATTAGGAATTTCTTTTCCTGTGGCCTCTTCCCTTTGGACAGTGAGGGCTGCAAATGGATTTAAAGGTCCTTTTCCCAATCAGCCCAGCTTCCTCTCTCCCTAGTGGCAAGTTGCTCATCTAAATCCAATATGATTTGGGTATTTTTGTACCTATCCAGTCATAAAAATCCCTTTCCAAGAGTCTTTCCAGCTTTTTTTCCTTCCCTCCTGTGTTAGAATTTGAGGAAAATGCTGCTTGTTTTATGGAAAACTCATTTATTACAACACAAATCCTTTTTTTGGGCCAACTCTTTTCCAGGGAGTCATTTCCAGAAGAAATGAGCCCAGCACTGTTTGCCTTTAAATTCCTGATTGTTTTTCTCTGGGCATTTGTGCAAATTGCCTCTCCTGCAAATGCAGGTTCCTAACAGGGTGTCAGCTGCAGCTTCTTATTCCACTGGAGTAGAGTTTGTTGGAAAAATTCCAGCAGTTTCTATATAAAAACAGATGTTTGGGAGCAAATTGTATGGTAGGGAGGATGACATAAATACATTTTATTTTGGGGGTATGGCATAGGAAAATGGAGTTCTCCAGCAGCAAGATATTTACTTTTCTTTTGCACTAAATGAAATAGAATTACAATTATAGCAGAGCATTTTGACGGCTCCCAGGTGCTTATTTTTAGCATTTTGTTTAGCAGGAAATTAAAAACAAGTTGGGGGGGGGGGTGGGAAATGATGGTTCTGAAACAGAGCAAGAACCTTTCCCTTCCCTGCACATCCCAATCCAGGCTCCTGGAGCTGGATGTGCTGCATGCAAATGAGCTGCTTAATTGGCCCTGCTGGAGATATTGATCAAGGGGATAACAGAAATCCATTTAATCCATTTCCTGAGGAGCTCGTGGTGTTTAAAGGTTTAATTGGGTCCTTTCGCTGAATGCCACGGGGACACTGAGGGGCTGTGGCACAGCTGGGGATGGGGGGTGCAGGGGACAGTGGGATGGGGATGGAGCAGTGGGATGAGGATGGAGCAGTGGGATGGGGATGGAGCAGTGGGATGAGGATGGAGCAGTGGGATGGGGATGGGA